>NC_068938.1:54220436-54567936 GCF_016801865.2 Culex pipiens pallens
TTCATATCGCGGACACCCGCTGCCCTGGGGGTGGCAGTGGATGATTCTCGAACGCCGTCGTCCTGCCTCCTTCTGCTCATCATCATTATCATCAGCATCGACAGCCCCTCGCAGAGTGCACCGTGAGCACGCGGCAAAATAAGCGATTCCACGGGGGCAAGATCCAAGATATGCACAAGTTCGATAGTAGGTACATCGAACCTTTCAAAAACGGCTTACTTTCAGCAGCAGATTTATCTCCCGTACATCGTTCAAAAGTTTGAGGAAAAGAAGAATTATAGCTCAAAAGTAGGGGGTTTTCTGTGAAGTTTCGCGAAGGTAAATTTTCACTTCTTATCCGCTGGGCATCACCGTCGTGGACATCATTTTTCGGTCGCATCCTTTCGATTTTCGGTTGGTGATCGTGCAGCAATTAGCGATCGATCGACTCCACAGAAGAGCAACAAAAAAAAAAAAGCTCCGTCCAGGACCCTCTATCCGATCGATCCGGATGGGTGCGTTCACCTTAAGTGTGGTTTGCGGGTACGAAACAATGTTCAGAAATTGCCTACCCAGCTCGAACAATGTTGAAAGAGGAGGGGGCAGCATCGGGTCAGTGTGTTCTTCCTTAGAATTTAGTTAAACGTTTTACGACTTTTACGATCGCTCAACTACTGGGCGCGGACGACGTGGCTGCCGCCGGATGACGACTCCCTTTGGATGGGCTCCCGAATGATGGCCCGCGGCCCCGTGGGAGTATGAATGTATAAATAGAGGCTGGCACGAAGCGGGAAACGGTTCGGGATGAATCCGAAACGATATTATACTTGAATCTCCGTTAATCGAGTGTATTAGTCGATAACAACCCAACCTTTTGAACATGCGGGTCAGATCTGATTTTTTTAGAAGCAGTGACAAAAAAGACAAACCATCAACTATAACGACCCCCAGGTCTTTTGTGATCTCTATTGCAAATTACTGCTCGAACCTAGGAGTTCAAAGGCTTGAATGGGAAGAGCACCCAAACTTCTCTCTACTCCAAGGAACCTTCGACTCCAGGATTCGAACTGACAATCTTTGGATTGCGAGTCCAAACGCCGACCAGCGACTCTACCGGAGCAGGTTTGGTTTGGTGTGTTGTTTGTTCTTATACGTGCACGCAGAAAAATATTTTGTAGAATCAGCCTGTACGAGGTTTGATTCAACAACATTTTTGTTGAATATAATCAATGCCGATTTTGCGTTGAAACAAACCTTGATTTTTTCAAATCCACAAAAATCTTTTGTTGTTTTGAAAAAGTTGCTTTGACGTTTAGCGTTGATTCAACAAAAATCTTGATTTTCAAATCAACAAAACGTTTTGTTGATTCAAATATGCCTTATTTTTCTGCGTGTGGGAGATGACTCTTACACCTGAAATGACGTAACTGCCTAACAACAACTAAGGCCGGAACCGACATTTTACTTTCCCATCCGATGGAAAGCTGAAGCAAATGGGAATCGAACCCATGATCAGCCACTTGCAAAGCGGACAGCGTAACTATTCGGCCAAGCCTGCTGATAAATAAATTTTATTTTTTAGAAAAGATGAAAGAGAAATCACAAAATAAAATGACTGATTGCAATTTTGAACTGTATAAAATCTTATTAAAATTTTTCAGTCAACTGAAATAAAATCTATAAAATAATACTAACCTAGAAAAAATGAAATTCAAACTTTTCAATTCAGTTCTGCTAGAGCCATAAAGAGTTTGGAGGTTCCTTTGAGCTGTGTATTATTATCTCAGTGAATACAATTAGTTTGGAGTTGTCGATAAATAGGACGGCAACGCGCAAAAAAACTATTTACACAAAAAATTTAAAATTTAAATTTCAAAATGCCATAATTGCAATTGTTTTGCAAAAAACTTAGCGTGTTTAAACGAAAAAGCAGTTTTTGTGAAGTTGCATCCTAATTTTCACGTTTCAAAAATAATAATGATTAATATTTTCCATTCTCTGCGCTTCTGTTTAAATTTCTTGAAACATTTTTTTTAATGATATGTATTTTTACGTGGTAATTGGAATATTATTTTTAATACTTTTTATCCAGCAATATTTTAACTCTGAAAATTAAAAACAGTTATTCTAAAAAAAAAACAATATGTTTGGCATGCTTGCATCAGAATACAAGTTTTATTCAAATTTCTTTTAAAAACATGGACTTTACTATTAAGTAAGCACAGTGAAAACACTTTTTTTTATTTGTTTCACATTTCTACGAATGAAAAATTTCGTTATCTGATGTCATTTTTCAATCAAATAATTGATTCCGAAAAATATCAGATTGCAATTGAAATTAAAGAAATGTGAATGCAAAAATTCGATGTAGACCTGATTAAAAAAAAAAAAACTAGGGGAAGCCATATATCAAATCCATTCTAGCAGCAATATTATGTACTCTAGATTCCTTTTATGTTCGATAAAAATCACATTTTAAAACTTCATAAAGAAATTTTGGAAAAGCATTTTAATAAACCAACAAAAATCGATGACCTTTACAAATTCGGTATAAGAAGATCAGAAGGTCGAAACAAATGTGTATAAAATGACATCTTTGTACACTGTTCAGTCAATCTTAATTATACTAAAACCACTGAAAGAAACTCACTTCGGATAATAGTTTAGCTCAAATATGACCCCAAAATAAACTCTAAAACAGGCCTGCCCAACGTCCGGACCTTTTTTCAAAATATTTCTATGACTGGTCCTTTAATTGATTGTCGAAATAAAAATATTTATATACCCTTACCCAACAAACTTCGTTCTGCCTTTTGTTTTCGTTAGTTGACGTTTTTTGCTTTTTTGCTTATTCAGCCTCCTGTGATCAAAATTTGATTTTACGTAACGCTCTCCATACAATTTGCCGATACTCTGGAATCGGCCCCAGAGTGGCCAAAGTGTCAATTAGTTAGCGTATTGCTTGGGTTTATACGAACCCAACGCAACAAAGAGCACCTCGATCCGACGCTCCGTATTGAACTGATTCGCGTTCGAACAAAGCCGTCGAAATTTTTTATTTATATAAAATTTCCACATATTGTAACTAAATCTCAATTAGGAATGCTTAATAAATTTACTTGATTTTTTTTTTATTTTTGCAATAAAATGTTGCTATTTCAACGTGTTTTTGAATTTTTTCTTTGTATTTTTTTCAATGCTTTTGTTTGAAATTCAAACATTTTTATGCTTGAATTTAATTCTTATCATTTCTATATTGATATTTTCTAAATGAATTTTTTAACTGAAAAATGGCACAAGAAAACGTTTTGCCTTCCTCACTGAGGCAAGGCTATAATCCTGCTCGAAAATTGAACTTTTGAAAAACAGCTCGTAGACCTATATTCATGTATACCTATCGACTCAGAATCGAAAACTGAACAAATGTCTGTGTGTGTGTATGTGTGTGTGTGTGTATGTATGTATGTGTTCAAAATTCTTGCCAAGTTTTCTCAGCACTGGCTGGACCGATTTTGATCAAACCGGTTGCATTCGACTTGGTTTAGGGTCCCATACATCGCTATTGAATTGTTTGAAGTTTCGATAAGTAGTTCAAAAGTTATATATAAAAATGTGTTTTCACATTTATCCGGATCTCACATATATGCATGAAAACTATGTCCGGATCCATCATTCAATCCATCGTTGGTTAGGTAATCAAAAGACCTTTCCAACGAGTTCAAAACATTGAAGATCTGGCAACCCTGTCTCGAAATATAGCCACTTAAGTAATATTTATGTAGTTTTTGGAAGCCGGATCTTACTTAAATGTATGTAAACTCTGTCCGGATCCACCATCCGACCCATCGTTGGTTAGGTTATCAAAAGACCTTTCCAACGAGTCCAAAATATTGATGATCTGGCAACCCTGTCTCGAGGTATGGCCACTTAAGTGATATTTATGTACTTTTTTATTCCGGATCTAAAAAATAGATGAAATTTTTGTACAATTCCATCATATCAGCCATTGTTGTTAATAAGTGAGGAAGGCTCCAACCACATAGGTGGATTAAGTTAGTTTTGGCTTCCTCTCCGAGGAATGCCATATAAAATCACTTGAAAATTGGCCAAAAAATTGCACTTCGATTTCTCGGAAATGGCTGAACGGATTTGGACACTTCCGGTTGCATTCGATCCCTCTTAGCTTCCGATAAGTCGCTATTGAAAATCTTCCCCGTAGCCCTTTCCTGTCAAAAGATATTTACGAAAAACGATTTGCAAAACTAAAATGGAAAAACAAAAAACGATGAAAAATTTTCAAAATTGCTTCATTTTTGCATAACTAGGTAGTCTGGAATGTCCTCCATCCACGGCTGAAACGGGACAAAAATCCATTGAAATTAGCCAAAGTTACAGCCACTTTAAGAAAACTGTTTGCATTCAGCCGCCTCCAAATCGACTAAATCGTGGCCAAAATTAACCAAAATTTCGGCATGTTGCACATTTTTGTAAAGCTTTTTCAAAACCCAATCCAATGAGATACATATCTCGACGAATTATTAGGCTTAGTCGCTAATATCTGCACTAAACTGCTATTTTTGACGATACCAATGCATTATCACATGCTGGTTCGCCCATCCGGCTAAAAAACCCAGAACTATTATACTTCACTCGAAAGCATTTTTCATCGTGCTTCGAATGTCATTTTAGGAAATAAAATTCCCTTTGTGAATCGCGTCCAGCATGCAAAGATTCCGCCGACCTCAAATCAGGTCCAGCATGGCCCCAAAAGTCGAGCGGCCGGAAGATTGCTCGAAAAACCAAGTCGAGCACCTTCCGGCCGGAAGATTGCTCGACAACGCGCAGAGAGAAAAAAAAAACAAATCAGCTCAGAGAGCGAGCGGGAGAGAACGAGATTCGAACCCACGGCCAAAAATAAAATTCTAAGGCGCGCCCTAGCTCACTACGCCGACTCGACTCGTTGAGAAGAGTGCAACAAGAACGCGACCAACTGGTCGCAATTGGTTTACGGCAGATTATTTTATTTTGGGGGAACCCGAGTTTTGGCTTCCTCTCCGAGGAATGCCATATAAAATCACTTGAAAATTGGCCAAAAAATTGCACTTCGATTTCTCGGAAATGGCTGAACGGATTTGGACACTTCCGGTTGCATTCGATCCCTCTTAGCTTCCGATAAGTCGCTATTGAAAATCTTCCCCGTAGCCCTTTCCTGTCAAAAGATATTTACGAAAAACGATTTGCAAAACTAAAATGGAAAAACAAAAAACGATGAAAAATTTTCAAAATTGCTTCATTTTTGCATAACTAGGTAGTCTGGAATGTCCTCCATCCACGGCTGAAACGGGACAAAAATCCATTGAAATTAGCCAAAGTTACAGCCACTTTAAGAAAACTGTTTGCATTCAGCCGCCTCCAAATCGACTAAAACGTGGCCAAAATTAACCAAAATTTCGGCATGTTGCACATTTTTGTAAAGCTTTTTCAAAACCCAATCCAATGAGATACATATCTCGACGAATTATTAGGCTTAGTCGCTAATATCTGCACTAAACTGCTATTTTTGACGATACCAATGCATTATCACATGCTGGTTCGCCCATCCGGCTAAAAAACCCAGAACTATTATACTTCACTCGAAAGCATTTTTCATCGTGCTTCGAATGTCATTTTAGGAAATAAAATTCCCTTTGTGAATCGCGTCCAGCACGCTAAGATTCTGTCGTCCCTAAATCAGGACCAGAATAGCCTCAAAAACGTCTTCGCCAAGCCAAGACAAGTCAAGTCATTTCGGGAAATGACAATATGTAATGTGTTCTTAGATACCTATCCATGAGCCATCGATCGACTCCGTTAGCGATACACTTTTTACCCTTTCTTAAATTTTCGCTTTAGCTGTAGAAGGTGAGAGCGGAATGCAAGGCGTGAGAAGGAGAGAGTTTACGGAAATTTTGACTCGTTTGAGCACTGCATAGGGACGTGGCGTTACATCGTGCTGCCATCTGGTTTTTTTAAGTGCAAAAGTGCTGAGTCATCGTCTAAAAATAGACGGCGTCCTATCTCGCCCAGCAAAATGAAGTCGATAAAGTAGTCGGTTTCGATAAGAAAAAGTGGAAAACGTGGTCTAAAAATAGTGACGCCATCCCCCTATGCCGTCACGGTGTAAAAACTCGCGTGCATTGCTTACACGGATTTTCGTCGACGAACATGGGCGTATTTTACTTCTACTCGGATTGAATAGCATTCGATTTAGTAAGTCTCTAGACTATATACTAAGTATTCTGCTTTCAGTCAAAAAGGATCGCAAAGTTATTATTTTAAATTGTTTTAAAAATCCATTTTAAATCCTTTGCGGTCGTACAAAGGGTCATTGTACCCAGAAAATTAAGCTTTATCATTGTGAACAATAATATTACCAATTTAGTTGAATTTTAGAACTCAATCAACGAATCGCCTCTATATATACATGTACATTCTCAATACATTTATTTGTGTATGAACCGAGAAGAGGAAGCCCCCATTCACCTAGGTGGATTAAGTAACGTTTTTTTTTTAATTTATGAAAAAAAACTAGATTTTTGTCTAGAAATGTACAAAAAGACACTTCATTTTTATATTTTTTATATTTTTTGAAGTTTATGTCCCTCGACTCTGATCGAATTCGTGGGGGGGGGGGGGGGTGGGTGTTTTAAAGTGCATATTACACCTGCCCAGTTGTTTTGCAATCATTAGTTTTCAAAATATCGAAGTATCGAAGAGAATTTTTTGCGGTGCTGTACATTGGAATTCCACAAAAATTGAAAATATTTTTGATCGATCCCAGACATGCTAAACATGATTTTGAACTCAGGAAAATGCATTTCTAATTGTTTTCAGTTGGTTAGACTTCTTAGACTAGTTCCTTGAAAATTTTGAATTTTCTTGAAAAAATATTTTTTTGCCCCCTGATTTTTCGAACCGATTTTGAAGAGGGAGAGGGCGACATAAACTTAAAAAAAATATTTGCAACGGCCCAGTTAAAAAAAATAAGAATAACGAATTGAAAACTAATAAAATATATATTTTTCCATATTTTATAAATTTTGTGCATTTTGTAAAATATTTGAATAAAATTGCACAACAACGCAAAAAGTTTTTTTGATGAAAATTTGGATCAAATTGTTGTTTTAATAAATTTTATCACGGCTGTTTTTTTTATATATTGATGTATTAAGGAAATTTTACTAAAAAAAAGCTTGCAACGACAAATGAAATTGGATTTTTTTATGTTAATGATATCAGGGTATTTAATTGCAATCGACAAAAACAATTACAATACAATTTTTAACAAAACAAAATAGAAATAAAACGAATAAACCATTTTTTAAAGTTATATTTCTTTTTTTCTCTTGAAATAATGAGATGTTAAACTTATTTACGACACAAGTTTATTAATTTGTTTACTTTAAAAGAACCTGATCAAAATAATTCAATAACAAACAAATTGTTGACTTTATCAACTTTTATCAATCATTAGTTCCGGTCCGTCTTTGCTTTAGAAAAATCCGGTCTGGCCCGCAGGGAAAAAAGGTTGGGCACCCCTGCTTTAAGAGATCTTGTTAATTTTATTGTTTAATCCTAGATGGCGACCAATATGGCGGGAAATAAACCAGCGATCACTGGACTGTGAGTCCAGAGCCCGGTCCGATTATTCCGCACAAGTCGGAAGTGTGTACTGGATCTTATATTTAGGCATTGTTGGGTGTTTTCTGATTGTTTGCGTGAAATTCTTTCAGACATTTATAATATGTTGATGGGTTTTAAAAAATCTAAAAATATGTTTAAAATCTGCAAGAATCAGGCCAAATCATGCTAGCTGAAAGCTTTACCCTTTAATTGAGCGACAATAAAACAAAAACAAAATGGTTCAATATCGTCGCTGTCGTGCTAACTTGTTGTTTGTCGATTTTGAGCCGAATTGAGTTAAGAAAGCCATTTTGTGCAGCTCACAATGCCTCACCTTTGACCTTCACAGATCCCCAAAATTCAATTCCAATCCTGAGATATTCAATAAAAACTTAAAAAAAAATCCGTGCATTTTTGTCATTTTTCATATGAAAGAAGTTTCAATCTTGGCGTGATATTTTGACACAGCCTAAAAATTGATGTAAGTGTGACAATTGGCCGCGTTTGACACAGAGAAGAGCTCGACTACCGTAAACATTTTCAGTTATAGCTCGGGACTCCAGGAACCAAATTCAACCTAACTTCAGGACAATGCACAGAATGATCAACCACACAAAACATGTTTGTTATTGTTTACATTGCGTGCTCTCGTTTCTGTTTATTCAAGGTCAAAAGTTAAAAACGCGTTCTTCTCGGAACGAACGACAAGTTAGCACGACGGCGTCGAAATAAATTCAAAACATTCAAACATAACTTTTTTTAATTAGCAGAGATAGAAGAGCAATTCTCTACGGAATCGGTTTTTTTTCATTAATTTTAATTTTTGTATTTTTTAATCCTGCTGAAACTTTTTTGGTGCCTTTGGTATGCCCAAAGAAGCCATTTTGCATCATTATTTTGTCCATATAATTTTCCATACAAATTTGGCAGCTGTCCATACAAAAATGATATGTGAAAATTCAAAAATCTGTATCTTTTGAAGGGATTTTTTGATCGATTTGGTGTCTTCGGCAAAGTTGTAGGTATGGATATGGACTACACTGAAAAAAATAAACGATACACGGTAAAATTTTTTTTGGTGATTTTTAATTTCACTTTTTGTCACTAAAACTTGATTTGCAAAAAAACACTATTTTTTATTTTTGACAAAGAAATTTGTCCGAAGGGCACTGTCTACGGGTGTCAATCCAAAATTTCGCGAAGCGAAAGTGTAACGATTTGTGTAATCGTTTAAACGCTTATATCTTCCACCCAATTCAAGCAATCTGCATGCTTTATCCACCAAACGAAAGGGGAAGTCTTAAATTGCAAGTAGACTACCTCACAAAGTTGATAAAACTTTGTTAAAGTATTCAAAAGTTAAGATTAAAATAAAAAATGAATGCAGGAAAAATTCCGGCTGCTGATTGGCTGAGAGCACTTAGAAAATTTTGCCTCCTCTCCTGTTTTCGTGGAACTGTCACGCGAGAATGTTGCACCACTGTTGCCACATTTCATGCGTACTATTTAAGCTAACAGATAGCCTCAGAAAATTTCAGTGCCTTACGAGGTTTCGACAAAGGCGGATCCACGGTGGTAATTTTATTGCTCACACACACACACACACGCAAACATTGAAAGACACAGTTTGTACACCAAATTGGGAGGAATTCTGTTCTTATGAAGATTGTAAGGACGGTCACCGGAGAACCAGAATGATTTGGGGCAATGGGGTTGGAACCACATTTATAGGATATTGGCCACACCCGGAGTGGCCAGTGCCCTCGGGAAGGTTCTACCGGGGGGACATTAATCGAACCATACGACTTGGGGCAATATGGGTATCAAAATTCATGGTTTTTGAAACTGGTAATGACAATGGCCATTTTGACCGGATTGGCCACACCCGGAGTGGCCAGTGCCCTCGGGAAGGTTCTACCGGGGGGACATTAATCGAACTATTCGACTTGGGGCAATATGGGTATCAAAATTCATGGTTTTTGATACTGGACATAAAAATTACCATTTTGATTGGACATTTTCCGAACCATACTTGTTTTGGCAATATTTTCGTGTTTTGGCAATTTATTTCCACAGAGGTGCCAAAGATTGAAAACATTTTACAGGAATAAATTATTTAGGATTAAATACATAGGCAATGTTTTAAAAATGTAAAATAAAATAGAATATTTTTTTGGAGTTTTGTACAAAGTTCTTTGTCATATTGGTCATGTAGAACATAACCACCTGCACCTTTTTTTATTTTTTGATATGTTTTAGAGGACATTAAATGGCAACTTTTCAGAAATTTCCAGAATAAGCAAAACATCTTTGAACGAGTTATGATTTTTTGAATCAATATAATTTTTTTCAAAAAAATGAAAATCGGTCGCAAATTTTATTTATTTTCATTTTTCGATGTAAAATTCAATTTGCAATCAAAAACTAACTTAATCCACCTATGTGGTTGGCGCCTTCCTCACGTTTTACCAACATTTGGTGATATGATGGGTTTGGACACCAATTACATCTATTTCTCAATAAAAAAAATACACAAAGCGGTCATAACTTGAGACTGAGCGTTGCCTAATTAAAGTGAGATCCGGCTTCAAAAAAGTACATAAATATCACTTAAGTGGTCATAACTTGAGACAGGGTTGCCAGATCTTCAATGTTTTGGACTCATTGGAAAGGTCTTTTGATTACCTAACCAACGATGGGTCGGATGATAGATCCGGACATAGTTTTCATATAGATAAGTGAGATCCGGCATCAAAATTCCAGCACCTGATTCGCAACTCTGACACTTTTTTATACGTAACTTTTGAACTACTTATCGGATCTTCAAACGATTCAATAGTGCAGTATGGGGCACCAAAACAAATCGAATGCAATTTGTTTGACTCAAATCGGATCAGCCAGTGCCGAGAAAACGTGGCAAGAATTTTGAGCACCAAATTGAATACGCACACACATACACACACACACACACACACACACACAGACATTTGTTCAGTTTTCGATTCTGAGTCGATATGTATACATGAATATAGGTCTACGAGCTGTTTTTCAAAAGTTCATTTTTCGAGCAGGATTATAGCCTTACCTCAGTGAGGAAGGCAAAAGTACTGTAGTGAAATTTTGATAAAGTGCACCGTTTTCAAGTTATATTCAAGTTGAAAAAAGTCGCAGTTTTTAATATTTTTTAAATAGTGCCCATGTTTGCCCATTTATGAAAAAAAAAATATTTTTGAAAAGCTGAGCAAATTCTCTATATTTTACTTATTCGAGCTTTGTTGATACGACCCTTAGTTGCTGGATATTGCCATGCAAAGGTTTAAAAACAAGAAAATTGATGTTTTCTAAGTCTTACCCAAAAAACTCACCATTTTCTAAGGACGATATCTCAGCAATTAATGATCCGATTCACAATGTTAAAAAATGAAACATTCGTGAAATTTTCTGATCTTTTCGAAAGCAGCAAAATATAGAGAATTTGCTCAGCTTTTCAAAAATATTTTTTTTTCATAAATGGGCAAACATGGGCACTATTTAAAAAAAATGAAAAAATTGCGACTTTTTTCAAAAAAGTTACCTAAATATGGCTGTATCTTGAAAACGGTGCACTTTATCAAAATTTCTCTAAAGTACTTTTTGATTGCAAATTAAATTTTACATCGAAAAATGAAATTAAAATTTTTTTGCGACCTATATTTCGATTTTTTGAAAAAAATTGTATTGATTCAAAAAATCATAACTCGGTCAAAGATTTTTTGCCCATTCTGGAAATTTCTGAAAAGTTGCCATTTAATGTCCTCTAAAACATATCAAAAAATAAAAAAAATAAAAAAATAGTGTTTTTTGCAAATCAAGTTTTAATGATAAAAAGTTAAATAAAAAAATCACCAAATTTGTTTTATCGTGTATATTTTTTTCCAGTGTAGTCCGTATCCATACCTACAACTTTGCCGAAGACACCAAATCGATCAAAAAATTCCTTCAAAAGATACAGATTTTTGAATTTTCATACATCATTTTTGTATGGACAGCTGCCAAATTTGTATGGAAAATTATATGGACAAAATAATGATGTAAAATGGCTTCTTTGGGCATACCGAAGGCAACAAAAAAGTTTCAGCCGGATTAAACAATACAAAAAAAATCGAATGACCGAAATCTCAGAGAATTGCTCAGAAAAGTAATTTTCTTCAATATAAAATCAACATTGGTAAGGACTCTTGCAATACACAGCACTAACCGCCATCCTGTGACTGATCGATAGAGTTAATTGCCAGCAACTTAAAAAAAAAGTCTTCCGAGGTAGGGCGGGGATAAACGTTCGTTCTTTTCCAGGCTCAGAGTGCATTCACATTTGGCGCGCGCGTCTTATCGACACGCTGGAATCAAAAACTCCCCTCGGTGGTGCGCAACACAGTTCCGTTGCAGTTGACTGACGGCAGCACTCTGGCCCCCCAAGCTTCTTATTGAGGGGAGGGAGACGTATGCAAAATAACATGGCGGAACACGGCAGTTGAACCGTTGATGCCATCCCCCTTTTTCGAGCAAAACTTTGATCGATGGACGGTACGGGGGCATTTCCTTTCACTGGTGGGGTGGGGTGGGGGAAAATATCACCCATCTTGGATTGGAGGATACTTTTTTTTCTTTCTTAAATTGCTACTTTGCTTGGGAAATGCGCTGAAAATTTATTATTATAATTTAAATATGAATAATTAAGAAAAATATGCACCACTCGGCGCCTCTGGTTAGAAAGAGAGAGGAAAATTGCGCGAGCTTATGACTTATAAACACATGTAACGAAAAGGAGGGTTTTTTTTTGCATATTTTCCCCGCTCGGCAGCATTATCATCATTATGCTTGTTATTATTGTTATTATGTACTATGAGGTTTCAGGGAGTCGATGTATAGAGGGCCATCCCCAAATCACGCGATTAAGGGTGAAACTACGTTTTCGACGATATTTAAACCTATTTATTTTTGGGAATTTTGAACCAAAAATGATGTTACGTACTTTTTGGACGACCACCAGGCCCCTTTCTTTGATGGGTGTAAATATAATGAAAAACGCCTCAGTCAGCCCATCGACGAATCAAAAAAGACTTGACTCTTTTTACCCTTGTTTTAGCTACACCGTCCGCGCGCTGCTCCCTATCAGAGAACCGCAAAAAGTGACCAGTAACAACATTGCAGTTCGGCACTGGTCAAAAGGCTATCATTATCTGGGGCCTGGCCAAACCCAGCGGAACAATGAGTACGGCAGCGGCAGATGGGACACATGTCCCCATCCTGTCCCCCAACCCCGTGGGGGCCAACCGACGACGACGGTCCAGCTGCTGGTGGCCTTGCACATGGCGGGTTGAAACTAGATTCATCATCGAACAACATCAGCAACAGATTGCTACCAACTGATAGCAGATTGGCCGTGCAAGAATGGCGTTTTATGTAGCGTATAAATAATTCCGCTGATCTATGGCTTAATGGGTTTTGATTTGCGGGGATAGATAAGCAGCATGGGTGTGTGTGTGTGTGCGCCGGACATTGGCTTCTAGATCTTTGAAGCGATGGAATGTGGTCAGCGCCTGGTTGGGCAGGTTCACCTGACGGACGTGAGAGCGATTTATGAGACTTCGATCGGTTTTGGGCGGTTTGATAGCAAAGGAAGTAGCGGCTTTTTATCAAGTTTCTGATATCAGGACAGACAGTGCCGTTGAAGATAAAGCGTAGGTTCAATATTCTTGAAATCATTACATTTACCAGTTTGACCAATTAACTGAAAGAAAAAGCTCAAGTCCGTTTCATTCAAGCGCACTTCTTCAAGCTGTTTGTCAATGAAGTCATCAAAACGTGCCCGCTACCCTACCTTCCGAGAACAAATTCATTTATGATTTCCCAACTATTGTGAGCCTGCCTGCCAGCATGTCCAAAGCACCGTATAAATGTTACGATCTAACCAACCCCGGGAGGAACCAACAGAAAAAAAGAGCCACCCAGTCAAAAAAGCCTCACCAACCAGATAATCGCTAGTTAAACCTCAAGAAACTACTGCCTCAATGATCCGAGTGTGCGCTCAGGGGGCTTCCAAAACGGCTTGTGAGAAGCATTTTTATTGCCAGAGCTACCGCCAAAAAAACACCCCACGACGGAGGCTACCGGACGGACCTCGTTGACGGACCTCAACTGGTGTGTCTATTTGGGCAATTTGAGCACTAATAAAGCGCCGCCGCGAAACAAGCCGAGTTACTCACCTCATAAAAGCTTCCCCCTCGAGAGGAGTCCAAAAAGTTGGCGCCGAGATGGTGTGAAAAAAGCGCGTGTCGTTGATTAGCCCTCGACAGACCCGCGGGGAAAATTGCTGCCGCAATACGACACGGAATGATTTCTTCGAAAGCTTCAAACGGCTGAAGCGTGACAACGGTGGTAGTGACGATCAATAATAAAGCTGATAATTAATTAATTAGGATGCTAATTGATGAACCGTAAGCTTTCGTGGGAGATTACAGGTTGGCAATTCAGCTTTGAAATAAAAATTAAAATTGTTAAACAATTTAAAAAAAACGTCTTGCAAAATGCTTTTTTTATGATTCCAGTTGTGCTGCAGTCAAAAAATTTCATACAGTCATAACTCGGTTTAACATTAAACATCATCATTAGTTATCCATTGCAATTATAACTACACGAAAATTTTCACAAAAATAAGTATTTTTGTTGTATTTTCAGAATGATTTTTTTCTCGAAAAGTACTCAAAATGATTGATTTTGCTACATCAAATGATCTTGATTTTTTCATACATTTCGAAAGCAATATTTTTTTTTGTAAAGTTCTCAAAATTTTCACAAAACTATGTTTTTTTGAAAAAATATTTTTTTTTCAGAATGGGTATAAGTAAAAAAGTAAATCTTTCCCAGTTCCTGAGGGGAACACCCTTGAAGAATATCGGGGCCAGCATTTACAAAGCGGATTCAGTGGCAGTTTTTCACTCAACTAATGTTAACATGTTTAGGTTAATGTTAACATTCCATAGGTCGCCTCCCTAAGGTGTCGTGATAAGGTCCAGTTTGTGACGATACACTACCTTCCCTTTACTAAGCAATCGAATCCAGAAGTGAAAAGATCACCAGTTGTGTTGGTCCGAGCCGGGATTTAAACCCCGATCTACCGCTTACGAGGCGGAAGCGTTACCACTGGGCTACGTGGCTCGGTCAATGGGTATCCATTTTTTTTTTAAATAAATTCCGATAGATTTTTTTTTAAATGTTAAAATTTTTTGTTAAAGCTTTCAAAATGTATGAAAAAATCCATTGTATACTAGGGTGCCCAGAATATGGGACTTTTTCTCAAAACCTCGCTCCACAAGCTAATTATTGTTCCTTGAGCTATTTTCGTACTCTGGGCCATATATGAGCAAAATCGGTTAACATTTACCCATTGATACTCGAGGGTGAAGTTTGTATGGGAAAAATCGAAAAAAAAAATATGAACCCCATTTTCTTACGGGTTTGTCTGCAGGGCGTGCTACTTCCATTAAAACATTCTCAAAAGTGAGATTCCTATTGAAAATTTAATGTTCTACAACTTTGTAGAACATACCAAAGCTGTTAAACTCAATCCTAAAAAGTTATTAGCGATTTAAAAATTTCATTTTTTTTATGAAAAGTTTTTTTTCAGCAACTTTAGGCTCGAGTATCAAAGGGTTAATCTCAACTAAGGCTACCAACTCTTGCTGAGCAAAAATCCGTACATTTGGCCGATATGACACCATGGTATAAGAAATACTGTCAAGGAATTATTTAGATAAACTTTTGCAGCTTACAAATTTCACTTTGCTATCAAAGTGCTTATGACTTTCACGTTCAAACATATTCACAAAATAAACCGTGATTTGCTGAATCAAATCTTCATTTTTTTTTTTTGTTAAACCTTCAAAAGTTTACGGAATGTCAAGTTGCTTTTTACGAATATTATCAGTCTCAATGTTTTCGCGAAAACATTTCTAGATTTTTTTATTGAAAATGTCCAATAAACATGTGCAAAACAATAGCTTACAGGACCGTTAAGAAGACTTTACATTTGCTAATTTGCTTTATAAAGCTTTTGGATCTTTTATTGAATAAACACGTTTTGTAAAGAATTTGGAAAGAACAATAATTGATAATCCACTCTGAAATAAGGAATTTCTGGAAAACTATCCAAGTTATCTCTCTAAAATCGATCTGACAGTGAAATAACAATGCAAAAGCTTTGGCCAAATTAAAAAAGAACAATAAATTTTTTTACAGTTAATAAAATTCCGTACAAATCCGTATTTTGCGAAAAATTCCGTACGAAAATTCCGGCCTGTTAAAAATCCACGAAAAGGGTTGAAAATCCGTACGGTAATGAAAAAATCCGTACAGTTGGTAGCCTTAATCTCAACCAATTTCGCCCAAAATTTACACAGTTGCTTCAAATAACAGATTAAACGGTTTTCCGCTTGTGGAGCAGGGGGTCATTTTTTCTGGGCACTCACAGTGTAAAAAAGTAAAATTTTTGTTTTTGAAAACACTTTGTTTTGTGAAAGTTTTAGGTATTTAATAAAAAATATTACTATCTAAATGTATGAAAAAATCCTGAACATTTGATACCCATATTGTTAAAACATCAAATTTTGAGTTTTTTTTTTCAGAAAATACTTAGTTTTGTGATTTTTTTTTATAGTATTTTCACAAATATGTGTTATCACTTTCCAAATTTATGAAAAAATCCAGTTAAAAATATTTTTTTTTTGTATTTTTCTGAAAATACGTAGTTTTGTGAAAATTTTGAGTATTATCAAAAATGAGTGTTATAATTTTTAAATGTGTGAACAAATCTCGTCCATTCGATACCCGTCTAGCAGAAACATTTGTTTTAGTATTTTTCCGAGGAACATTGCATTGCATTGCAATGGATAGCTGACATAATTAGAGAGCCTATATGGAGAGGCGAAATGTCACTCTCAGGGTTCCAATCGAACTGTCAAATCGGGGTTCCAATCGAGCAACAAGATCATGCAAGAACAAGGTTGGAATCAATTTAAAATAATTTTGGCAAAAAACGAGACTTATAACAATTACAAGTATTGTAAAACTGTTGTTGATAATAATCTGGTAGTTTTTCATTATGTTTCTGCTTGTTCGGTACAAGAAAAGTGTCAACACCAAAGAAAAACTGCAAGTTTTTCAACCTTAAATTTGAATGACTTTGGGTGTTTGAAATTTCTCCCAGAACATTTCATTTCCCTATGTAGGTCCCTAGACATAATCCCTATTCCAAAACATTATAATTTTTTGAAATTTGAATGATTTTTCATAGGATTATAGCCTATGTAACCCATATAGTACAAAGTAAAAAAAATAAACAATGTATTCGACATGAAAACTGAAAACTAAAAACTGAAAATTGAAAACTGAAAACTGAAAACTTAAAACTGAAAACTGAAAACTGCATACTGAATACTGAATACTGAATACTGAATACTGAATGCTGGATGCTGAATACTGATTACTGAAAATAAAACTAAAAACTAAAAAATACGACATAAATGCCAGATTTGATAACGCATTAAAAAAACGTATTTTTCATTGAAAAAAAAATATAAAAAAAGTTTTTCAAATCCAGCCATTTTTCGTTACTTAAACGTTGAAAAATTTCGGATATTGTCATTTTATGAGAAATTTAATGTCCTTTTTAAATCTGAAATAACCCAGAATTGTTATTTTTTAAATTAATTAACAATGTTGTAGAAAGTAGTAGAGCAGACAATTACACAAATTTTGAAGTATACATAAGCGGTTTGCTTGTAACCATCACGAGTTATCGTGATTTTACATGAAAAAAAGTTATGTTGGCCGAACAATTTTACATGAAAGTCCCATTGAACCCAAATTTACAAACCAACACCATTTCAGGCTGCAAATTCTTGAAAACACGTATTTTTTCAAGTGTTCAAAAATCAAAAGTCAACAGTCAACAGTCAATAGTCAAATTTGGTCGCCACCCTGTTCCAATCCCAAATGACTTGCTACCGCAAGCAATCACTCCATTGGGACGAATCACTTCGGAGAACTCTGCGATCATCAAAACAGTTGATGTTATGTGCCTGTACGGTTGAACCTTCTGGACCGACCTGGGGCATCACAGGGAGCACGAGACGACCGGGGGTCATTCAGCGGCCAGATTTGAGATAGAGCCGTAAGGTTAATGAGTGTGCGCGTCGTGGTGGCCGCGTTGGGTTAGGTTAGGGAAGAAACCGGCGGCACTTGTTTGAGGTAGCCGGGCTCGCGACCGCCAAGGTCGTAAAAATGGCGTGAAATTGTCGGTATTATTTCGGCCTAATCACCGTGCGATAATTACCCACTAGGTAGTAGAGCGGTTGGACGAGGTTGACGCGTGCTTGGGGAAATGATTAGATGTGGATCGAAATTAATTATATTTTGTGTCAAACTTTGTACAATAATTTTACAAAGCATTCCAGATTAGTCCAAAGTTTAACATTAATTAATTCAACGATTTCTGACTTACGTGACCAGCGTTTCTTTTTTCAAATAACTAATCTTGGCAAATAAAACTGTTGTTTCTTCAAGATACAGCCCGCCGACAACTCCCCATCGCAGTCAGTGACAATATCCAATAACAGTAAATTCTGGACCTGACAAGCGCGTTTTATCCGATTAACCGGAAGATCCACGCCAACGCCGCCACCACCACGACGCTCCGGGACCCAAGACGCGTCCGTAGGAAAAGCTATAAAATTTAACAACCTGTTAAAACAACACCTTTCGATAGGCCGTTTTGGAATTTCTGCTGCTGCTGCTGACTGCTTCACCCGAGTTGATCCGCGATGAGGTGCGCGTGTGTGTTGTTGAGTAAATGTCACACGGCCACCATCGGGGCCGGATTCCGAAATTAATGCCCGGCAGAGAAGCGTCCTGCATGCGGGGGTACTCCCGGGGAAGAATTCTTTCCCACCGGGCAGTTAATCGATAAAAATTAATTTGATATCAAAATCATTCAGATATCAAATATCGACATGTTTTACGACTCATCCTGGCGGGGAGGACTCGATCATCCGAGGCGCCCCAGCCTTATGATCCCTGGGGCCAGTGGCCCAGGAGGGGTTCCTCGAGCGATTGGAATCAGCAATCGAAGGGCAACAGAAAAAAAATGCGTATCTCTTTGCAGGTTAACAGAGATGTCATTTTTCGCAATTCCCCCACCAGCGCGCAGTTATTACTTCAACAGCTCTCGCGAGCGATGTGCCGAGCCGGATGAGGTGTTCCTGATGAGATCGGGTCGTCTGGTGGTTTCAGTTAAATTTGTTCAATATCGCATATATCACACTTTTAATTAATTTTATGGCGAGCTCTTGTCATCCACTTTCGATGCCTGGGCTGTGACGGCTGCATGTTGAATTTTTATTGCAAATTTCTCCTGATATACTTTGCGGATCTGTGTTGTGATTAAGTATTGTAATTCATTTTTTAAACATCAATATTAAAATGTTTGCGAAAGCAAAAAGCAAATCGCAAAAAGCAAAAATCAAAAATCCATAAACAATCAACAATCAACAATCAACAATCAACAATCAACAATCAACAATCAACAATCAACAATCAACAATCAACAATCAACAATCAACAATCAACAATCAACAATCAACAATCAACAATCAACAATCAACAATCAACAATCAACAATCAACAATCAACAATCAACAATCAACAATCAACAATCAACAATCAACAATCAACAATCAACAATAAACAATCAACAATCAACAATCAACAATCAACAATCAACAATCAACAATCAACAATCAACAATCAACAATCAACAATCAACAATCAACAATCAACAATCAGCAATCAACAATTTAACAATTTAACAATTTAACAATTTAACAATTTACCAATTTAACAATTTAACAATTTAACAATTTAACAATTTAACAATTTAACAATTTAACAATTTAACAATTTAACAATTTAACAATTTAACAATTTAACAATTTAACAATTTAACAATTTAACAATTTAACAATTTAACAATTTAACAATTTAACAATTTAACAATTTAACAATTTAACAATTTAACAATTTAACAATTTAACAATTTAACAATTTAACAATTTAACAATTTAACAATTTAACAATTTAACAATTTAACAATTTAACAATTTAACAATTTAACAATTTAACAATTTAACAATTTAACAATTTAACAATTTAACAATTTAACAATTTAACAATTTAACAATTTAACAATTTAACAATTTAACAATTTAACAATTTAACAATTTAACAATTTAACAATTTAACAATTTAACAATTTAACAATTTAACAATTTAACAATTTAACAATTTAACAATTTAACAATTTAACAATTTAACAATTTAACAATTTAACAATTTAACAATTTAACAATTTAACAATTTAACAATTTAACAATTTAACAATTTAACAATTTAACAATTTAACAATTTAACAATTTAACAATTTAACAATTTAACAATTTAACAATTTAACAATTTAACAATTTAACAATTTAACAATTTAACAATTTAACAATTTAACAATTTAACAATTTAACAATTTAACAATTAACAATTTAACAATTTAACAATTTAACAATTTAACAATTTAACAATTTAACAATTTAACAATTTAACAATTTAACAATTTAACAATTTAACAATTTAACAATTTAACAATTTAACAATTTAACAATCAACTACGGTGGGGCGTTACGACCCCTTAATTTTTTCTGGATCTTTACTGAGACACGTTTTTCAATGGTTTCTAACTCGAAACCGTGATGAGATAGAAATTCGATGGCTGACTTAAAATTCCTACAAAATGTGTTTTTCATTGAAAAATTAAAAAAAAAGTTTTAAAATAACTCCCACATCACGTTTTCCAGCTGTCAATAAATGAAAGATATGTATATGTAAAAGTATTAATTTTTGCTATTTTTTGTCCAGTTTTTAAAAGTTTTAAACATGTAAACTCATTGTGTTTTTTTGTGTTTTGTACAAAATGCTTATAATTTATATTAAAAAAAAAGTCTTTTCAGTCCATTTTTCAGATTTAGGGATTTTCATTCAAGAAAATATTAAAAGTAAATAATTCCAACAGGTGGATCGACCTACCGTCAATCCCAGCCTAATTCCGGCAATATTTCGCGCGGTTTTGGAGGCGCGTTCGCGGCACGGCGTTTCACTCAAAAATCGATCCCCCTTACTCAGGCAGCAATCAAATAAATATGTATAATCGTAAAACGGAAATCTGCATATTTCCCGGTCGCCTCTGTCGCCACCACAACACAATCGATGCAAATTCCGCCCGAAAAAAAAACTGAATCTCATACCGTTTCCAAACTTTGACGATCGGTTGGTTGAAGTAGTGCTTTCTTGGCACATTTTACTGAGCTTGTAGTCACATTTAATTTTTGTTCCAGAAATCTGAAACGAAACACGTTTCAAATAAGGCAAGAGACTTCAACGACAGCAGGTTCGTCGCTTTGTCTTCAATGTAGATCGAAGGTGTCTTCAGTCCAGAACCAGTTCCTTTATGTGACATATCGGCTTGGTTGTTTTATCTCCACTGCTGTGCCTTGGACACTCTTGCAACGCAGAAGAACTCCAGAACATTAGATATTCTGAAGACTTGGGACTCTCGGCACGGCGCAGAAAGGCACCAACCTATAATCGTAAAAACTTCGATCTTCAATCACTCTATTATCACGGACGGACCTTGGAAAGGAGTGCCGCCCCTGGCATCGGGAGATGGCCACTATGGGACACCTCGGGAGGACCTTCCGACGCGAGGGGGTGGATTTCAAGATCTTCGCCGAGCGTCCGAGGTGTTGGATTTCGAATGTTCTCAGCGATTCGCAGTGGTTTAATGACCTTTCGAAGCTGCGGCGTCGTTCGACAGAACTCACAAATCGTTTTTGTGTTTTCGAGAAGGTCCCAAAGGAGCGGGCACACGCACAGTAGCTGACAGCAGACCGCTGTTCGGGCTTGATTATGACTGTCAAAATGTCACCGGGCAGACGTTCATCAAGTCGAAGCCGAAGGTGAGTGAGCTTGCGCGCGCAGTACGGTGTACCGCAATGAGGCACCTGGACCTGGAGGTGGCCACGGCGCAGCGGTCAATCGAGTGTGCGCCAACGTCCGATTGTCGAGGAAGGGTCATCAATTACTGCTGCTGGTGCGCGCACGCGGGTATTCGGTTAAACGGTTCTGGGAAATAACTGCGAGGTTGAGATAAAGATTCGGATTGACTGGTACAATGGTCACTGTAACAAAGGCTGAAGTAGATGAAAAAGATGATTCTTATGTAAAAACGTCTAGGAGTACGATGATGAGACTTAATTCAAAAATAAATCGCATGTATTTGAAATAGGGATTCATTCATCCAGTAGATCAAAACTGCGTGAATTTAAATAGAAGAAACTTCTTTCACTTTAAAACAGTTTAACATTGATGTTCATCTCAAGCATTTCTATCTAGCTCCCGAAAGCAGCACAATTAAAGCAATAATTTATGCCGACACTTCCAAGTTATATCCCCTTCTCTGAAACTCTGCACTGCTGAGTAAAATATTGCGAATACGCCCACGACACACCATTCTCCATACAAAGTATCACTTTCCGTGCAAACGAGCCCCGGGTCTGCGTATTATAGTACCTTCTATTAAGTCACGACTTGTCATAGTCACACCTACCACTCTCCCCCTCCTCAATTCACCCCCTCTACAGACAGCAACAAAGTTTTGCATCATCTGCTGACTCCCGACGCCATCGCATCGCCATCGTCGGTTGAATCAAGAGAATGTCTCAATTTAGGGAGGTCGAGGAGCTGCTGCATCATCAACGCCCGCCGAGGGGTAAAACAATAAACACATTCCCGTCAACAATTCAATTACGCGCGTTCTGAGGCTCAGCGCCGTGTTGTCGATTGGATCTACGACAAAACGCCTACCCAATCAACGTCTAATGATGAATAGTTGGTTGAAACGTTGAGATTTGAGGTTGCGCAGAAAGGTTCAATCAATTACCATCGAGCTTGAATAACAATAATTAGATTACCCAACGACGCGTGGTTACGAAACTCGTGGCAACCTTTCTTGCCAAAAAACTGTCATTTCCTGCAATTTTCCGTCCTAAACAGTGCGCAAAACTGCATCATCTTTGGCGCAGACAACCTTGGCAACTTCTTCGCAAAAACTGCCGGTGACTTGAAATATGCAAATAATTTAATTATTGCAGCGCCAAATTCCTCCGTCTAAACAGCGGACCAAAACTTCATTCTGGCAGCAGGGGAGATTCCAAAAACAGCACCAAAAATGGCATCCCAGGGACAGGAAAGCTTCACTTATGTGCCCCATGCCCATGTAGACGTTGTTGGTTGTGGGACTGGCCGGTGTGTGCGCGAAAGATAATTTACATAACAATCAAAAAACGCGAAAAGATAAGTGCACACTTCCACCCCTGGCGAGTTGTTATGTGTGTGTATTTTGTTAGTATGTGTGCAACGTATAGTAAAGAAACGAACATCGATAGTCAAAACAGTTTCGGCTAATATTTTGTTATAAAAGCCACGTGGTCCAGTAAAAACCAAGTTTATGCTAAAACTAGTTAGACAAAAATCTTTAACTTAATCAAATTAATTTAAAAATTTAATATGTACGAAAATTAACGGAAAATATCTGTGTCTGGAAAATATTTGACTTAGTAAAAAATAAACAGAATGTGATAAATAGAAATCCACTGAATCCTTTATTCTTAAATCAACAATAACTTCATTCAAAATTTAAAACAGCACATGAAGCTCCGGCCCTCTAAAAATGTGCTCATATTTTCCAGCATAAAGTCAAAAAAACAGGTGCAAGTGGTTATGTCACACATGACCAATATTACAAAAAAACTTTTTAACGAAATTTTCAAGTTATGTCATTATTATACAATTCAATCATTTCATATTTAAATACAAGTTTGCAACTGACTTAACGGAAGTTTGATACCCATAATCGCTAGCTTTGAATGAATTTGAAATGTTTTCAGGTCAATTTTTTAAATGAAACCCTGTTCGATAAAATTTCCGTGGCAATCAAACAGCGGCCAAAGCAAAAATTTAACAAAATTGTCTTGAGACTTGAATCAAAATTACGTTTTCTGTCTTAACTTTGAAGTACATGAACAAATTTTTTTTCTATATTTATGAGGCAATTAACTTTAAGCTTAAGACTTTCTTTTTAGTTTGGTGGTAAACATAATTTCTTTTCAGTTTTCCTTAACGAAATTTAGATTTTCATTGTAAAAAGAATCATAAGAATGAAGTTTTAGTAAAAAAAAACAGTTGGATCTGCAACACAATTTTTTTTAAATATCGAAAAAAAGAGTTTAACTAAGTATACAACTGAAAGATAAATGATGTATAAAATTTGATTTAAGATGAACAATATTTTGTAAAATATCTTTGCAATGACGAAACACGATTTCTTCCATTAAACAAAATCAAATGTAAAAAACGGATTTAAAACAGATTAAAAAATAAATTTGAATTATTTTGTATAATTCTTGTCTTGCCAAAGAGTTAAGGTGACCAAAAATACTTTGAAACACGAAAGTTGATGAGAAAAAACAGGTCAATTCGAGCTTAAATCATTTAGAATATTTTTTGTAACATTTTTAAGCCCAATTTAATATTTTTAGAAGTTATATAAATGGATTTACTATTCTTAAAATGGGGAATTTCCCTACAAATTCCCCCTTTTTCTCGAGCTTGGGAGTTTAGATGTTTATTCCTGGATATGTTGTGAATTTATTTTCTTAAAAACAAGTTTCAAGCCATTTGCCACACTTTTCGTCCCAAAATTTTGAATGCAAGGATTAAAATTGAGCTTTTTTGTCACTTTTGAAGACTAGATCAGAAGATCCAAAACATTAAAAAAATATATAATGAACTAACAGTAATTCCAAAATACTGAGACTCTCCTTTATTCAAGCTTATGAATTAATTGGGGATGAGCTACAAGCAAACAAAGTTTGACAAATTACTTAAATATCATACGATTTTACAGTTTTATGTATTTTGTTGGTGTAATACCCCAAACCGATTTGTTTTTCAAGTTTTTCAAACTTTTGTGTATTTTGCATAAACGATAAGTTTTTGTCCATAGATTTAGATGCACTATCAATATTAGACCAAAATTTAAGTTTTTGGCTCCTCTCAGGCTGATTTATGTTGAAAAAGTAGCATTTTTTCAAAACTATTTTAAGAGATGCTAATTTAATTTAGGGTTGCCCATTTTTCCCAGCAAAACCAATGCATGTAGCTTGTAGGAAATTTCACGGTGAACATTTGTCTCTCTAAGAAAATGCAATTTTGACACTCCAGTGCCGAGATATTTGAGTTTTAGTGAGATAAAAAGGGTCAATTTTCAAAATTTCTCAGGATTCAGAAGCAAGGCCTACTAATTACACGACGTTGCAAGCATATGTCTAAAGGGTCATGGTATGATTTCTTACAGTAATTTTGGCCACTTTGCGAATCTGGAATCAAATTTCGTGTAAACATTGATGTTTTGGAGCTACGCCCTTTTGAAATGTTTAATTCGGTCAAATCTCGGTTTTTGTTCCATTTTGATTAATATTTTAATCACAGAACTATTTCAGTTTAATGTTATCGTATAATCGCATTATGTAATTTAGAAAGCAAAAAAAATCATGGTTTGAATATGTACCACTTAGAAACACTGTACAAGGGAGCAATCTTTTATTACGTAACGCAGTAGGGGAGAGGGGTGGGGGGGTGGTCCGAGGCCGTGTTACGCTCCTTATATTTTTTTTTAATTTGTATGGAAATTTTGTTATGAGGGGGGAGGGGGTCTAAAAATCCGTTTTTTTGCGTTACGTAATAAAAGAACGATCCAAAAAAAAATCAAATTATTCGCTCTACAGCATTGCCTTGGCGTTCTCGATTGCGAGATTCCTACTCGAAACTAGGTGTCCGAAGGCTTGATTGTTGAGGCAATTGCAAACCTCTTTTTACACCTTAGCTTCCATCTACCCCGGGATTCGAACTGACGACCTTTGGATTGTTAGTCCAACTGCCTACCAGCGACTCCACCGAGGCAGGACCCAGGGAGACGACTCCTACACCTGGACTGAGCTAACGACCTAACCTTTGTAGGTTAGTCCGGGACCAACATTTACTTCCCTTCCGACGGAAGGCGTGATCAGACAAATCTCGTCTCGAAAAATGCCACCGGGACGAGATTTGTCTGATCACTCCTCGCCATTTCAACCGATTTCAACTGTCTTATACGCAAATGAGAGGTGATAAGTTGGCCTTTTAAAGAAAAATAGTTACAAGTTTCAAAAATCTAGCCTAACATATCCAGAGTTTTTTTTTGAAAAGGACCAATAAAATATTGTCTTTCATATGTTTATAGGACCTAATAAAAAAAACCCTAGATATGAAAAGGGCGCATGAAACTTTAAAATGCCGTTTTGACGGTGTCTGGACCAAAGAGCCTATGTCTGGAAATATTTCAGATTTCCCGGACATTTTTACGTAACATTTAATAAAATGGGAGCAGTTCATTGACAGGATTCCGTGATATGATTTTTTGAAAATAAAATCCGTGTTTTTCGACGCGCCACGCGCAAAAACCGGAAAATGACGAAATTGGCAAAAAATCAACTTTTTTTACTAAAACTGCGATAACTTCAAAATTTCAGCGATGACCTATAGATGTTTGCGTACCAAAATTTTTGTAATTAAAAGACGCAACTTTTGGTACCCAGACATGTATAGGTCATCGCTGAAATTTTAAAGTTATCGTAGTTTTAGTGAAAAAAGTTGATTTTTTGCCGATTTCGTAATTTTCCGGTTTTTGCGCGCGGCGCGTCGAAAAACACGGATTACATTTAAAAAAAAAATCATATCTCGGAATCCTGTTAATAAACTCTTCCCATTTTTTGGTATGTTACGTAAAAATGTCCGGGGAATCCGATAAAAATATTTCCAGATATAGGTTCTTTGGTCCAGACACCGTCAAAACGGCATTTTAAAGTTTCATACGCTCTTTTCATATATCAGGCTAGATTTTTGAAACTTGTATTTATTTTTCTTTGAAAGGCCAACTTATCACCTTTCATTTGCGTATAAGACAATTAAAATCGGTTGAAATGGCGAGAAGTTATGATTTTTCGAAAAAAGTTGTTTTTGCGAAAACCGACGAATTTTTCAGACCACCCTAACACGGCGTAGATCACCCTAATGGCCAAACAAAAAAAATACGGGTCCAAACAAAAAAAAATACGGAACCCCCAGAAAAAATTTGAGCCCGTTCTGAGCACTTTTGTTTTTTTTTCCATGCTGTTTTCGTGGGGAATTGCTGTATACGTAAAAGCCAGGATTTTTATTGCATTAGTTCATTGATGTTTTGCTGTTTTTTCTAGAAGCGTAACTGAAATTTTAAAATCCAGCTGGAAATTTGAAATTTAGTTTTCTTGCCCTCTTCTTCGACTTCTACCAGATCCGCGAGACAAAGTTTTTGAATAAATTTGTATTAATAAAATAGTGTAATAAAATCACTCAATGATCCACTTTTGTCCTCTGAAGTTGCTTAATCTATGTCTGCATATCGTTGTCCTGCTAACTGATGTTTTCCTCGATTTAATTGCAGTTTATTGTTGCTCACAGTACACGCTCTATCACTGCTTGAAGCTTCAAAGCGCCAAGTTTGCTTGTACTACATCAGAATGTTGCTCATCCTGTTCTGCTCGTTTTGATCATATTTCTTGATTCGCGAAACTTTTACCTGCCTTCTTCTAGGGTGGAACGACTCATGTTTGTCAGTATTTCTTCAGCTTTTCATAATTTTCAAAACAAATTTTGAGAAAGTATTCCTGAAAATTTTAAGTGTAGCATGAGTTTTAAAAATATTTGTTCAAACTTGAGTACAATTGGGTCATTTTGCCCTACAAACATGTTGTCGTTTGCATACGCTTAGCTAGATATCTTGGTAGGTGTTCCAGTGTTACAGTAAGCAATGCTGTGCTGAAGAAAACCTTAGAAAATAATTTATATGAAAATGTACTTGATACGTCCGTCCATGGAGCCAGCTAAGGGGATCGGCTCCATGAGAAATTCTCTTTTCTGGCACGTACGTAGCAACATGTGATACACTTAAGAAGCGCATGACTGCACATTTCCTTAATATATTTACAACCCGGCGTCACTGTCATCTCTTCTTCATCAACAGCTTCGACCACAACAAACCACTGTCGAGCTCTAGGGGAAAGGGTGAGAAAAGTTGATCCCCTTGGAATGTTGCTGGATTGACCCTGGGGCAAATTATGAACATGATGAGATGCTGTTCAAAACATTTGATTCTACATCACCGGCAACTGCAGTTAATTTGTGTTGACCGATTTTTTGAGTTCTTCTGAGCTGAGATAAACATGTAAATCGAAATAAAAAAAAAATAGTAAGTTATGCAAATAAATGCCAGAACCAGCAATTTGTTCCCTAAAAAGCCTACCTTATCTGTTCGATCCGTACAGAAATATTTACTTAAAATCCGCAAAGTAGCCGGACTAATTGATTTATGGCCCTAATTCCCTCACCCAAAAAAATCGAAAAATCCTCTCAACTTAAATTCAAATTAGCCTTGGCGCAAAGACGGCCGAACAGATTTCCAATTAATAAGCTAATATTTTCTCACCATCGAGCTCTCGAGCCCGGTCTAGGCCGCGTCGAGTCAGGGCCGTGATGGATTCCCCCAAGTGGCCATCATGGCAAGAGTCGAAAAGTATCGACCACTTCTAATCCCTAACTGGAAAAAAAATCTCGTCTTCGTGAGGTCCTAGCAATTTCTCGGAACCTTGCCCAATAGTTTTCGTAGGAAAAAAAAATCAACCGAAAAAGTTACGGACAAGGTTTGAAGACCTCCACAGAAAACAAACACTTCAATTTGAAACGTTCGACTGAGGTGTGAAGATCATATACAACAAATAGCCGGAATGTTTTTTTTCTTCTTCTTCTTTTTTCGGGGGAATGGTCCACGCCGGGGATGGAAGATTAACGTTCCCTGGGGCATGACGATGAAGCCATGGGAGCTGGGCCCCGAAGAACCAGCTTAGACAAACAGAAGGCCAGCTGCGGGAAGAACAACACACCAAATCATAACATCTCGATCGCGACTGACTGGACCGGGGGGGACCCCGTAGATGGACTGACGGATATCACAGAATTTGGACGGGCTCGCCGGGCCTGGGATGTCACTAGCGATCGAATTGGTTCGCGTTCTGGTTCAGCGATTTCTGAAATAACAAGACCACGAAGAGCTAGGAAAACATGTTAATTTATACGCGCGGCCCGAGATTAATAACCGTAATAAACAAATAAATTAGGCGAGATATATATTTTTACATATTTAGGTTTGTCTTTGGCTCGCTGCCTTGCGCTGGGTACATGTTTAGATGTCGCTCAAGTATGTGCCCTGAATGGAAGCCAAATAGTTTGAATAAATTAATTTGGCTGACGCGATTTTGCGTGACAGCTTTCTTCTTTACTTAGACAAGATTCAATAGAACACTGATGAAGATGAAAGTTTCTTGAAATACTAAAAATAATAAGTTATTTTAAGACTACGTATTCTAAGTCGTTCAAAATTTATACCATTCCTTATTTTATAGAAAATAATTAAAATATGAAGGAAAAGCTCTGATCATTTTTAATTTTTTTTTTTATTTGATCGGTGAATTTATTTAACACAGTGATGCTTGACATAAAATTCCATTCAAAAAGCGTTTTTCGAAATTGCAAATAAAATGTGTTAGCTACTCGTTGCAAAACTCGTTTTTTCAGCACTCGTCGTATTTATCCAACTCGGTGAACCTCGTTGTATAGTAAATGTACGACTTGTGCTGAAATTATCTTCTTTTTGCAACTTGTTGCATAAACTACTTTTTTGCAATTCCTTTGTGAAACTACTTGCTTTTCCAGTTATTCTTGAACATCGAAAAAACCTAATTTTCTGTACCAGAAATGACAAAGTCGAATAGAAACATTTTTCAAAATAAATGCTGAAAAGCTCAACTTTTTAGCATGTTTAGAGATTTCGGTCATTCGATTTTTTAATTTTGAAATAAAAAAACACTTTTTTTTATTATTTCTGAAATGTTTTAGAGGACATCAAATGTCAACTTTCCAGAAATTTCCAGAACGGGCAAAAAAAAATTGACCAAGTTATGAATTTTTAAATCAATACTGATTTTTTGATAAAAAATCGAAATATCGGTCGCAAAAATGTTTCAGCTTTGTTTTTCGATGTAATTTGCAATCAATAAGTACTTTAGTGAAATTTTGATAAAGTGCACCGTTTTTAAGTTATAGCCATTTTTAGGTAACTTTTTTTGAAAATAGTCGCCGACGATTCATTTTTTTTGATTGACAAAAAAGGTTTTTTTTTAATCAAGACTAACATTTCAAAAGTGAAAAACATTAAATATTATGCCCTTTTGAAATGTTAGTCTTGATTTCAAAAAAATAATAATATTGTTTTCGGAAAGATTGGAAATATTTACGAATTTTTCATATTTTAATATTGAAATCGGAGATATCGAAATTAGAAATTGGTGGGTTGTTTAGGTGAGACTTAGAAAACATCAATTTTCCTGTTTTTTAATCTTTGCTTGGCAATATCTTAAGTTCAAAAAAATTCTCAGCTTTTCAAAAATATGTTTTTCAAAAGTGGGCAAACATGGGCACTAATTTTAAAAAATGAATAACTGGTTTTATTTTCAAAAAAGTTACCTAAAAATAGATATAACTTGAAAACGGTGTACTTTATCAAAATTTCACTAAAGTACTTTTTGATTGCAAATTAAATTTTACATTGAAAAATGACATTAACAAATTTTTGCGACCAATATTTCAATTTTAAAACAAAAATTCATAACTCGGGAAAATATTTTTTGCACAATCTGGAAATTTCTGAATAGTTGGCATTTGATGTCCCCTAAAACATATCAGAAAATAACAAAAATAGTGTGTTTTTGCAAATCAAGTTTTTGTGACGAAAAGTAAAATTACAATTTTTTTTCAGTGTAGTTTATTTGCAAATCAAATTTTTGTGACAAAATGCTAAATAAAAAACATCAAAAAAAATTCACCATGTTTCATTTTTTTCATCGAGTCCTTTGCCGAAGACACCAAATCGATCAAAAAAGTCCTTTAAAATATACAGATTTTTTAATTTTCATCATTTTTATATGGACAGCTGCCAAATTTGTATGGAAAATTATATAGACAAATTAATGATGCAAAATGGCTTCTTTGGGCCTACCGAAGGCACCAAAATAGTTTCAGCCGAATTTAATAATACAAAAAAATCGAATGACCTTAATCTCAGAGAATTGCTTTGTATTTGTTAAAATAATTGAATTCCTGATTTTTTTTTCGAGGAATGTTAATTTATTTTAGCCTATCAAGTGTTTTCTAATTTTAATATTATAATTTGATTTTAAAGAGTTATTTTATCTCCATTTATGTCATTTTAGCCATCTTAGGCAATTCAGGACTAAGTTCTGAAAAAAAGATAGTAAATTTTTTAGCATTTAATTTATTATTGATGTTTTTTTTATGTTTTTTCTGTTTCTGTTCTAAACTTTCTAAAAGAAATCATTAAAAAATATTAAAAAAAAGTCGGGATACCACATTTTTGAATTCCTTGGTGTTATAGTGTCTTATCAAATTCCTCTGAAACTTAGGGACAATTTTGACAAGGTCATAAATGTTACACTAACATAATGCCTTAAAGAGGATGCTTTCATTGAAAACCGAAAGTGTTTTAATCGATTTTTAATTATTGTTTTATTTTGATAAGCAATTTGCAATAAAACGGAATTCCGCTTTAACACCATAAAAAAATCTAAGAGAAATTTCAACGATTTTACAAATTTCCTTGATGGCCGATCTATCGAACCACCGCTCTCTATTGACACCACTCTAAAATTTCACCTTTTTGTGAAAAATCTCCAAGATACCTCGGTAACCACGTGCATCTTCGGTTGATCCTGGATTCATTTTAAAGAAAATTGAAGGAAGAATTGATTAACGCAATCCATGTTTTGTTTAAAAATCGTTGTCACTGTAAGCTGTGCGAAAAAAAAAAAAATCTTAAACACTAAACAAAACCAAATGATGTCATGAGTGAAAATTGAAAACACAAAGCAACAATATTGATCCAAACCCCTAAAGAAGGACAATTCGCATCAATCAAATATCTATCTCCCTACCGGCATCTCGCTCTCCGTTCCGAATCCGTACGGAACAATCCAGCTCCTCGAGCACACCACAGGTAGTTAATCAAATGACATTTTAATTCTTTAACATCTCTATCGCATCGATTCGATCTTTGGGCCTTGATGGCCATGCAAGTTGCTGGTGCTTCTGCCATCATATGTGTACGTTTACACTGCCAAAGGTCTACTTTATTTGCGGCTCCTCTCTGCTGCTGCAATCGTGGTTTCTTGCCACAGTTGACATTTTCATGACAACTTCAAAATTGTTTTTTTTTTCATGATTTGCTCTTAGATTTTGAGGTTTTTATTCAAAAATTTCAATTGTGTCGAGCCAGCACGACTGCAACCATCGAGTCCCTCCAGGTTGGACGGGAAGGCCTCCAGGATCCGTCTCTCTAAGGTGGAAGAACCGCGTACGCCCATTTATACAAGCCATGTGTGTTAGGATGCCCGTGTGCGTAGACATCCAACGCGCAATAATCTTGTAATAAATGAGCCTAATCAGAGGCAGAAGGAAAACACTGGCAGCTAAACAACCACGGACCACCTCCGAGGCCCGCGCAGAAGCTCGATCTGTTAAGGTTCTCGGAAAGCGCTAGGTGTCCTCTGCTGCTACTCCTGGGACAGTGTGAGAGAGAGAGGTTCCCCGCTATGACCCCGTCCATTCAGCGTTGTGAGGTTTTGATCGTTGATAAATTGTCTCGTTATTCATTTTATTGGCATTCAAAGCGAGGTGTATGACTAATATCGCAAGCTCTCTCTCCCTCGGAAGAGGGGTGCGCATTAATGGGAAGGGGGAGGGCGCGATATGGCTCGAGGGCTGAGATTTGATTTCAATAACAGCCACCAGCACCACCACCACCGCACTGACACTGAGTATGATGTCACAGCGAGGGGTCCCCCCCGGCTAGGAGGAAGTGTCCTTAAAGAGGTCCCACGAGAGAGCTTGGGGTTCCCATGATGGCTGGACATCAATAATATTCACAAACAAACGCGCACACACGCACAGGTTGGAAGGTGCGGGCTGACGGTAATATTGCGTGTAGCGAGCAGGAATAACATGACAAATATTTACCATTATGTCACAATGATGGGCAGCAAGGTGAGGGGATTGAGATGAATTTACAGGGTGGATGATAAATTTGAGAAAAATGTGTTTGAACGATTTTAAAACATAAACAAAATTTGAAAGCTTTTTTTTGCAAAACAAGACAATCACTGAAATAGCATAATTTAATTTTATTTATTGCATGTTATTTTTTTTTCAATTTTATCTTTATTTAAAAAAAAATCTATTTACGTGAAACATTGTCCTTAGAGGTAACATTTGTCCCTGACCTCGAATTCGAGCTCTATTTTTCGATATCTCGTGACGAAGGGGTGGAGCACTCAACAAAATACGTGTTTTACAATAGGGTATTTTAACCATTAGTGGACCCCCCACAAACAAAAAAATATTTCCGAATGTTGCATCATTTATGATGTAACACTTTTGCACGTCATTAAACATTTAAATTTAAATGCAATTTGATGTAAATTTGCAACAAATTATACGTTTACGTTTACGTCGAATCTCAAGTTTACATCAACTGAGTTTACATGTTATTCATTTTTTCCGTGTCGAGTAAATTCACATATTTTTTTCTGTGTAGTAGAGCCGAAGAGCATTTTTCACAATTTTTCATTATTTTAAGCACTATTTCATAACCCTTGGTACAAAACAATGAAACCTGAAGTCTTTTGAACAATTCTGACTATTTGTTTCATCAATTATTTGCTTTTGTGCAGAAAAATTGCATTTTGAACCCTTTTGTTTTTGCCAGTTATGGACCCCCTTTTCCTATAGTGGGCCCGGTTGCATAATCCGATTGTGGATTGTCCACTATAGGAAGACTGTTTTTTTATGTCAAATTTAACCGATATTTGATGTTTTGATGCATGGCGTGGGTCTTAGGATAGATGTGACGATTAAAAGTGGGCATTTACTAACTTTTCATTGTAAACAAATAATTTTTGTTAAGAGATATGGCTTAAACCACCATAAAAACCTGACAGACTTTTAAACTCATTTATTTCCAAAAAATATCAAAGAAAAAATTACAAAAACCACTGTAAACATAAACATGAATTAAAAGAGTAATTTTGATGCAAATTTTTCCATATTTATTACTTAAATAGTTGACCAAAACAAAAACAATAAATTTGTTGACAGATGCTGATAAAACCACGCATGTTTATTATCAAAAAAAATGTTTTGTTTCTGATTTATTACTATAAAATGTCATTTCAAACTTCAATTATAATGCTTCAGTTAAGTACAATCAACTGAAGTTTTGATCAATTATAAATTCTTACAGTTTCAGCAACTTTGGTACTCATAATTGAAATATATACAATAAGGTTGATTACAACAAGAAATTTATTGTATGTTTAAGAAAAACTTGTGTTTAAATACACAGTTTTTTCAATTTTGTAATTCCAGTTTTGGAAATGTTAGGATTTTCGTTGTCCTATATTGGACCCCCTTAATTTAGCTCGAAATTAAACAGTTCTTCTTTTTATTTCAGTGAAGTTCCTTAAACTTACATTATTTTGACTTACTGAAGTGGAATAATCAGTGAAAAAATGATTGGATAGTTAATTCAGTCTTAAAATGAAAATGCTGTTTTGTTGTGAAAATGCTAGTGGCATTGCTGATTTCAGATTTTGAACTCAAAACAGATTTAGAACTCAAACGGAAAGGACACGTCAATGTAAGTCAAAATTGTTTTAAAAGGTGCTGACCATGCCAGATAAAAGATTTGTAGACATAACACGATTTTAATTGTGATTTTATAGAATTTTTCATCAAAAAACCTTCAGAAGGTCCATACGTCTATAGGAAAGAGATCCACTAATGGATAATGTACCCTATGTTTTGAAATTTGAGAAAATATTTAAAAAAAATCGAAATGAAAATAAGTGAATGCCCTTAATTAAATTTATTTTATTTATTACTTGTTATTTTTTATTTATTTTTAAAGGAACAGATCTTTAAACTGCTATTGTTTGTTTCTTTTATCAAAAAAAATCTATTTTGACTTTTATTTATTTTTGCCACGAATTAAAAAAAATATTCTTCAAATTTCTAGGCTAACTGTGCTCTAACGCAGCAATATATTGTAGAAAATGGATGGACAAGTGAAAAATTTGCTAAGCAATACAAGATTTTCCAACTTAAAGACGTGATATCTCAACCAATATTAAATTTACCCTGAAGTTTACATAGATTTTAGTGTTAAAAACTCTCAGCAATCGAATGCGATTGTCAGTTTTCCCGTACGTGCTCGTACAAAATGATAACATACATTTTAAAACTTCAAAAAAAAGTTCAAAGGCAAAGTTTTCATATCTGGCAACATTGTACGTGAATTTTGAGTGAGCCATTGGATTCAAAGTAAAAAAATCTTCAAATTTACTTACCCAAAAGTTAACTTTTGTAAAGTTTTTTCTTAGGAAAATGCATTTTTAAAAAATAAAATAATATCTTTATTAATTTATTTCAAAAGACAAGCTTGATTTTTAAAATTTCGAAAATTTAAAAATACTTATTTTGGGAATTCAACATCTAGTCATAGTGATATTTATGTACCCTAAAACGGGGTGCCTTTGATAGCCGGGGTGACTTTAATAGGTTTGAGATTTTCCCGCAAAATGAAGAGTACAAATTTAATACGTACGGAATGCTATGGAATTATACTGACCATTGCAGAGAAGTGTTCAAAGTACTTCAAGAAGAAGTTTTCATACAATTTTGAAAAGTTTAAAAAGTTAGTTAACTATAATTATGAAAATGATGATGAATAGCATTATTGTAATACTCTTTAATTGTCAATAAATATGTTTTTGAATAATAAATATTAAGTGTTTAAAAAAAATCAAATAATTCAAAAAAATCTTAAAATTTATAGTTAAAACAAATTTCATATCAAATGTGAAAACTTTTGATTCATGCTTCGAATTCGGTTTAAAATGTAATATGAATCTATAATTTGATAAACAAAACTATTTTTAACGAATTCTGGGCAAAATTGTGAGTTTTTAACAATTTTACATATAATTTATATGTATTTAGTTAAAAAGAAAAAAACTTAGTTAACTAAACTTAAACATGGATTTTTTTCTTGAAAAATATATCAGCAAGTGATGATACATTTGACTTAAAAATAAAATTTAAACACTTTAAATCTGATTTTAGCAATAAAAACTATTACTATCAAAGTGACACCGGCATTTAAAATAAGAATTTTCAACGCAACTATTTTTTTAAAAAACGATTGAAAAAACTTTTTTTCAAAAATTGTGTATGGACCTTGTGTGGCCTACTCTAGTACATGTTTAAAAAAAATTGAGAAAAATCTTAACAGTTTGAAAATAATCCAAAAATAAATTGAAAACCTATCAATGTCACCCCGGTTTACGGTACTTTTTTAAAGTCGGATCTTAAATGTATAAAACTATGTCCGAATCTATCATCCGACTCGTCATTGGTTTGGTAATCGAGGAACTTTTCCAACGAGTCTAAATGTTTGATGATCTGGCAACTCTGTCTCAAGTGATATTTTTTGTTTTTTTTATTATTCCGGATCTACAAAAATTAGACAAAATGTATGTCCAAACCCATCATGTAAAGAGTGTAGGAAGGCACCAACCACATAGGTGGATAAAGTTAGTTTTCAAATTACAAGAGAAAGTCATTCTGGGGACCTTATACCACATTCTACAACATGACTGGAAATTGGAAATTGGTAAACCCCTCGAAAACCGGCATCTCCAAATAAGAATTGAACAGCCACCAGGCGGTCAAACATCGCGGGCGTGCAACATAGTCGCAGTCACATCTTCGTAGTGCAAGCGCGACCTCATAAATTACTCTATTATCTCGCGCACAAAGCTGGTGCCTGGCTCCCGATCGGGCTCCAATATCGAATCGAAAGGGTGCCGGGGGAGCAGGGTGGGTTCATTATGCAAAAGCGTTAAGCTCGCAGATTACGCGCGCGCCCTGGCCAAACGATTCAATTCTGGAACTCCTCTCGCAAACGGGCACTGGCCAATACCCTGGGCGCACTAATAGTTTCCTCGCATGCATCCATTAGCTAATGACTTTAATCGCGAATGCTGCGCGCGTTGAAGACTGCATCCAGTGCCAGTGTCTTGGCAAACTTGGCCAGTGTTTGAGGTACGACGGTGAATGGAAATGTGGTGCGGATTGCGTAAAAATTTGCTTAATGGCCGTCGCCTTAGACATAAGAATCGATTCGCAATGGAAAACGGTGGACATTTTTGGAGCTGGAGATGGTTTTGAAAAACAACTTAAAGTCATGATATTCCCAAATGTATCCAAAATACCTCTAATAACTGTTCCCAAATTACTCATTGACTCACTTTGAAGCGTGACCTGGCATCACTTAGTGTCCCTTTCTCTGTATGTGTGACACGCTTAACCGACTCTTTAAAGTTGCGAGCTCATAAAACGTAATAAAATTAGAACTCCCATAAATTGTGACCGAGCGTGAAATGATATTTTCCGTTTTATCGCCTCTTTTTCCGTTCTAACTCTACGCGTGTGTTGTCCATAAGAGCATTCAAAAAATACCCCGAAAAAAGCCCAAAAGTCTAAGATTGTTCGTTGTCCTCCGATTTCGATCGGCCGTTTTATGGTCTCTCTGGTCGTTCTTTTAATATGATAATTGCAGGGCCACGTCTGCATGGTGAGGGATTAGTCAGAACACACAACTTGGTGGGTTGTTCTAATAATGGGTTGGACGTTCTGTCATCTCGCACCTTTCGCGTCCCGAACCTGGCAGTGTCAAACCCTTTGGTGGTGGCTTCGACGAGGCGATCACTAATTCTCATCATTAGGCCCATGTAATGAGCTTATGAATATTTGTGACCGCTCTGCCGGAGTGACGTTTGGAATATTTTATTTGTTTTGGGCTGCAGGATCGCTTCGGGAAAGGGAACCGGTTGTTAGTTCGTAATTGAAGATTAATTCTGGGATTTTGATTCTGGAAACGAGCTGGCTGCTTTCTCCGATGGGCTCGTCTCGGCTCGACTGGCACTATCAGGTGATGTTGATCTCGTCAGCTACGGGGAATGAACTCTGGGAGTTGTTTGGGACTAAATGGATTTTTAAAAAGTTGAGCATTGAAACAAAAAGATGAGTCACAGCCGATGAGGTTCGAGTGATAGTGTGGATTATTTACTTTGTTTTGAACAGAAATTAACATTATAACAAAAACGAAACGGTTGATGGTTGCACTCTGATTCTGATAGAAATTTGTAAAGCTCCATCTTCAAACATATCTTAAAATGTGACGTTAAATTCAGTAAAACAACGCTCTATGAAATTTTTAGAATAATTCCAACTATGTAAGCTATTTTCTCCCCAAATTATGGAAAAATAAAATGTTTTTAAAACGAGACCATTCAACTGAATTTTAATTTAATTTATGCTTTTCTATTCATTTTTTTTAAATTGTTCTTGGATTAATGCAATTATGTATTATAGTTTTGAGAAAAAATATTTCTTCTTAACGTCACCTAGTCAGTAGGGCTAGTGATTTTCGCGATTTCATGGAAGCGGCGTAATTTGTAAAAATTTGCCTTGGCCGTAAAATTTGGTAAATACCGGAAAATGCTGTGAAATTCAAAATAATTAAATTTTTCAATTTTTATTTTTTGATTTGGATGAAACTGCTTTATGTCAAAAGTAGTCATTTTGCATCATTATTTTTTACATACAATTTTGGGGTCAGGTCATACAAAATGGGAATATATTTCTTGTATGAAATAGTTGACAAGGGATTTTCTGATCGATTTTGTGTCTTCGGCAAACTTGAAGGTTATAACTTGGATTTTTCAGAATAAACAGGTACCAGGAAAAAATCTCGATTTGTAAGTTAACTTTTACTTTTTTTAAAGTGAAATTCCCAGAAACAGTATTTTTGTATTTGGGTAATTCTCCGCCAACTCACACAGCAGTTGCCCCGACCCCTCTTCGATTTGCGTGAAACTTTGTTCTAAGGGGTAACTTTTGTCCCTGATCACGAATCCAAGGTCCGTTTTTTGATATCTCGTGACGGAGGGGCGGTACGACCCCTTCCATTTTTGAACATGCGAAAAAAGAGGTGTTTTTCAATAATTTGCAGCCTGAAACGGTGATGAGATAGAAATTCGGTGTCGGTGTAAAATTAGACGCCCGATTTGATGAAGTACTCAGAATTCCGAAAAAACGTATTTTTCATCGAAAAAAACACTAAAAAAGTTTTGAAAATTCTCCCATTTTCCGTTACTCGACTGTACAATTTTTTGGAACTTGTCATTTTATGGGAAATTTAATGTTCTTTTCGAATCTACATTGACCCAGAAAGGTAATTTTTTCATTTGAAAAAATTTTTTCATTTTAAAATTTCGTGTGTTTTCTAATTTTCCAGGGTTATTTTTTAGACATAAGGAGTTTGCTTATAAACATCACGAGTTATCGCGATTTTACGAAAAAAAAGTTTTGAAAAAGTTACTTTTAGTTTTTTCGGAATTCTGAGTAAGCCATCAAATCGGGCGTTCAATCTATCTATATTTATAAAAAATTTGGGCGGTTTTGTTCGAACGCGAATCAGTTGAACACGGAACGTCGGATCGAGGCGCTTTTTGTTGCGTTAGGTTCGTGTAAGCCCAAGGAAGGTTTATATGCTAAAAAAATGCCACTTTGGCCACTCTGGGACCGATTCCGGAACATCTGCATATTGTATGGGAAAAATTACGTAAACTCAAATTTTGATCACAGAAAGCTGAATTAGCAAACAAGCTAAAAACGTCAAGAAACGAAAAAAATACAAGGCGAAGTTTGTCGGGTAAGGCTTGTTTTATATAAAAGTCCCTTTGACATCAAATTTCTATCCCATCACCGTTTCAGGCTGCAAATTATTGAAAAACATCTATTTTTTCGCATGTTCAAAAATGGAAGGGGTCGTACCGCCCCTCCGTCACGAGATATCAAAAAACGGACCTCGGATTCGTGATCAGGCACAAGTTACCCCTTAGGACAAAGTTTCACGAAAATCGTCTTTTCCCGATTTCGTGTGAGTTGGTAGAGAATTACCCATTTTAGAAATCTGAATATAGACAATAACATTTTGAAATGATATTTTTCAAAGCTAAATAGAATTTGCAATCGAAAAGTACTTTACAATCATTTATTGTTTTGATAAAACGTGCCGTTTTCAAGTTAAAGCTACTTTAAGGAAAACATTTTTGATTTCTTTTCAATACCGGTTTCGTGGCTTCTGTCTCACAAGCAAATTTTCAATTTCTTTTCCTTTTTTGTGTTTTTTTAAAGCTGAAAAAAAATCCTATCTTTTCACTCTGGAACTTTGAAAATCGGGAGCCTAGTTTTTAAGATACAGCCTCACAAAGAATTCGAATCGATGAAAATTGATTTTTATGTGTCACCTGCCTGTAATTTTTGACTGACCATGTCTCTGAAACTATTGGTCTGATTTCTAATGTTGAAAAATGAAACTTTTGTGAAGTTTTTGAATCTTTTCATTAAACATATTTCAATATTTTATAATTTGGTCTAAGCTAACAAATTTGGTAATCAATATTTTTGAGGACCTTTTCAAAGTAATGCCTGCATTATTTTTGTTTTAAATTTCTTTTATCAAAAAAAAAATCTGAAAATTTGACAAAAGTTTTATGTTTTAACATTGCGTTAGTTGATTGTTTAAGTTTTTTTACTCAAATACTCTTATAACGTATCTGCATCAACTCGGAACGCCTTGGTGTATTTAACAAAGTTCTTGAAATTTTTCATTAGAATGCATACTTTTGAGGTTCGGAAATAACTGTTAGGGGAATTCAGAGTGAGCTTGAATCGGTGTAATTCTTGTAATTTTTACACAAAAACGTTTATAACGTTTATATTTCTTTTACCAACTACCGCATGAGTTTTAAAAATTAATATTACAAAATTAATTTAAAAAAATACTAAACCTATCTGTCAGCTCTTATGGAACCTTAAGACATCATTCCATGCTGTTTGTTTTGATACCAAAGATATAATAATGAATCTTCAAATTAATTATTAGATGAAAATACACAGAAATTGCCATAAGTTTTAGTGCAATTTCTGATCTTTTTCAAAAATCTCATCGTGATATAAGGTAAAAAAATGAGATGAAAAAAAAAATCACCAATGATGATTTTGAGAAATAGTTTCCGTGACTCGAGACAATCTCCCCAAATTGGATATGAAATATTGTTTCGCAAAGCGGCCTCAATTCACATACATATTTTCGATCACGGTTTAAAAATTGATCGTCATCTGAAAACATTTAAAATTATGATTAATATTTTCAAATAAAAATTTCTACGAAATAGGCCAATTTAAAAAAAAAAACGAAGTTGACTTTATAGCTGTTGGCCACCATTGCTAGTACCAACCACTAGTGTCTTCATTTTTATCTACAAGGACTTCGCCGCCCTGGGCTCCTAAGTGTATGAAAGTATGGCACGGAGCGACGGCGCCGAATACCCATATTTACACAAAGAATTTTAGAGCGCCCGCCGCGGGATTCGAACCGGCGACCTCTTGATTGTGAGTCCAGTGCGCGGTCCGATTGATCCACACGGGCGGGCCAATTTTAACCATTTTTAATTATTTGTATTTTTGATTTGGCTCAAACTTTGTGGGAGCCTTCTTTACCACAAAAGAAGCCATTTTGTGTCATTGGTTACCCCAAAAAATTTCCATACAATTTTGGCAGCTATTCATACAAACATCTGTAACTTTTCAAGGAATGTTTTGATTGATTTGGTGTTTTTGGCAAATTTGTAGGTATTAAGAAAAAAAAGGCACACGGAAAATAATTACAAAAAATCAATTTCCCGAAATCCGTATTTTTTTTTTAATATAATTTAGAGGAGAAAACTCCGGTTCTTTGCCAAAATTTTGCAAACGAGTTATGATTTTTTTGAAATAGTGATTTTTGTAAAAAGTTAAAAACTTATACTTAAAATTTGTTGACCCCATTTTTTATATATAATCAAATTTGCTATCGAAAAGTACTCTACATTTTTTTTGATTAAGTACACCGTTGTCATAGTATGGCCAGGCCAAGTTAAACTTTGTCCGATAAATTCCGTTTTTTTTTTTCTTTTTAAAATAGTGTCAATGAATGTCCATTCCTGAAAATATTTTTTTTCGAAAAGTTCCAAATTTCCTATAATTTTGTCTAAGAAACATTGAAGATTGGACCTCTGGTCGCTGAGATACAGCAGATAAAAGAAAAAGAAAAAAGGGTTTTTTTTAAGTTTCATCTAAACAATTCTTTATTTTCTAATGTTGATATCTCAGCAACTAATGGTTCGATTTTCAATGCTTCAAATTTCTAAAATTAAAATATACGGATTTTTTTTTTAAATTGAATTTATGTGAAAAAAAGTCAATTAAAAAATCACGATTTTTTTCCTTGTACTTATTTTTTTATGAATAGTCCTCATCACCTACACCTTTGCCGAAGGCTCCATCCAAATCAATAAAAAAATGTCTTGAAAAGTTACAGATTATCGAGTATTTACGTAACATTTTTGTATGAACAGCTGTCAAAATTGTATGGAGATTTATATGTGTGAATCAATGACACAAAATGGCTTCTTTGGTGATAGGGGCCTTCCCCACAAAATTTGAGCGAAATCAAAAAATATAAGTAAAATCCGTTTCCGGGTTTGGTGGAAAATTGCTAAACTGATTTTTTTTTAAATATTTTTCAACAAACTCAACAAAATAAACGATTAAAAGGTCCCAAAACATAGTCCCCAGAATAAACATAAACTCTCACATACCCAGCACGATCAACCAATACGAAAATCGCCAACTCCTGCAACACTCTCTGATACTTGTTACTTGCATCCCAGCCGTACGCGACCGTACAGAAACGGCCTCGTCCGCGCAGAATATTTTTTATCAACTACTTAAGAAAGCCCGAGATAACTCTCGGTTTATTTATTGACATGGCTTTTTAATGGTTAAATGGTTTTTTGTATCACTTGGTACTTGCGACGGTCGTCTTCCGTCGCTGGCGTGCGATGTGTTCCGGCCGCGCCAGCCTTTTATCCTTTTATGCGGCCGGCCAACTTTGCATCTGCCGCATCCTCCGTCAGAGTGGTTCAAAAAGTTTTATTGCACAACAAAATAGTCGAAACTATAATTTGGTATAATTTGAGATATTTTCCTTTAAACTTCTTAAAAAAATAAATTTGAACCACCCTAAGCACATGAAAAAAGCCGTTGATTGGCTTATTTGGCCTGCCAAACGAATGCGTGAGTTTCGTTCCCAGTGGATGCCACTTTTCCAGAGCCCTCATTTACTCTCGGTTTTATCAGTCTTTCCAACGCGTGACAAGTCCTCAAGTCCTGCACGAGAGATGGGTTATCCTTGCGATGGGAGTGAGCTCATTTAAAGTGTACCGAAACCAATTGGAGACAAATTTTGAAGGCAGTCAGCAAATCCTTCAATAGAATGGTGTTTTTAAACGGCTGCAAATGTTATTTTGAAACCAAATTCCTAAGGTATTTAACTAAATTACCATAGTTATCTTGAACCATTGTGAAAGGATTAAGTCACGACGGTGAGTCATTATTGACCTTTGAGAACGCAAAGTCAGCTTATGAGAAAATAATCTTAAAACTACAAAGTCCCTTTGAGGTAATCACCCAAACATGAACTGTTGACTGTTGTTGGAAAAACATTACAAAAATATGGAATTTTAAAATGTATAACACATGAATGGGTAGAAGGTTAGACCATAACTAAATCACGAAATCGCAATCCGGCTCCTGCTGGTACATTGTTCCTGCTGATTTCCTGCTCAATCCTGTAAACAGACACACACACATCGTCAAAATCTCCGGCATGGTCGTCGAGATGGACCAGAAATCACAGGAATGCTGTCGGAATTCCATGACCGGGATCCTCCGCCGTGGAGTCCCGTCGTCAGGTCCGAAAGAACATCCAGCAAGTTTTGTTTTTTTTCGCTTTCAACCTTCCCTTCGTGGAATCCTTGACCAGCGTCGTTGAGCGACATGATGAGGTGGCTCGGTTTAGGTCTACAAAAAGTAAACGCGGGAAGCTGGCTGGCTGAGATTCACTTCATTGAGATCAACCCGGCAGCAAGGGCTGGATGGCACGGTGGGTCAGAATGTGATGTTTTTTTAAATTAAATGCTTTAAATTTATTTTGAATCACACATTCCATTATAATAGTAATACATTAATCGTGTTTAGGTAAATTTTTGTTTTTTTAATGAAAAAACACCGTGTTAACGCATCGTCAAACAACGGACGCAAGAATTGAACGCGCAAAAAAGGGGAACATCAAAAACAATGGTGTGGTATGGGGTATCATCGAATGTTTGGTATTTTTTGCTTGTCGGGGGGGTTCCTCGGTGCGGTAGAATCTTCCCTCCGTAACAAGTGCACGTTTATGTCAGCTTTCAGATTTAGTCGCAGCCTGGAATGTGGTCCAGGAATGCCGTCGGATTTTGGTTAAGATTCAAAAAGATACGATTTGATTATGATCGAATGTGAAGCTTTTTCTTAAATATACTATAAAAATTGTTACCAAAACATCTCAAAAAGTTCAACTTAAAGCTCTTAAAAAAATCAATAAGCAGGTGAAACCAGATCGAACGGGAAAAATCACGACCTGACCTGCGTAGACAAGAAATCTGCAAAAAAAACCAAAGAAAAAAAGCTGGAGGAAGTTCGTCGCTCCCGGGTCCTTTGTGGTGGGCAAGTCTTTTGTTCTGGCTGCGTTTGTTGTTTGGGATAAATATAATTTTCGCACGAAACATTGCACTGTACCCTCACGTGTTTCCTTTTGATTTTGTTCTTTTGAACGGCTCGTCGGTTGTCCTGTCGTTTTTAGTTGGTGGCTTCTTCGGGCTATGAAGATCGTGATGAACAAGGGGTTAAGGGCCTGCTACGTGCCAGAGGAAAAGTATTGTGACTTTGCAAACTTTATGCAAGTTTTTCGCCATTCGGCATTTGGTTTTACAAGTTCTATAATGTCCACTTCAGTCTTGTTTTTCATAACAGTGTTGCCAAATCTTAAAATTGTATGACTTATCACAAAAGTTCTATAAAATACTAGTTCAAGCTTTTCGTAAAAGTTTTGTTTTTGTTTTAATCAAATTTTCTTCAGAATACGAATACTTGAAAGGTAACTAGAGTGATCATTTTTTTTTTTATTCTCACAGTGTTACCAGATCTTTATTCTAATAGAGCCATATGAGGCATAAGCCATAAGATCCATAAGAGCCATAAGATCCATAAGATCCTTAAGAGCCATAAGAGCCATACGATCCATAAGAGCCATAAGAGCCATAAGATACATAAGAGCCATATGATCCACAAGCAGGGGTGCCAGGTTGCCAGATAAATCTGGCATTGCCAGATTTTTTGAGAGCCACTTTGAAAAAAAATAATTTTCTTTTTCTTCCTCACATTGTTTTATTGATGCATTTTGTTTATTTTGTGGATCTATAATATATAAAAAGTAAAAATACACTGTTTTTGAACACAAAATTGCTCATTACTTTGAGAAAAGTGGCTTGTGGATTTTTTCAAGATTTTTTTGCCAGATTTTTTTCTGTTTATAAGAGCTACAAGAGCCATAAGATCCATAAGATCCATAAGAGCTATAAGAGCCATAAGATCCATAAGAGCCATAAGATCCATAAGATCCATAAGATCCATAAGATCCATAAGAGCCATAAGATCCATAAGATCCATAAGATCCATAAGATCCATAAGATCCATAAGAGCTATAAGAGCCATAAGATCCATAAGATCCATAAGAGCTATAAGAGCCATAAGATCCATAAGAGCCATAAGATCCATAAGAGCCATAAGATCCATAAGAGCCATATGAGCCATAAGCCATAAGATCCATAAAAGCCATAATTAATATGAATATTAAGATTTTCTAAATATGTCATGTTTCTCTCAATGGAAATTAATTCAAATCAGAAAATGGATTGTATAAGCAAATCTTTTGGACAATTTTACTCTAAGAAGTTTCTAAGTTCCAAGTTTTAAATGTTATTTAAACATCATTCAAACATATTTTAAGATTTAAAGGACCTTTTCAGTTGAACAATTTTTTAAATTGAAATTTGGTGGCAGCAAAAATTGAGTTTTTTTCTAAATAAATAAATAAATAAAAAAAATTGTAAACTTGATGAATCAAACATTGGACCAAAGAGTTTGGGGGAAACCATTTTTTTTTTTTTTTGAAAAACTAGCATTTATCTGTGTTGATAATCGTGTTTTAAAGAAAAAATATTTTTTGTGCAATTACGAATTACAGTACAAGGAGAGGTTCTTCGCAAAATACTTGAATAATATTTGAATAATTAATTGAAATCATTGCAATATCACCCGTTTTACGGAAAATGCAATTTTAAAAACAAACAAAAATTTTAAAGAGGTTTCTTAGTAAAAATTTTATCAGTCTTGAATATTTAATGTTGACAAATATGTAAAAAAAAACATTTAAATAAAATTGCTGGCTAATTGCAAATCATGGTAGCGCACGATTTGTTTGATTTATTGAGCTGACGATTCAATCAATTTAATATGCACCTAACGAGTGATTTTTTAATTTTAAATTACCTTTATTAATACTACTTAATTAAACACGTTTCCACAAAAATTAGAATTTCCGAATCCGTATTTTTATATTTTATTTTTTTTAATGTGTTATGGGACTAACAAAAATGAACTGTTGAGCTAAATGAAAAAAAAAACGTGTAAAAAATTGCTGCCAAATTTTGCATGCAAATAAAATCAGAAAAATATTTTGATTGTTTTTGATTCTTCAGGCAAAAATCGAAGTCATTAAACTTTTTTATTATGATAATCAAACCTAAAATTATTTTAATTTAATTTTTTTTTTGGAAAAATGCAATATTTCCGAAACGAAGACAGGTCAAGTTTGTTGCTAGATTTAAGACACTAGAAAAATCCTAACATCATTTTGATTTGATCTCAAAAAATATTTCTTTAACTTCAAGTTTCCCGGATCCACCCCATGCTGCATCGCCGATAGCGTTCGCAAAATTTTGCCGTTTTTCGCGCCACCACCGCCGCCATTGAAGCCGTGCGTCTTGGTCGGCGTGTCAATGTCGATGTCAAAACCATTTGCCGAGTTTGAAGTGCGAGCCAAGATGAAGCCCATTTCCGAAGCGGCGGGACCTCTTCTGAGGTCTCCACGTCCGAAAGGGAAACTTAAGGGGAAGCGCAGTGTTTTTTTCCTTGCTGAAATTTGCTGAGTTTTGCTGACTGTTCTCTCGCCCGCGCCACTCTGCTTTGTCTGGACCGACGATGTCTCACTTTTTGCCCCTTTCCTGTCCATTTCAGTCAAGATTTTGTTGTCCTTTTGCGCGAGACAGTCCTCTCCAGAGAGAGAGAGAGAGAGAGAGGGGATGGACAGCGGGACAGTAAATTGAATTTATTTGTTACTTTATCTGGGAATTTTTGCTTCGGTCTGACCTTGAGGAATAAATTTGAATGATAATGTGTTCGCAGTTCTTGGCGACGAACGGAAAACGAATCGAAAGTGAAAATTGAAAACGTTTGCAGTTGGTTTTTGTTGCCTCGGGGGTCTACCAGCACTGCAGTGGAAAGTTATGTCTTTTGCGGTAGGACGTCCTCCGACAGAGGTCATCACCGGAGGCCAGGGGCATGTAGGGCACCGAACCGATGTTCGATTGTGGCAGAGGGATAGAGTTATCTGATTTTTTTTAGTTGGGAATCGATGACAGGGTGATTGGTAATGGTATTTTTCTTATTAAAACTTTGAAATATGCTCTCAAGAATACAATATAATTCACTCAAATTAAGAAAATGTTAAGCACCAAATTATCCTCTCAAAACATAGACTGCACATTTTACTGTCTCGCACAAAAATCCCAGACAGCTGGATCTCCCAAAAGCTAGACGAAAACCTTTTCCCAATTGCATCTCGTTAAGTCATCCAGAAAGATAATCCCTCGAAAGAGAAATGTAAAGAAAACAAAACAAAAAATGCTACGCAATTATACCTTCAGCAAAACAATTAGAGAGGCGACGTCAACAACATCGGGTTCGTCACTTCCTTAAAAACACGACGAGTCTTTCGCCCGAGCAGCAGTAGGAAGCATTCCCAAAAGTCCCACCTCATTTCCTCCCTAGCCAATCAATCAATTTTGACCATTCTCCCAAAATCAATTATAAAAACTCGCCCAAGCTGGCACGAAGGTCGGAGGTTCAGCTTCCGAACGACGAACCTGGCCGGTTAGGAAGAAATGTGCCGTGTAATTCATCTTCGAGGACCAAAATCGGCTTAGTCATCGTCTTGTGCAAGGATTTACCTGGAAATCTCTCAGACCTTACCAAAAAGAGGTTCTAAATTTAGACATTCGGGACAACCAACCAGAGGTATCTCAGTAACAATCGGCGACGGATGTCCTTGTTCGCGTCGTCGTGTCCCTGTGGGAAGCCATGCACAGACTTGGACAGAAGAACAGAACGAACAACAACAGGGATCGGATACCAGCTTGAGCAGGGTTCGCTGAAGTTAGAATAAATGATTCGAAGGAATTTATCCAGGTACCTCCCAGCAGTGCCGGTCGGTCGCTGAGCAACTGCCCAAGAACGGACGGGGCGGTGTGGCCCAACTCTCCAGGAATTGTTGGTTTTGTTGATGATGATGACGATGATGGAAACCATTCATTTCTGTGCAGTTTGTTTGGAGGTCGAAACCTGGCAGGGATTCGGTAGTTTACCGATGTGACTGCCTTCGCCTTTTTTTTCCTACTCCTCAGATCCCAAGTTCCGACCGTCGTCTCACATGCTTTATCGCTGCTTCATTTGAGCAATACTTTCGTTCTAATAGAAACGATTCGGCGCTGATAATGTGAGCATTTGGGCTTGTCCGTTCGTTTTAATTTCCAGAAGGACAAGTGAGCGAAGAAATGCCTTTCCGACGTTCGACACCAGGCGGTAGAGACGGGGAAAATAATGCCAACCCAAGTAACGGACAAGGACGGACACGTAGAAAAAGCTGTAAAGACGGTTATGTATGTGTTATTAGAAGGCATTTTTTTGTGTGGGAATCAAAGCTTTTTTTGAAAAGAATTGTTGATAAGCTTCAAGTTGAAATTGAAATTGAAACTGATTTTGTTTTCGGAGAACTACTCAACAATTAATAAAAGTTATTTTTGAAACCCATTTTTCAAAGGACTGCTCATGTTAAAACAATGCAACAACTCAAAAAAAGTAAAAATATTATGACTATGACCTATGACTATGACTAGGCTTAGTGATTTTTCATGCTCAAAAATTGCAAATTTCACGGGGACCTTAATTTAAAAACACCAAATTTCACGGAAATTTCGCGGAACGTTAAAAATATTAAAATAACTTTAAAATTTTTATGCTAGACTTACAGGAAGTACTTTTCATGTTGTATTACATATTATTTTTCAACAAACTAAAAAAATCTTACCTTAATTTCAACGTAAAAAAAACTGATTTGATGAATGAAAAAAATCCACTTGGTTTATGAATGGGCTCTATAAATATTTTGAAAAAAAAATTAGGGCATGCGTATTGTCATTTATTGAGCTGCTTTTTTAATGTTCGTCTAATATAGCTAAACAGTTTTCGCTGATTTGCTACTAATTAAACATTCAACATTTTATTGAATTTCACATAAATGCCAAATTTGATTCAATTCAATTTGTGTTTCTATAAGAATTTAGCAGTTCTGTTCCAGTGTGTTACATTTGCAATTCAGAGATTTGGAGAACCTTTCAACTAAGATCAATTCATAAACCTTTGCAGGCAAGGTACATATTTCTACGTTTAGATTTTGCTAGCTGATTGCTCTTTAAGGGAAAAAAAGCAAAATTTAACAAAACAATCTAACAATTAAAGTTTTTTTTTTTTGCGACATTTCGCCCCGTTAAAAATAGTTTTGAGGTTTTCATCTCACTTTCCAGAAACTCAATTAAAAATTAATAGTCAAAAATGATTTAATCTTCAAAATTTTATTCAACATCAGAAAAAAAATAACTTCCACGGAAAACATCCACCCAAATAATCAAATATCGCGAAAATTAAACAAGTTTAGAAAAAATCTGAAATATTCTTAAAATTTGACTTTAAAGATAAAAAAAAAACTATTTTTTTTAACTTGAATAAACCCAGCTTGAATCTTTAAACTTCGTTTTAAATTATATCTTTCAAAATTCAAATTAAATAAAAGTAAAATTGTTAAAACGGCAAATGAAAATAATGTTAAATTCAGTTAGTTTCCTAAGAAAAACTGATAAACTATTGTTTGTAGTATCAAGAAAATAGCAATCTTTTTTCTCAATATTTTTCCTTTTCCCTGATGGAATTAAATTTTTCAACCTTTTTTTTTTTTTGCTTCTCCGGTTATATCATTGACGGGAAGTAAAGACGACTTTTATCATTGAATGTTACTTTTAAATGAATATTTGCTTTTAATTGATTTCAAAAAATAAATCAATACAACTTAAAAAATCTGTGCATTTTTCCAAAAATAACAATGTACCGTCAGTGGGGGTGACATTGGGTCTGGGGGGTGAGATTGGGTCAAAGTGATTTTTTACGGATTTTACCATTTCTCAGGTTCTTTTCAATGAAACTGAATTCTGTTAAAAGGGTTGTGTAGGGGACATCTCAAGATGACTTCGCTGAAAAAATATCGTTCCTAGAACAAATCCTGTTATTTTGGCAGCTGTCTAAAGTTGAGATACGTTTTTGGCCAAAAATGACCGCTCGAAAAATCATTTTTCTAATATTTTTGTAAGAATTGCTCGAAAAGTACCCAAATGTTTGAAAATCTCCACTTCAAACATTGTAGCATGTTAATACGATTCCCTCGAACAAGAAACACTGTTGGATGACTTGTTTTTACCATATCGTTGTATTTGAGCATCATTTTACTTTAATTTGACCCAATGTCACCCCCTCTAAGGGGTGAGATTGGGTCAATTTTCAAACTATTGGCATTTAAGATAGTGTTCATCAAAATCCACCATATTTTGGGAAAATGTTAGCAAACTATCTAAGAACAAATCTACGTTGAAAGATTTTCGATGTTATTTAAATTGTTTTTGTTATTAAGACATTACGAGAGGTGTATCGTTTTTTGACCCATAGTCACCCCCACTGACGGTACTTGTTTAGTAAATTTTAACAAGTAAATGTTGTATAAATTTCATGTTAATGTTTGTTTTCCTAACAATTCTACAAATTGTTCATACTTTTTTGAATTGAAATCTAATAAAATTTACTTTTAGGGTCTTTATTAATGAAATATTTATTATTTTGTTATTGTAATGAATTGATTTGAGAAAAGTGATAAATTTCACGGGATTTCACAGAAATCTTCAAATTTCACGATTTTCACGCTGTCCGCGAAATCGTGAAAATTCACTAACTCTAGTCATGATCAACGACGACCAACTTTTTCAAAACTTTTTTTTCGTAAAATCGCGATAACTCGTGATGTGTACAAGCAAACACCTTATGTTTACATTTAAAAAAAATGTAATTTTCTGCTCTACAACTTTGTAGAACATTAACCCTGCAAAGTTAGATAAAACACGAATGTTTCAAATGAAAAATTTGGTTCTAAATGAAAAAAATGTTCCTTCTGGGTTATTCGAAATTAAAAAGATTCGAAAAGTACATTAAATTTCCCTTAGAATGACATGTTACAATTTTTTTTTACGGTTGAGTAATGAAAAATGGCAGAGTTTTTGAAAGTTTTTTTTTTCGAAATTCTGAGAACGCTATCAAATTGGGCGTCCAATTTTACATAAAAGTTCTTTTGACACCAACAAAAAGTTACCCCTTAGGACAAAGTTTCACGCAAATCGACTATGACTATGACCTATGACTATTATCTATGACTATGACCTATGACTATGACCTATGACTATGACCTATGACTATGACCTATGACTATGACCTATGACTATGACCTATGACTATGACCTATGACTATGACCTATGACTATGACCTATGACTATGACCTATGACTATGACCTATGACTATGACCTATGAATATGACCTATGACTATGACCTATGACTATGACCTATGACTATGACCTATGACTATGACCTATGACTATGACCTATGACTATGACCTATGACTATGACCTATGACTATGACCTATGACTATGACCTATAACTTTGACCTATGACTATAACCTACGACCAATAATTCTTCAAATTCCAGCTTATTCCAACTCCAAATCAAGTCCTCAAAAAAAAAAACCAAACTCCACCTTTTCCAACTACAATTTTACAGTCTAACAAAAAAAAGTTATATTATTGAGATTTAAATCGAACAAAATTTCAAAAGCAAACTGGGACATTTTCTAACAAGCAATACAAATCATCAAATCCTCTCAGGATTTGTTGATGATTTTTGTAAAACGACTTGTATTTAAAATTCAAGTGCGGAACGGCACCAGCAGCAGCAAGCAGTTACCAGAAGTCGAAAGAAGGCACTCCGTGCCGATACACTCAAACCCCGATGGTTTGACACCAACTGTTGTCAAACGAACGGGGTCACGTTTTAGTTTGACACCCCTTTTACACGGAGTTCACACACACTACTAAACGTTTGTTTTGATAGTGTGCGTGAGCGCCGTGTAAAAAGTGACAGTTCGTTACTTTTTAGTTTGACTTTGACCAACCAACGGGGTACAAACTAAAAAAGTGTCAAACGAAAAAGTGACCAACCACCGGGGGTTGAGTGTATCTGGCCTATCTGGAGCTGACAGCGAATAACGTGAAGTTTCAGGCAAGAAGGCAACGCAGAGAGGCATTTGAAAAATGTCGTTTCGATTTTTAATTTTTCGATTAGAAGAAGAAAGGCCCGGACTCGTTTTTGTTTTTCGATAGACAGGCTTCTCTGAACGATAGAAGTGCTACCGAACCAACTACCAGCAACCAGCAGAACTTGGGACCAAAACGGAAGACAGACAAAAAGCGCCAGATATATGTTGGAATCGAAACAAAATCTATCATAATTTATTATTAGAAGAAAATGAACGACCAATAATGCCAACACTGTGACGGCCATCTCGCTCTTTCCAACGAGTTGGATGTTTTGACTTTTTTTTTCATTCGGTGGCAGCGATACGAACCGGCCCGGACATTCGTCGATGTCATTTTTTCGTGCTACAGTTGACAGTCGTTCAAAATGTGATTTCCGGCTAAACTATGTGGCACCCTGGAATGCACCGTCATGTCGAGCGAGAACTAGTTTTCTCTGGGAACAATGTCGCTACTTCATGGAAAGTTTGGGCGATAAAGCGGAACATCCTCGCAGGTGAAATCCAGGTCAACAGGTTCCACTTGAAGAAACCGGGCCCGACAAGAGGAAGGACATGTCACTCTGTCTGTTCCAAGGCGAATGGTTTGCTCACAAATCATCATGGTTTGAGCCTTGAAAGAGAGGCAGCAAAGAGATTCGTGCCAGTGTTGCCAAATTTTGGATTTTTACGAAATTATTTTGAGTTGTAATATAAGACACAATTTGCTTGATTTATGTTTGTTTTTGAGAATGACACACATGACATGACAATTTAAAAAAAAAACCTGGTGTAATATACTGTTAAATCTGGCAACATTCCGTTAAACCGATTCACCTCCCAAGAATGTCCAAAATAGCAAACACATAATAGAGATCTGCTTTCAAAAGGAATTTCGTACTAAGAATCGGGCTTTTTTCTTATGCCTTCTTCACTACACACCCCTAATAATGAATTTGTTCTAGATCGTGAACTCTTCCACAGAAAAATAAATCCACATTGATTCTATACCAGAGAGAGGAACTTCACGCTGGGTTTCCGAAAGACGGCAGGACAAAAAACAAAAATCCAAACCCAGCCGTCAACCACGGTGGTGGTAATGTCCCATGAAGCACGAAACGTACCTGGAATTTGAATGACATCACATTCATTCGATCGGCCCAGGTCTCTCGCTCTAGAACAAAGTAGAACGCATGTTTTGAAAGATCCAATTATTCATGATCACAACATCCGCCGCCACTTTTATGCTCGCTGCGACAGATTGTGAGAAATAAAAGAGGAACGAGAGTTGAAGCTCTCGGTGCGGGTCTTTGCGATCATTCATGACTTGATCAATGGCGGTACGACACTTCCGGGAATCTCGGCCGGCCGGGCGAGGTGGCAACGGGGTGTCGGAGGACCACACGGCGTGAAGAATCGGTCATAAAATCGACGGAGAGGTGTCGCTGTAGAACTTGGGAATGCTTTGAACTTTATCGGGAATTTACTCGGACATAAATAAGTCAACTTCAACATCTAAACTTGAAATTTGGGAGTCTTCGGAAATTTTCTCAGAAAATTTATTGGATGACGCTTAAAATTATTCTTTAAATTATAGACATCTTAGAAATAGACCTTTTTGTAATATTTACAGAGATCTGGTTCATTTTCTCTTCCAACCTCAAGAATTTCACAATGTCCAACTCACTCACGTGCAAAATCCATTACTGTATTGCGACATTTTTGGTCACCAGCTGGATTGGGAGAGCCTCTAGAGGCCAGGCGCCCTGCAGACATCCGGCGAGCGCACACGGGTAGAGAAGCAGGCGCCCTCGATCGCGACATGCGACGCTGATAATGGAAACATCTATTGGCTTTTAGCACGCATTAACCTAGAAATCGCGAATAAATAATACTTACAGTTTCGCGCGACCATATCTCGCTGGCGTAGTGCTAGCTTGACGCACGTGATTTATTGATCAACAAGAGATTTATAGAACTGATTTAGGAAAGTTTTCGCAACATAAAGTAAGACATAAAAACGAATATGTACTTCAAAATTTCGGCCAGCTGTATGCTCTTCTCCAGGATACCTGAAACCCCTAAGGGTTCATTCAAAAATTACGTCCATGAATAGGGGGAGGGGGTGGGTCTAGGGTTTGTGACAGCCCATGTTAAAGGTATAGGAAAAGTGCGTGACAGGGTGGGGGGGTTTGAAATTCCGAAAATCTCTGGACGTAATATTTGAACAAACCCTAACCAGATTTCTCAATACCATTGAGTAGCAACTGTGATAAGCCAGCACGACCCCGACGAGTTCCCGTCGTTGCTTGGCAAGGACCAAGGGTCTCATGAGGCTTGTCAGTTGTCGCGCAGGCAAACAATGACCACCACCGTGCTCTTGCTCAAGAGAATCTGTCAACACTAAAGTCTTCGCGCGCGCATACTCGCGGTTCCGGTTGACCAGCTTTCATTGCTTGAATACGTTTGTGCGCACTCATTTCCTTCGCTTATTTCTATCGATTTATCAATAAATTATTAGCCACGATAGTCGGCGCATTTGGATTTATAATTTTGCCCATTTATAACGTATATTAAATTAAATAGCTCTCCAGCGTGTGAGTGTATTTATGGACGCGAGTCCCCAACGACGCAACGAGGTTGCCGCAACTCGCCGCCATAATCGAATCTCTCAAATCATTTTCGCGCTCATATCGAGACTCCGCGAGCCAGTAAGGAGCAAAAATTCCCCCCCTCATATAATCACTAATAGTGCTACATTAAACGATGAGATTAATAATATTTTACACCTTGTTTTATTAGCGGACATTTGCTTTTATGAAGTCCGGATCGTCCGGGGGTAGCCGGACCTGGTGCGGTTGAACTTTGAGAGGAGTCGTACTGAGTTGTATGATGAGCTTTTAGGGGAAAGTCACGAGCAGCGACGTGTTATTAGGCTGCTCTGGAAGCCATGGGTGCCATAGTTGGACTACGCTGGCTCCGAGGTGTCATTTGACACCTCCGTTGACCTAGTTTAGGGCTGGGTGAGATTTGGTTCATTGACTGAAATATTGATCATATATCGATATTTGGGTTCTGCCTTACTCACTGAGGCAATTCTGTTCTTAAAACGAACTTTTCACAGAAAGCTAGTAGGCCCATCTTTATGCATTAGTAAGCGTTATATATTAACATTTACCTTTTATTAACAACTTTTGAAGCAACCATAACATTAGAATGAAATAACATTTTGTGGAATTTCAATTAATATTTAAAAACACATAATATTATCCAAAATTCTAAAAAAGTTTCGTAATACGTGTCCTTAGGCTGGTACTAATTTTATTTAAAGTTTTTTTCACCCGCCCTCCAAAGTTAGGCCAAAAAATCAGTGGGCTTATTTTTTATCAAAAAACTTCAAAATTTCAATGGAAATTTAAGTGCATTCAGCAAAAATTGATATAAAATGCATTACCCTGTGTTTAAAATCATTTTTAGCATGTTTGTGTTAATTTGAAAATCATTTGAATTTTGAAAAATTTTGATGTTTAGTATCGCACAAAGTTTGCTTTGCTATTTTTTTTTTGTTTTCGTCAAGTCATTTTTTTTTTTTGAAAACTGATAATTGCAAAACAACTGAACCTATGTAAAATGTATTTTAAACACTTTTTATATTCAAATGTTGAGACTATGGCTTGTCATTTAAATTTTCATAGTTTTTTTTCAACTTACGCCCTTTTATAATGTTAATCTTGATTTAATTTTTTTAAATATATTGTTTTCGAAAATATCGGAAAATTTCACATATGGTTCATATTTTAACATTGTAAATCGGATCATTAATTGCTGAGATACCGACATTAGAATTAGATGAGTTAGGTGAGACTTAGAAAACAATAATTTTCCAGTTTTTAAACCTTTGAATGGCAATATCTCAGCAACTAAGTGTCGTATCAACAAAGTTGAAATAAGCAAAATATAGAGAACTTGAAAATTTATTTTTTTCAAAAGTGGTCAAACATGTGCACTAATTAAAAAAAATATGAAAAATTGCGACTATTTTCAAAAAAAGTTATCTAAAAATAGCTATAACTTGAACACGGTGCATTTTATCAAAATTTCTCTAGAGTACTTTTTGATTGCAAATTTGATTTTACATTGAAAAATGAAGTTGAAAATTTTTTGCGACCAATATTTGGATTTTTTTTTAAATCAGTATTGACTTAAAAATTCATAACTCGGTAAAAGATTTCTGTGTTTTTTTGCAAATCAAGCTTTAGTGACAAAAAGCTTAATTAAAAATCACCATTTTTTTAACATGCATTTTTTTTTCAATGTAGTCCTTCCTTATCCATACCTACAACTTTGCTGAAGACACCAAATCGATAAAAAAAAATCCTTCAAAAGATACAGATTTTTGAATATTCATACAGTCATGCCCCGGTTTTGCACGCCTCGGTTTTGCACTGCCCCGGTTTTGATTCGTTATTATTGTTATTGCAATACGGGTATCAAATGATCAGTTTTTTTTATCATACATTTCGAATGTTAAATATTTTATTTTTTTTGAAAACACTCAAATTTTTCACAAAACTACGTATTTTTTGAAAAATACTCAAAATTTCAGTTTTTACAATATGGGATTCAAACGATCAGGTTTTTTTCATAGATTTCGAATGTAATAACAGCTTTTTTTGAAATTACTCAAAATTTTCACAAAACTACGTATTTTTGAAAAAAATACTAAAAATTTCCGTTTTTACAATATGGGTATCAAAAGATCGGGAATTTCATGCATTTCGAATAAAATAACAACATGTTTCGAAAATACTCAAAAAAATTGAGTATTTTTCCGAAAATAAGTAGTTTTGTGAAAATTTTAATATTTTCACAAATTTGCGTTATAATTTTTGAAATGTGTTAAAAAATCCCGATCATTTGATACCTATATTGTTAAAGCTGTAATTTTGATTTTTTTTTTCAAAAATACGTAGTTTTGTGAAAATTTTGAGTATTTTCAAAAATTTTGTTATTACATTCAAAATGTATGGAAAAAAATCAAATTATTCGCTCTACACCATTGTCTTGGCGTTCTCGATTGCGAGATTCCTACTCGAAACTAGGTGTCCGAAAAAATCCTGATGATTTGATTCTCATATTGTAAAAACTGAAATTTTGAGTATTTTTCAAAAATACGTAGTTTTGTGAAAATTTTTAGTGTTTTCAAAATATGTTGTTATTACATTCGAAATGTATGAAAAATTCCGATCGTTTGATACCCATATTGTAAAAAACTGAAATTTTGAGTATTTTTTCGAAAATACGTAGCTTTGTGAAATTTTTTAGTATTTCAAAAAAATGTTGTCTTATAAGCTCTGTGCTTCAGTTATGCAAGCCTCGGTTTTGCATCCCCCATATGCGGTGCTAAACCGAGGCACGACTGTACATCATATTTGTATGGACAGCTGCCAAATTTGTATGGAAAATTATGTGGACAAACTAATGATGCAAAATGACTTCTTTGGGCATACCGAAGGCACCAAAAAAGTTTCAGGCGGATCAAAAAATACAAAAAATCGAATTACCGAAATCTGAGAGAATTGCTCAGAGGTAATTTTGTGCTAGCTCACACGAAATCGTAAAATGTTAAATTATTCGATATTTTAAAATTATGAAAAAATAATTATTGAAAAAATAAACTTATAACGATCATCAAATTAATTTATATAACAAGATCTGTCGAAAGTTAAATATCATCTCCTGAACTTGGGTCGTAGATCCACACATTATTTCTTGCGATCCCAAATACCTCAACCCGATATTCCCATGTTCCTCCAGAAGCATGCATCTTCCATGTGTCATTCTGTGTTATCTCACACACTCCAATCCTTTAGCTTTGATTCCTTTTACCCGACCGTCTTCCTTCATCTTTCTACGCATTTCGTAATGGGTTCAACGAGGGCGGTAAGCCGGGGGGGGAAAGAAGGGAATTCTCAAATCTAACATTCTTCAACTCCCCTGGCTGCGTCTTATTACCACTCATTCATCTCGCGTGAAGCTGCTCAATCCGCTGCCGCCGCCGTCCGGACACGGGTCGCTGCACATTTTTGTTCCCTCGATTCCGCCGCGTGTACGACGACATCAAGTACCACTTTATCCCGATTTACCCCGATGACCCCTCACTCCGCACCCAGAGTCCTCCCGGAGGTTTCCCAGCCAACGGCGGACACTCTAGAGAGCCGTTTAGTTGATTCAATAGTATATACTCTTTATCATTCGAGGAAGGAGCTTAGGAGGCACTCCGAGAAGACGTTCTTCGTGGCGGCAACAACGATGGAGTTCTGACCAGTTTGATGATGGTGCAGTATTAGAAGAGTTCCCCATCACGGAAACCGCCAGTGCAAACAATAGTTCGTCGTTGTCGTGCTATCTTATCGCACGTGCATTTTGGGCCAAATTGAGCTAAGAGCGCCAGCTTTGTGCAGCTCACAATGCCTACATTTTTTACCTTCGCAGTTTTCAAAATTAGATTTCAATCCTGTGATATTCAATAAAAACTGAAAAAAACTTCATGCATTCATGCAAGAAGTTTCAATCTTGTCGTTCTATTACGAAACACACTGAAAATTGCTGTGATTGCGACAACTGGACAAAGGGATTTCAGGTCAGAACGCGTTCGACACACGTACATGTCCGACTACCGTTAAATTTATAACTATAACTTGGGATTCCGGCAACCAAATTCAACCAAACTTCGGGACAATGCACAGAATAACGAAAAAAACGTGCTTGTTATGGTTTATTTTTTATTTAGGGTCAAACATTTCAACGCATTTTTCTCGGACCGTCAAAAAGCAACGTGTGACAAAATTGCACGACAACGTCGAAATGGTGAATTGAGTATTGTAATATTTTGTATTGGTTATTATTTGTCTCATAAGAATTCCAACTTCCCTATTTGTAAGCATTTTTTTGTCAAAACATGATGTGCATTTTTCTTTCGTTTGATTTCAGTTTGTTTAACAAATTTCATCTCCAATGTAGGATATTCAGTATTTTCATTTAATAAAATCAGGGTGGCCACTTCGAGAAAATAACGGAAAACCGGGAAAACGTCGGGAAAAACATTATAAAAACAAAAAACTTATTTATTGATTGAAAAACTTGTACGTCTTTTACCAATCTGTGGTCCAAAAAATTCAAAATTTGTTTAAATATTCAAAAGCTTTTTTGATTGGAAATGCATAAATAAATGCTTTAAAAACTATTCTGAAGAATTTATAGTTGATTTTATGTCGATAACGATAATCTAAAAAAATCGATTAATTCAACCATATCATGTAATATTTTCAATGCTTAATATATGTTCTCAAAATTGTTCACCGTATTTTTTCGAAAGTACTAAAATTTTCATAATTTGCAATATGAGTACCAAGCAAATTTTTTCTATTTTTTTTCAATTTATAAGTGATTTTTTGAAATACTGAAATTTCCACAAATTACCTTTTTTTTTTGGAAAATACTCAATCTTTCAAAATATACAAAACAAATCACAAAATACCGTATTGTTTCGAAAGTACTTAAATTTTTAAAATATGCAATATGGGTATCAAACGACGCAAAATTTTGTATGATATGAAGCATACACAATTTGAATGTATGTATGAAGCATGCAAAATTTTGCTTCGTTTGATACCCATATTGCATATTTTGAAAATTTGAGTATTTTCGAAAAAAAGCGGTAATTTGTAAAAATTTCAGTATTTAAAAAAAAAACACTAATAAAAATTAAAAACATAGAAAAATTAAATTCGTTTGATACTCATATTGCGATTTTTAAAACTTGAGTATTTTCAAAAAAATACGGAATTTTATTAAAATTTTAGTATTCTACAAAAATACATTAATAAAGTTAAAGAAACATGAATGAGAATTTCGCTTCGTTTGATAACCAAACTGTAAATTTTGAAAATTTCAGTATTTTCGAAAAAAAATATCGGTATTTTGTGAAGAATTTTGAGTACATATTTATGCTTTGAAACTTACTACATTTTCAAAAAATATATTCTTAGTGAAAGCATTGAAAATTTAGCATGATATGGTTGAATTAATCGATTCTAGAAAGATTTTAGAAAGAAGTTATCTAAATAACCATAACGATAACGATAGATTATGGTTATCGTCCTGACCATAACGATAACTTTTATCGTTATCGTCAGACGATAATATTATCGACGATAATTTTATAGATTGACAACCTTAGTTTATTTTACAAGTTATTTCTATAAAAATTTCAATTTTTAGTAATTTTTTTGCCTTTTGATTTTTCGTGGATTTTTTGAAGGATAGGGGGGCCAAAAATTTAAATAAAATTGCCATTGGCAAAATTGATATATTTTTTTTTTGCAAACCATAAATCATTTGGTGGATTTTCAAAATATCTCTTGCTATAAATATTGAAAAAATATGTTTTGACAGCCTTAGTGAAAAAATCCGACTTAAGACGTTTTCGAAAAATAACGATTTGTTTAAAAAAAAAAATAAACAGTGCGAAAAGATTTTTTGAAAACACAATTTTATTTGCTTAAAAATTAAACTAATTCCAGTTTAGTTTAAATAAAAAAAAAGTAGATTGGCTTTCCTCGAGGGTTAAATCTGCGTACACCCCAAGGACAGTACGGGTTCGTCGCTTCACTTTCAAGTCGCGATGATTCGAAATTAAATAAATATCATAACAACCGCCACCACCACCACCACCACCGCCATCGGTGATGACTGATGAAAACGCGGGTGCCGACTGCGCTGATTCGTGCAGTTTTTCGCTAGATTTCCTGAATCACGCAACTCTTGAGCTGGAAATGGCCCCGGGGAAAAGCTGTTAATGTGAGCGCGCGTAATGAGATTGTAATTATGTTATAATTTTCCCTTCTGAAATGGGTTAGACCTCGTTAGACGGAATGTTGAAGAATGTTGGCGGTGGTGGATTTGACATTTTCATTATCCAAATAAAGCAAAAGTTAATGAGTCATTGAGCCGTTGAGTTTGTTCAAATTTGAGGGAGGGATCATTCGGTAATCAGGAGAAGATGAGGCATTGAGGGAGGAGGAAAATAATCTTAATGATAAATGTTTATGAAATTATTAACGCTACAGAATCGGTGTAGCGATGCCCGTAGCATTCCACCGACTGTGACTGTGGGTATGTTTATTTTATTTTTTTTCCTTCTGTAAGTTTCTTTTCCTCGTACTCCTACTTGAGATGCAGATACTTTTAAATTATTTACATAAAGTGAGCAGCATGAGTTTAAAAATTCTTTTCACTTCTTATTGCACCTCATTTAGTCGATGAATTGTGTGACTAGTGTGAGCGAGATGGCACCATAAAGAGAGCCAACCGCGCATGATTCAAGTGATACTTAATCAAAATAAAGAAGAAGAAGCAAAAATCATGAGTGAGAGAGCTGCGATCGAGGCAAAAATAACAAAAGGCTCCTCACGCTCGCATGTGCGGCTCCTACTGCGAGTCACTCTCTTGCCAGCCTACGCGCGAGCTCTCCGTTGTGCTCACTGAGCATTCCTCAGCATGGAGCTTGAATGATGAGCAAAAGGCTTTCTCCTGCCGCGACTTACGCTCACCGTTATGGTTATCGTTATTTTAGTGGAATCGCTCTTTTTGTAGCTTATATAATTTTACCTTTTATTACTTTTTTTTAATTTTATTGAACCAAATTCCTTAAAACTCCTACACTTTTTCATTCTCTCTGTATGAAACACTTCCGAATTCGAATAAATTTCCCTCCTCATTGCCTCTGAACCACTGAATTCTCACTGTTTCTCAGCCTCTCCTTCTTCGTTCGCTCACATATCATAAAATTATTATTGAATTGAATCCAATTGCTTTCGCGTCTCCTCCAAATGCCTTCTACTGATGCTGCTGCTACCCAGCGCGCCGAGTACATGAATTATATGTAATACGAGCTGTAATACGTTCTGTGGCGGGCGCGGAACGCCTCTCTATGCTGCGAATTCCCCTTCTTGCCGATGTGCGTTTTTCTGCACTACAGGATCCGTTGTGAGGTGTGCGCACCGATATCGGAAATTTATTGTCATAAATTATAAATATATTTATTTTATATTGTTAACATATGAGTAAACATTAAAACAGATAAAGAAACACGCGGTTTGGACTGCGGGCAAGATCGATTGGTATAGTAGGATGTAGGAATGGGAAAAGCGGATAAGAAGTTAGTTTCTAGTTTTTAGTTTTTTTTATGTATGTACAAAATAGACTGGCTCATCGTTACATGGAAAATTTAAAAATTGTCCAATCAAACCAAAACATAGATGTTTTGATGCCTTTTGGGCCTCAAAACAAACCCGAAAAGTTTGGGAGCGTTTGGTTGCGTCCACATTTGGCGCATTGCATTTCAATTTTGTATGTGAATTAGTTTTTGTTTTTTGCTCGGAAATCACGGAAATCACAGGAAAGCATTTCTCTCAGATTTCGGTCATTCGATTTTTTTTTGTATTTTTTAATCAGTTTTTTGTGCTTCCGGTATGCTTAAATAAGCCATTTTGCATCATTAGTTTTTCCATATAATTTTCTTTACACATTTGGCAGCTGATTTATGAAAGTTAAAAAATCTGTATCTTTTGAAGGAATTTTTTGATCGATTTGGTGTCTTTGGAACTATACTGAAAAAAATAATTGACTTTTTGTCACCAAAACTTGATTTGCAAAAATGCACTATTCTTATTTTTGCCTTTCTTACAAAAGAAAGGTTTAAGGTTTGCTTTTGGAAAAACGCTTTTTTCAGAAATCTAAAAAAATTCGTGCACGGCGAGGATTCGTCCCAGGAAAAAATCCTATTACTAAATTGAAGGTTTAGATGCGTTCTTTCGATTGAATTTTCGCCCGAAACCCGGAACTCAAAGTCTGATTTTTGAGAGCTCTTTTTCTGAAATACATGGCCGATGTCTGTATCCGCTATTAAAAATTTGTGTCTTCCATCACTGGAAAACCGCTCGTAAAACCCACAATTTTTAAAAGCCAGATCTGTAGCCGTGGGGTCGGAGACGAACATTTTATTTTTCGATTCACAATTTTCGACCAGTAAATGTGGTCAAAGCCATTTTTGGAGATATTTTTTGGACTATTTTACAGATAACACTATCAAATTTAAAGATTTAAGTTTCAAACAAAAAGCCATTCGAAAACATGCGCCAAAAACTGTTTGGGCCCAAAATTTGAAGCTTTTCCAAAATGTATTTCCAGAGATATAGCGATTTTAGTGTTTTCCGTTTTATTTTTACCCTATTTATTCCTATTAAATTTTTGGATTTATACAAAATCATATACTGAACATCAAATTCAAAGTCCCAGCCCATTCTCGATCGAAAGCATTTGGTATGAATTGTATTCGAGTAAATTTTGGTAATGATCAGACGGTTGGTTCAAAAGTTATAGCTGTATGATTTTTCTTTATATACAGAGTAAATTTCTCAAAAAAGGTAAGGGGTCATTCAGAATAATTCTCCCCAAGGTTTTATTTGTAATTTCACTTAAATTTATCTTTCTAACTGAGTGTTCACGACTCGATCAAACTTCTCAGCAAATTTTACATCGATTGGATTCCGCACTTTTATTTGAGAGCGTTTGACTTTTTGCCTTTCTTACAAAAGAAAGGTTTATGGTTTGCTTTTGGAAAAACGCTTTTTTCAGAAATCTAAAAAAATTCGTGCACGGCGAGGATTCGTCCCAGGAAAAAATCCTATTACTAAATTGAAGGTTTAGATGCGTTCTTTCGATTGAATTTTCGCCCGAAACCCGGAACTCAAAGTCTGATTTTTGAGAGCTCTTTTTCTGAAATACATGGCTGATGTCTGTATCCGCTCTTAAAAATTTGTGTCTTCCATCACTGGAAAACCGCTCGTAAAACCCACAATTTTTAAAAGCCAGATCTGTAGCCGTGGGGTCGGAGACGAACATTTTATTTTTTGATTCACAATTTTCGACCAGTAAATGTGGTCAAAGCCATTTTTGGAGATATTTTTTGGACTATTTTACAGATAACACTATCAAATTTAAAGATTTCAGTTTCAAACAAAAAGCCATTCGAAAACATGCGCCAAAAACTGTTTGGGCCCAAAATTTGAAGCTTTTCCAAAATGTTTTTCCAGAGATAGAGCGATTTTAGTGTTTTCCGTTTTATTTTTACCCTATTTATTCCTATTAAATTTTTGGATTTATACAAAATCATATACTGAACATCAAATTCAAAGTCCCAGCCCATTCTCGATCGAAAGCATTTGGTATGAATTGTATTCGAGTAAATTTTGGTAATGATCAGACGGTTGGTTCAAAAGTTATAGCTGTATGATTTTTCTTTATATACAGAGTAAATTTCTCAAAAAAGGTAAGGGGTCATTCAGAATAATTCTCCCCAAGGATTTATTTGTAATTTCACTTAAATTTATCTTTCTAACTGAGTGTTCACGACTCGATCAAACTTCTCAGCAAATTTTACATCGATTGGATTCCGCACTTTTATTTGAGAGCGTTTGACTTTTTGCCTTTCTTACAAAAGAAAGGTTTAAGGTTTGCTTTTGGAAAAACGCTTTTTTCAGAAATCTAAAAAAATTCGTGCACGGCGAGGATTCGTCCCAGGAAAAAATCCTATTACTAAATTGAAGGTTTAGATGCGTTCTTTCGATTGAATTTTCGCCCGAAACCCGGAACTCAAAGTCTGATTTTTGAGAGCTCTTTTTCTGAAATACATGGCTGATGTCTGTATCCGCTCTTAAAAATTTGTGTCTTCCATCACTGGAAAACCGCTCGTAAAACCCACAATTTTTTAAAGCCAGATCTGTAGCCGTGGGGTCGGAGACGAACATTTTATTTTTCGATTCACAATTTTCGACCAGTAAATGTGGTCAAAGCCATTTTTAGAGGTATTTTTTGGACTATTTTACAGATAACACTATCAAATTTAAAGATTTCAGTTTCAAACAAAAAGCCATTCGAAAACATGCGCCAAAAACTGTTTGGGCCCAAAATTTGAAGCTTTTCCAAAATGTATTTCCAGAGATATAGCGATTTTAGTGTTTTCCGTCTTATTTTTACCCTATTTATTCCTATTAAATTTTTGGATTTATACAAAATCATATACTGAACATCAAATTCAAAGTCCCAGCCCATTCTCGATCGAAAGCATTTGGTATGAATTGTATTCGAGTAAATTTTGGTAATGATCAGACGGTTGGTTCAAAAGTTATAGCTGTATGATTTTTCTTTATATACAGAGTAAATTTCTCAAAAAAGGTAAGGGGTCATTCAGAATAATTCTCCCCAAGGATTTATTTGTAATTTCACTTAAATTTATCTTTCTAACTGAGTGTTCACGACTCGATCAAACTTCTCAGCAAATTTTACATCGATTGGATTCCGCACTTTTATTTGAGAGCGTTTGACTTTTTGCCTTTCTTACAAAAGAAAGGTTTAAGGTTTGCTTTTGGAAAAACGCTTTTTTCAGAAATCTAAAAAAATTCGTGCACGGCGAGGATTCGTCCCAGGAAAAAATCCTATTACTAAATTGAAGGTTTAGATGCGTTCTTTCGATTGAATTTTCGCCCGAAACCCGGAACTCAAAGTCTGATTTTTGAGAGCTCTTTTTCTGAAATACATGGCTGATGTCTGTATCCGCTCTTAAAAATTTGTGTCTTCCATCACTGGAAAACCGCTCGTAAAACCCACAATTTTTAAAAGCCAGATCTGTAGCCGTGGGGTCGGAGACGAACATTTTATTTTTTGATTCACAATTTTCGACCAGTAAATGTGGTCAAAGCCATTTTTGGAGGTATTTTTTGGACTATTTTACAGATAACACTATCAAATTTAAAGATTTCAGTTTCAAACAAAAAGCCATTCGAAAACATGCGCCAAAAACTGTTTGGGCCCAAAATTTGAAGCTTTTCCAAAATGTATTTCCAGAGATATAGCGATTTTAGTGTTTTCCGTCTTATTTTTACCCTATTTATTCCTATTAAATTTTTGGATTTATACAAAATCATATACTGAACATCAAATTCAAAGTCCCAGCCCATTCTCGATCGAAAGCATTTGGTATGAATTGTATTCGAGTAAATTTTGGTATTGATCAGACGGTTGGTTCAAAAGTTATAGCTGTATGATTTTTCTTTATATACAGAGTAAATTTCTCAAAAAAGGTAAGGGGTCATTCAGAATAATTCTCCCCAAGGATTTATTTGTAATTTCACTTAAATTTATCTTTCTAACTGAGTGTTCACGACTCGATCAAACTTCTCAGCAAATTTTACATCGATTGGATTCCGCACTTTTATTTGAGAGCGTTTGACTTTTTGCCTTTCTTACAAAAGAAAGGTTTATGGTTTGCTTTTGGAAAAACGCTTTTTTCAGAAATCTAAAAAAATTCGTGCACGGCGAGGATTCGTCCCAGGAAAAAATCCTATTACTAAATTGAAGGTTTAGATGCGTTCTTTCGATTGAATTTTCGCCCGAAACCCGGAACTCAAAGTCTGATTTTTGAGAGCTCTTTTTCTGAAATACATGGCTGATGTCTGTATCCGCTCTTAAAAATTTGTGTCTTCCATCACTGGAAAACCGCTCGTAAAACCCACAATTTTTAAAAGCCAGATCTGTAGCCGTGGGGTCGGAGACGAACATTTTATTTTTTGATTCACAATTTTCGACCAGTAAATGTGGTCAAAGCCATTTTTGGAGGTATTTTTTGGACTATTTTACAGATAACACTATCAAATTTAAAGATTTCAGTTTCAAACAAAAAGCCATTCGAAAACATGCGCCAAAAACTGTTTGGGCCCAAAATTTGAAGCTTTTCCAAAATGTTTTTCCAGAGATAGAGCGATTTTAGTGTTTTCCGTTTTATTTTTACCCTATTTATTCCTATTAAATTTTTGGATTTATACAAAATCATATACTGAACATCAAATTCAAAGTCCCAGCCCATTCTCGATCGAAAGCATTTGGTATGAATTGTATTCGAGTAAATTTTGGTAATGATCAGACGGTTGGTTCAAAAGTTATAGCTGTATGATTTTTCTTTATATACAGAGTAAATTTCTCAAAAAAGGTAAGGGGTCATTCAGAATAATTCTCCCCAAGGATTTATTTGTAATTTCACATAAATTTATCTTTCTAACTGAGTGTTCACGACTCGATCAAACTTCTCAGCAAATTTTACATCGATTGGATTCCGCACTTTTATTTGAGAGCGTTTGACTTTTTGCCTTTCTTACAAAAGAAAGGTTTAAGGTTTGCTTTTGGAAAAACGCTTTTTTCAGAAATCTAAAAAAATTCGTGCACGGCGAGGATTCGTCCCAGGAAAAAATCCTATTACTAAATTGAAGGTTTAGATGCGTTCTTTCGATTGAATTTTCGCCCGAAACCCGGAACTCAAAGTCTGATTTTTGAGAGCTCTTTTTCTGAAATACATGGCTGATGTCTGTATCCGCTCTTAAAAATTTGTGTCTTCCATCACTGGAAAACCGCTCGTAAAACCCACAATTTTTTAAAGCCAGATCTGTAGCCGTGGGGTCGGAGACGAACATTTTATTTTTCGATTCACAATTTTCGACCAGTAAATGTGGTCAAAGCCATTTTTAGAGGTATTTTTTGGACTATTTTACAGATAACACTATCAAATTTAAAGATTTCAGTTTCAAACAAAAAGCCATTCGAAAACATGCGCCAAAAACTGTTTGGGCCCAAAATTTGAAGCTTTTCCAAAATGTATTTCCAGAGATATAGCGATTTTAGTGTTTTCCGTCTTATTTTTACCCTATTTATTCCTATTAAATTTTTGGATTTATACAAAATCATATACTGAACATCAAATTCAAAGTCCCAGCCCATTCTCGATCGAAAGCATTTGGTATGAATTGTATTCGAGTAAATTTTGGTATTGATCAGACGGTTGGTTCAAAAGTTATAGCTGTATGATTTTTCTTTATATACAGAGTAAATTTCTCAAAAAAGGTAAGGGGTCATTCAGAATAATTCTCCCCAAGGATTTATTTGTAATTTCACTTAAATTTATCTTTCTAACTGAGTGTTCACGACTCGATCAAACTTCTCAGCAAATTTTACATCGATTGGATTCCGCACTTTTATTTGAGAGCGTTTGACTTTTTGCCTTTCTTACAAAAGAAAGGTTTAAGGTTTGCTTTTGGAAAAACGCTTTTTTCAGAAATCTAAAAAAATTCGTGCACGGCGAGGATTCGTCCCAGGAAAAAATCCTATTACTAAATTGAAGGTTTAGATGCGTTCTTTCGATTGAATTTTCGCCCGAAACCCGGAACTCAAAGTCTGATTTTTGAGAGCTCTTTTTCTGAAATACATGGCTGATGTCTGTATCCGCTCTTAAAAATTTGTGTCTTCCATCACTGGAAAACCGCTCGTAAAACCCACAATTTTTAAAAGCCAGATCTGTAGCCGTGGGGTCGGAGACGAACATTTTATTTTTCGATTCACAATTTTCGACCAGTAAATGTGGTCAAAGCCATTTTTAGAGGTATTTTTTGGACTATTTTACAGATAACACTATCAAATTTAAAGATTTCAGTTTCAAACAAAAAGCCATTCGAAAACATGCGCCAAAAACTGTTTGGGCCCAAAATTTGAAGCTTTTCCAAAATGTATTTCCAGAGATATAGCGATTTTAGTGTTTTCCGTCTTATTTTTACCCTATTTATTCCTATTAAATTTTTGGATTTATACAAAATCATATACTGAACATCAAATTCGAAGTCCCGGCTCGTTCTCGCTCGAAAGCTCGACAAGTCGTCAACTCCAGCGCTTCAACTCCAGCGCTTCAACGCCAGCGCTTTTACGCTTGCGCGTTTTACGCTGCGCGTGAAAGTGTTCTTTCTGGCTTCTCATTATTGATCGACAAAGTGCAATAGCGATACATATTTTTTTAAGTTAATCATAGACTAACATTATAGACTGAGTACCCTTTATTTTTTTCTAATAATGTCAATCCAATATGTTTTTTTTAATTAAATTTAAATGTTTTGCGACAAATAATGTACTTCTGAAATTAAAAAAAAATGGCATTTGAGGTTTAGCCTTAAAAGATTCGAAGCTTTAGGTAAAATTCTCACTGGATGGTATCATTATGCTTTTGAAAAAATAATTGCACCAATATATTTCTCGGAGTTTAATCATTTTGTAAGAAAGGCTCTATTTCACCTCTGGTGATATTAAATCGGGTTTTTAATTTTTTTTTTCTTTTGATATGTTTTAGATGACATCAAATGCCAACTTTTCATAAATTTCCAGGTGGTGCAAAAAAACATTGACCGAGTTAGAAATTTTTGAATCAATACAGATTTTTTCAAAAAATCGAAATATGAGTCGCAAAAAATTTTCAATTTCTTTTTTCGATGTAAAATCAAATTTGCAATCAAAAAGTGAAATTTTGATAAAGTGCGCCGTTTTCAAGTTATAGCCATTTTTAGGTACCTTTTTTTAAAAAGTCGCAGTTTTTCTTTTTCTCATTATTAGTTCACATGATTGCCCACTATTGAATAAAAATATTTTTGATAAGCTGAGCAAATTATCAATATTTTGCTACTTCGAACTTTGTTCATACGACCTTTAGTTGCTGAGATATTGCCATGCAAAGATTTAAAAACAGGAAAATTTATGTTTGCTAAGTCTCACCCAAACAACCCACCATTTTCTAATGTCGATATCTCAGCTACTAATGGTCCGATTTACAATGGAGCAATTCTCTACCAAAACCGGAAACGGACTTTATTTGTATTTTTCGATTTGGCTCAAACTTTGTTTGGGGCCTTCCCTATGACCAAATAAGCTATTTTGTGTCATTGGTTCACCCATACAAGTCTCCATACAATTTTGGCAGCTGTCCATACAAAAATGGTATGTAAATATTCAAACAGCTGTAACTTTTGAGTGAATTTTATGATCAATTTGGTGTCTTCGGCAAAATTGTAGGTATTGTTGAGGACTTTTGAGAAAAAAATAGGTACACGGAAAAAAAAATTTGCACATTTTTTAATCAACTTTTTTTTCACTAAAACTCAATTTCCCAAAATACATATTTTTTTATTTTCGAGATTTTTTTATATGTTTTAGGGGACAAAAATCCGCAACTTTTGAGCTATAGAGAAACATGGTCAAAAAATCTGCCGCCGAGTTATGATTTTTTGTGTGATTTTTGGAAAAAAAATCGAAGTTTCATGCAAAAACAAGTTTGACAATATTTTTTAATGCAAAATTGAATTTGCAATCGAAAAGTACTTTACAGATTTTTGATAAAGGGCCCCGTTTTCAAGATATAGCCACCGAAAGTTTGATTTTAGCGAAATATTTGCAGTTTTTCGATTTTTTAAAATAGTGACCATGAGTGACCATTTCTAAAAATATTTTTTTTGAAAAGTTCAGAAAATTTGCTATAAAATTGTCTAAGAGACATTGAAGATTGGACATCGGGTTGCTGAGATAGAGCCGCTTTAAGAAAAAGAAACACGAAAATTGAAGTTTTCTAAATCTCACCAAAACAACCCACCATTTTCTAATGACGATATCTCAGCAACTAATGGTCCGATTTTCAATGTTAAAATGTAAAACATTCGTGAAATTTTCCGATCTTTTCGAAAAAAATATTTTGAAATTTTTTAAATCAAGACTAACATTATAAAAGGGCCAAACATTGAATATTACGCCCATTTAAAATGCTTCAAAAATCATAACTCGGCGGCAGATTTTTTGACCATGTTTCTCTATAGCTCAAAAGTTGCGGATTTTTGTCCCCTAAAACATATCAAAAAATCTCGAAAATCAAAAAATACGTATTTTGGGAAATTGAGTTTTAGTGAAAAAAAGTTGATTAAAAAATCTGCAATTTTTTTTCCGTGTACCTTTTTTTTCTCAAAAGTCCTCAACAATACCTACAACTTTGCCGAAGACACCAAATCGATCAAAAAAATCCTTCAAAAGATACATATTTTTAAATTTTCATATATCATTTTTGTATGGACAGTAGGGTGCCCAGAATAAGGGACTTTTTCTCAAAACCTCGCTCCACAAGCTGAATATTGTTCCTTGGGATATTTTAGGACTCTGGGCCAAATATGAGCAAAATCGGTTAACACTACCCATTGATACTCAGAGGTGAAGTTTGTATGGGAAAAATCGAAAAAAAATTATGGTAATGTATCGAAAATATGTTTGGTAAACCCAATTTACTTACGGTTTGGTCTGCACGGTGCGCTACTTACATCCGAAGATTCCCAAAAGTGAGATTCTCATTGGAAATAAATTCTCTAAAGCTTTGTAGAACATACCAAAGCTGTAAAACTTAATCCTGAAAAGTTATTAGCGATTTAAAAAAGTCATTTTTGTATGAAAAACATTTTTTTCGTCAACTTTAGGCTCGGGTATCAATGGGTTAATCACAACCAATTTCGCTCAAAATTTGCACAGATACTTAAAATAACCCAACAAACCGTTTTCCGCTTGTGAAGCAGGGGGTAATTTTTTCTGGGAACCCTAATGGAAAGCTGCCATATTTGAATGGAATATGATATGGACATACTAATGTTGCAAAATGGCTTCTTTGGGCATACCGTAAGCACCAAAAATGTTTCAGTCGGATTCAAATGACCGAAATTTGAGAGAATTTCTCAGAGGTTTTTTTTCCTTACTAATTCCCATACAAAATTGAAATGCAATGCGCAAAATGTGGACGCAACCAATCATTTCCAAATTTTGTGGAGTTGTTTAGGGGCCTAAAAACAACCGAATAAACAAACTTAATCCACCTATGTGGTTGGTGCCATCCTCACTCTTTGCCAAAATGGGAGATATGATGGGATTGGACACAAATTTCTTCAAAATTGTTTTAGAACCGGAATGAAAAAAGGACACAGATATAAGTGGTCATAACTTGAGACAGGATTGTCATTTTAAGGCAAATTTATTTTTTTTTTCGAATCTACATTGACCCAGTAGGGTCCTTATTTCATTTAGAACTAAATTTTTTATTTTAAAATTTCGTGTTTTTTCTAACTTTGCAGGGTTATTTTTTAGAGTGTAAAAATGTTCTACAAAGTTGTGAAGCAGACAATTGCAAATAAAAAACTAACTTAATCCACCTATGTGGTTGGAGCCTTCCTCACTCATTGCCAACAATGGCTGTACACAAATTTCATCTGATTTTTAGATCCGGAATAAAAAAGTACATAAATATCACTTAAGTGGCCATATCTCGAGACAGGGTTGCCAGATCTTCAATGTTTTGGACTCAATGGAAAGGTCTTTTTATAACCTAACCAACGATGGGTCGGATGGTGGATCCGGACATAGTTTACATACATTTAAGTGAGATCCGGCTTGCAAAAAGTACATAAATATCACTTAAGTGACCATATCTCGAGACAGGGTTGCCAGATCTTCAATGTTTTGGACTCGTTGGAAAGGTCTTTTGATAACCTAACCAACGATGGGTCGGATGGTGGATCCGGACATAGTTTACATACATTTAAGTGAGATCCGGCTTGCAAAAAGTAAATAAATCTCACTTAAGTGGCCATTTCTCGAGACAGGGTTGCCAGATCTTCAATGTTTTGGACTCGTTGAAAAGGTCTTTTGATAACCTAACCAACGATGGGTCGGATGGTGGATCCGGACATAGTTTACATACATTTAAGTGAGGTCCGGCTTGCAAAAAGTACATCAATATCACTTAAGTGGCCATATCTCGAGACAGGGTTGCCAGATCTTCAATGTTTTGGACTCGTTGAAAAGGTCTTTTGATAACCTAACCAACGATGGGTCGGATGGTGGACCCGGACATAGTTTACATACATTTAAGTGAGATCCGGCTTGCAAAAAGTACATAAATCTCACTTAAGTGGCCATATCTCGAGACAGGGTTGCCAGATCTTCAATGTTTAAGACTCGTTGGAAAGGTCTTTTGATAACCTAACCAACGATGGGTCGGATGGTGGATCCGGACATAGTTTACATACATTTAAGTGAGATCCGGCTTGCAAAAAGTACATAAATCTCACTTAAGTGGCCATTTCTCGAGACAGGGTTGCCAGATCTTCAATGTTTTGGACTCAATGGAAAGGTCTTTTTATAACCTAACCAACGATGGGTCGGATGGTGGATCCGGACATAGTTTACATACATTTAAGTGAGATCCGGCTTGCAAAAAGTACATAAATATCACTTAAGTGACCATATCTCGAGACAGGGTTGCCAGATCTTCAATGTTTTGGACTCGTTGGAAAGGTCTTTTGATAATCTAACCAACGATGGGTCGGATGGTGGATCCGGACATAGTTTACATACATTTAAGTGAGATCCGGCTTGCAAAAAGTAAATAAATCTCACTTAAGTGGCCATTTCTCGAGACAGGGTTGCCAGATCTTCAATGTTTTGGACTCGTTGAAAAGGTCTTTTGATAACCTAACCAACGATGGGTCGGATGGTGGATCCGGACATAGTTTACATACATTTAAGTGAGGTCCGGCTTGCAAAAAGTACATCAATATCACTTAAGTGGCCATATCTCGAGACAGGGTTGCCAGATCTTCAATGTTTTGGACTCGTTGAAAAGGTCTTTTGATAACCTAACCAACGATGGGTCGGATGGTGGACCCGGACATAGTTTACATACATTTAAGTGAGATCCGGCTTGCAAAAAGTACATAAATCTCACTTAAGTGGCCATATCTCGAGACAGGGTTGCCAGATCTTCAATGTTTAAGACTCGTTGGAAAGGTCTTTTGATAACCTAACCAACGATGGGTCGGATGGTGGATCCGGACATAGTTTACATACATTTAAGTGAGATCCGGCTTGCAAAAAGTACATAAATCTCACTTAAGTGGCCATTTCTCGAGACAGGGTTGCCAGATCTTCAATGTTTTGGACTCGTTGAAAAGGTCTTTTGATAACCTAACCAACGATGGGTCGGATGGTGGATCCGGACATAGTTTACATACATTTAAGTGAGGTCCGGCTTGCAAAAAGTACATCAATATCACTTAAGTGGCCATATCTCGAGACAGGGTTGCCAGATCTTCAATGTTTTGGACTCGTTGAAAAGGTCTTTTTATAACCTAACCAACGATGGGTCGGATGGTGGATCCGGACATAGTTTACATACATTTAAGTGAGATCCGGCTTGCAAAAAGTACATAATTATCACTTAATTGGCCATATCTCGAGACAGGGTTGCCAGATCTTCAATGTTGTAAACTCGTTGGAAAGGTCTTTTGATAACCTAACCAACGATGGGTCGGATGGTGGATCCGAACATAGTTTACATACATTTAAGTGAGATCCGGCTTGCAAAAAGTACATCAATATCACTTAAGTGGCCATATCTCGAGACAGGGTTGCCAGATCTTCAATGTTTTGGACTCGTTGAAAAGGTCTTTTGATAACCTAACCAACGATGGGTCGGATGGTGGATCCGGACATTGTTTACATACATTTAAGTGAGATCCGGCTACAAAAAGTACATAAATATCACTTAAGTGACCATTTCTCGAGACAGGGTTGCCAGATCTTTAATGTTTTGGACTCGTTGGAAAGGTCTTTTGATAACCTAACCAACGATGGGTCGGATGGTGGATCCGGACATAGTTTACATACATTTAAGTGAGGTCCGGCTTGCAAAAAGTACATCAATATCACTTAAGTGGCCATATCTCGAGACAGGGTTGCCAGATCTTCAATGTTTTGGACTCGTTGGAAAGGTCTTTTGATAACCTAACCAACGATGGGTCGGATGATAGACCCGGACATAGTTTACATACATTTAAATTAGATCCGGATATTTGTGAAAACACATTTTTATACATAACTTTTGAACTACTAATCGAAACTTCAATCTGTATAAAACTCGATCTATGGGACCCTAAACCAAGTCGAATGCAACAGGTTCGGTTCAAATCGGTTCAGCCAGTGCCGAGAAACATGAGCTAGTTTGTTGGTCACATACATACATACACACACACATACACACACACATACACACACACATACACACACACATACACACATACATACACACAGACATTTGTTCAGTTTTCGATTCTGAGTCGATATGTATACATGAAGGTGGGTCTACGACGTTTTTATACGAAGTTCATTTTTAGAGCAGGATTATAGCCTTACCTCAGTGAGGAAGGCAAAATGATATATAAACATAAGGGGTTTGCTTATATGATCATCACGACTTATTGCGATTTTACGAAAAAACGTTTTGAAAAAAAATCAACGACGAGCAACTTTTTTAAAACATTTCTTTCGTAAAATCGCGATAACTCGTGATGTTGATATATCAAAATTTGTTTAACAGTCTGCTCTACATTTTGTAGAACATTGTAACACTTTAAAAGATAAACCTACAAAGTAAAAAAACACGAAATTTTAAAATGAAAATGTTTGTTCTAAATGAAAAAATACCCTTCTGGGTTAAAGTAGATTCGAAACGAACATTAAATTTTTCTTAAAATGACTTGTTCTAAAAAAATTGCAGTTGAGTAACGGAAAATGGTAGAGTTTTTCAAACTTTTTTAGTGTTGAAAAACTGACCATCTCGATCCATTCTAGTTCACAAATAAGTTGGAAACATAATTCAAGTTTTATTTATTCAAAATCTTAACTTTAATATGTTTATAAGTTTATTTAAATTTTTGGTTATGAACCTCTAAATTTCTTCCATTTCTTATTCATCGCTGCCATTTCCTGTGAACACGGTGCATTCCATGTAACTGTCAATCGGAACATTATTCGACAGAGCCCCCAACCTGCTCTGCTCATTAATCACGACACCCGGATTCAAAGTCATCCCAACACCACAGTGGTTTTCCAAACTCTTTCCATAAAACTCGAAAAACTGCACTTTTGCATTTTTCGATTCTCGATGGTGTCGGTCAAACTGCCACCATTATTCTGCTCCAAAACGTCGTGTGTCCATCATCCCCAGAAGGTGAGGGGGGTTTGATATATCTGGCATGAAACGGCCATTACGGCTGGACCTTTCCTTCCTACCGAAAAAAGTGTTAATTTTTCAAGTAAAAGGCACGTTCTGGAGTGAAAGAAACCACCGGACCCGGCACCGGTGGGTCGTCCCAGAGTGCTTAATCATAACTTAATCGGCGGATAAACTCCTCATTTTACGGTTTTCCCCTTCTCCCCAACCACTCCACTGCCTTGTAATCGCTGTTGCTGTTGCTGGTGTTGTTGAGGTTGTCGATCAGAGGTAGTTCGAGAGAAGGCTTTTTTTCGCCTCGACTTTTTTTTTTTGATTCGTTGATGCACCTGACCACTGACTGCGCGGGCACAAGTGAGAGATAATCATCGCGGTGAGATCATTTTTGCAATCACTTGTGGAACCCCTCCCCATGTCATCCTCAAGCTGTTGGACCCCTGGCACTGTCAATTCTGGGCGTCATCTCACCATCAACAGAAGTGTTCTTTGTGAAATCAGTTCTTCTTTATTTTACTGATCTATGGTAAGCAATTTCAAAAAAACTTTTTAGAAACAAAGAATCTGAAAGCGATTCTGATCAAACTTTGCAAACTTGTTGAATTTCAATTAAATTTTAAACAAATTTCACAGAGAACTGCTTAACGCGGCAGCAGCAGCGCAGTGGCACAGATCTTAAAGATGAGGTATCTTGGGACCAAGTCGATTGATGTGATGCAACCAACAGCTCCTCAACAACAACAAGAGGCCCTGGGAGGATGGGACTCGAACCGAACTTCGGCAGCGGACGGACGGCAGCGAAAGCTCTTTGGAAACCACGACCTAATGCATTAAATGAGGTTCGTTAATTTAGTGATGGTAGTTTTTATCCCTCCCTTATTTGTGATATTTCAATTTTCACTTGCAAATTGATGATTTATAGCGATAAATTGCAGAAAATGAGCCTCGTGATGGTCGACGGTGAGCGTTTTTGTTTTTGTTGTCTTCTTCGTAGCTTGTGCAGACCCATCAGGTGAGTCAGAGAGGGTCAGGAGAGACTAAATGTGCTGTGGTTGATTTTGGATCGGATCAAATCGTCGGACCTGGCCCCCCTAATGATGGTTCGAAAGTGTACGCACTGCTGCTGCCACCGCTGCCACGTAATGTCTTACTAAATAACCCCAAATTTTCAGAGAATGGCCCCACATGTACTTAGCTGACCATCCAAACGGTGGTAGGCCAGTTGGGAGCGTGGCGTAATTCATGGAATCATCATCGGTGGTAATTTGAAACAATTTGGAATTTTAACGCGTCTGTGTGAACGTGACGGAATGTGAGGCGATCAGTCTTTGGTTTTGAGGTGTTGGAGTTTTGTTTTAGGTGACACCTGTTCAATTTTATGAATTTTGCTGTAATTGGTTTAGTTTTATGATACTTTAGTAAGTTTTAAAACGAAGATTCTGATCAACTATTTTAAACATGTTGGAAATCCATGTGGGATTTAGGATGGATTCTATTCTTGCCTTAAGTTTGACTTTTGAAATTGAAACTTCTTTACCACCTCAAAATTGATTTCGAAGAATAAAATTTTTCATCGAAAAAAACAATTATTTTTATTTTAAACTCTGCCATTTTACGTTGCTTGTAAAAAAAATTTGAACATTTTTGGGAAATTTAATGTACTTTTTGAATCTACAAAAGGGTATTATTTTCATTTAGAACAAAATTTTTCATTTCAAAATTTCGTGTTTTTTGTAACTTTTTAGGGTTATTGTTAAGAGTGCAACAATATTCTACAAAGTTCTAGAGCAGACAATTACAAAAAATTTGATATATAAACATAAGGGATTTGCTCATAAACATCACGAGTTATCGCGATTTTACGAATAAAATTTTTTGAATGAAATGTTGAAAACTAAAACCTAAAAACTAAAAACTAAAAACTAAAAACTAAAAACTAAAAACTAAAAACTGAAAACTAAAAACTAAAAACTAAAAACTAAAAACTAAAAACTAAAAACTAAAAACTAAAAACTAAAAACTAAAAACTAAAAACTAAAAACTAAAAACTAAAAACTAAAAACTAAAAACTAAAAACTAAAAACTAAAAACTAAAAACTAAAAACTAAAAACTAAAAACTAAAAACTAAAAACTAAAAACTAAAAACTAAAAACTAAAAACTAAAAACTAAAAACTAAAAACTAAAAACTAAAAACTAAAAACTAAAAACTAAAAACTAAAAACTAAAAACTAAAAACTAAAAACTAAAAACTAAAAACTAAAAACTAAAAACTAAAAACTAAAAACTAAAAACTAAAAACTAAAAACTAAAAACTAAAAACTAAAAACTAAAAACTAAAAACTAAAAGCTAAAAACTAAAAACTAAAAACTAAAAACTAAAAACTAAAAACTAAAAACTAAAAACTAAAAACTAAAAACTAAAAACTAAAAACTAAAAACTAAAAACTAAAAACTAAAAACTAAAAACTAAAAACTAAAAACTAAAAACTAAAAACTAAAAACTAAAAACTAAAAACTAAAAACTAAAAACTAAAAACTAAAAACTAAAAACTAAAAACTAAAAACTAAAAACTAAAAACTAAAAACTAAAAACTAAAAACTAAAAACTAAAAACTAAAAACTAAAAACTAAAAACTAAAAACTAAAAACTAAAAACTAAAAACTAAAAACTAAAAACTAAAAACTAAAAACTAAAAACTAAAAACTAAAAACTAAAAACTAAAAACTAAAAACTAAAAACTAAAAACTAAAAACTAAATCGATTATCTAAAGAGATATGTTTCAAAGGCTTTTGGATTATGAAGTATAGGCCGTATCTCTTACATGCAGATTTTAAATTGATCAACTTTGTAGGGGAGAGTGGGGAGACTTGATCCCCGGGGACACTTGATCCCAAGCCTGTATCTCGTCAGCATGTGGGTAAAACAATTAGCTTTGTTCTAAAAAGTTGCGCGAAATTAACTAAAACTCATTGTAGAAAACAAAGAAAAAAAATTAAAAAATGTTTAGATTGAGTTATACACATTTTTCTAAAACGAACTGCAAAAAACTTCCAAGAGATCTTTTTTTCTTTGTTTTGATATGTATAGAAAACACTCAAAAATTATTCAAAAAAATATGTTTTATACATTAATTGTTTGATAAACTTATCAACTCCAAAACCCTTACGCATTTGATGTAAAATTTATCGTCATACTATTTTTACAATCAATTGTTTAAAAAAGTGCGTTTAGGAAGACTTGATTCCTGCATTTTTACAGTCACTGGAATCAGCCTCAAGATTAATTAATTGGGCTGGGTTTTCATACATAGTTTCCTTTAGTATAGTTGTACATAACTTACTGCAGTTTGAACCTTTTTTCAAAAGTTTTGTAAACTAAAATTTCCAGCTTTTGTAAATATGCTTAATTTTGGTCTTAAAAAATAATATTTTAAGTTTTTAAATATTTTACATACTAAACTTGTTATATTTTGAACACAAACGTACAGGTTTTATGTGAAATTGCTGTAACTTATAGAAAATTAAAAGTTTGGATGAATAAGAAACATTTTGCTAAAGATTTCTTCAAAATGTTGAAAGGGGGATCAAATTACCCCCAACATTTTGAAAATGCCAGTTTAAAATATTTTTTTAAAACGCTTGGCATGATTTGAAGAGTTTATCTGATGAAATACCCTTAACAGCCAAACATAGATGAATGTTTAAGCTTTCAATTCATGCAAAAAGTTTATAGTTTTGTGAGAAATTGACAGAGTTATGTGCGGTACAAAAAAAGGGGATCAAGTCTCCCCACTCTCCCCTACATTCAAATTGAAGCCTTTCTTAGATACATTTCAAAATTCAGTCAAGAAATTCCTAATATCTAAACTTACAAGCTTCCCAACCAACACTCTGTTCAACTGCTGGGAGCACATTTCCCCCCACAATGATCCCCCACTCCCCACCCCGCATGAAACCATCAATCTGCCACAGAGATATCAGCGATGCACATCAAAACGATCTCCCAGCGCCAGCAACAAAACGAACGGATTGTAATCACAGGTTCAATGCACATCGCGTCAATTTTCCCCGTCCAACCCAGCCGTTGAGTGAACACGACTCAACGGTGGATTACGACCTCGACATCACCACGGTTGGAAGAGGCCCGCCGCGAGGCTGCTGTGTGAATTTCTGATTAGAAAAACATATGATCATTTCATCCTCCCCCGGGGGCAACATTTTGACGAGAAAGCCCAACCTTAAGCGCGCGCAACACACGAATGCGAACTTGAGAAGACAGGCAAAAAAAAAACAAAACAAAACAAAAGGGGTGCAAGGTGGATCATGACCGCAGACTTGCGCGTCCCATCGGGCTAGACGAGAAGGGGAGCTTTCGTTTGCTGGAAGTGCAGACAAAACGGAAAGACAAATCTCTCGCGGAACCGGAGAGTGCAATGATGACTGATGTTAGGGGAGGATGCAACTGGGGAGTGTTTCTGGATGTTGGGGGAAATTTGGCAATTGCTGGAGTTATCGTAAGTTAATGTGTAAACAATTATAAACAAAATTTAGTGCAAAGAAAAAATGGTTGAACATTTGGTTGGTTGAATATAACGATACCTATTTTTTTGAATAAATTTATCTCAAATTATGCTAAATTCAACAAAAACGTATGAAAATTTCATCAGCGCATTTTTTTGACACAAAATCTGTTCCGAATGGGATGAATACAATCATTTTTTTTTATTTTCTTGGGAGACAATTCGTAGTAATTTGGAATACCACATGTAGTGCAACCAAAAAAATCCATAATGTGAAGCACAACATGAGATCCAAATATTAAAATCATAGAGAAAAATTCAACTCCATGAGTCAGACGGTTTACATGATAAACCAACAAAAAAATCGAATAAAAAATTTAGAATTTTCATTTCACCGAAGAAAAACGCATTTTTTAAAAATTTTGACTGTCTTTATAGTTTTTTTTTAATAATTAAATTAAAACTCAGAAATCCATAATTACAGCATCGTTTTAAAATACTAAATATGATAAGTAAATTTAAAATTCGTCAAACCAGTCAAATTTGATCCTTTCTAAAGTTTTATTTTTGGAAATACCACGCTCTCTTCCTAGACGTTTGCATGGAGAATTTTCCAAAATTGCAGCTTAGTGAACTCTGCGAAGATTGGAATATCTCAAAATTTAGCATTGAAATTTTATGAAATAAATGTCACCTTACAAACATTTTTTTATCGCATTTTGAGTGCGAAATACGTTCTTCAATCCACACATAACAAATAATGATGATATTTATGCTGGATCTTATAATTTATTGAAAATTTTGCAAAAATCCTGGCCTAATTCTTAAAACCCAGTTTTTTCCTAATTTTTTATCCGATAACATTCTTGTTTTTGTAAGAAAGGTTAATTCTTTTTTCAGCAGCTAACCTTAAATTACAATGTTTTATAAAATTTCAGGGAGATTTATTTTTTTATTGTTTTGAAAAAAAGCTTCCTTCATTACTTTTTCAGTTATAATAGCATTATCATGAAATATTTAAATCTTGGAAATTCAAAATTAGGCAGGCTGATCACACAAAATGGGCATGTGAATATTTAAAAATATATATCTTCGGCAAAAATGTTGGTTATGCTTAGAGCTTTTCATAAAAAAATAGATTATAGAATAAAAATCCTTATTTATTTATTTATTTGACTTTTGTATAACTAAATACGGATTTATATTTTTTTTATTTTTTGTGATATTTTTTCTTCAAGCATTTGCGTTAGAAATTAGTATTTTTGATAAAATTGTGATTTTTAGAAAAAAATCGATTATATTGTATAAAAAAGATCAAAAATCGAGTTTGCAAAAATTACTTTTACTTTTATTTTTTTTTTAATAAAGAGCAACGTTTTAAAGTAAAAAACATCAAAGGTAAAACAATGTTTTTTTTCAGTTTCTTGCTATATAAAATACTTTTTTGCAAAAAATATATTTTAAAAATCTGAAAAAATTTTTGGATGTCGAGATACAGACTCTTCAAGTATAAATTTGTGTAAAAAAAGATTTTCTCAATTTATTCTAATCAGCACTCATTTTTATCTCGTACTACTGTTGATTCGGGTTTCAATGTTAAAATATCCTAGGAAAAATTTTCTGCTCTGTGACATTTAAAAATCCAGCATAGAATTCGAAAAAAGTGTTTTTAACCTTTTCAAAAGGTTTCCTTTGATTCTCAAAATTTCAATTAAATTTTATAAAAGAGCTAAAAAAATCGATAGGATTTGCCTGTTTTGAAGATATCCGGGGTTAAAAAATTGAGGCTAATTAGATGATACTGAGAAAAACTCTTTTTTCCCTAAATATAAGCTGTATTACAGTACGAAATTTTCTCAATTTTTCCTATATATTTATTGCAAAGGTGGTTTCCCTTCACGAACTATTTTTCGTTTCTTTTATTGAATTGTTTTGGCGAAACATCAGAGCAGTAATTAACCTAAGCTGAAATTTCTTTCAACAACTTACTCATTTATAAGGGGTAAGAGTTTACTGGTACAAAAGAGAGCGGATTGAGCAGGGGAAGGAAAAAGCTAAGAAATTACCTTCGAAATAGCTAATTACGAAGTATTTTAAAATGGCAAAATAAAACTGATCATTTATCTAATGATTTTAACACAAAATGTCTAAAACTTATTTTTTTTATTGAAAAAAAAGTTTAATAATTTTTGAATGCAAATTTGGTGTTGCATCTAAAAATGATTTTAATTTTTTTATTGACAAAATTTTCGATTTTTGCTAAAATCACAACTTTAATATTTAGAGCCAAAACGGTTGCTACAGAAAAAAATATATTTTCATACAAAAATGTCTTCTTTAAATCGCTTATAACTTGGCTGGGTTAACTCGGATCATTTTGCGGTCTTCGACAAAGTTGTTTGTCATATATCATTTTACGTAGGATCTCACACTTGACAATGATTTGACACATTTATCGCTACCTTTAGGTGAAATTATGATATTTTTTGCTTTTCCCCAAACATTTTTGCTAATTTTCCATACAAACTTCAACAATCAATAGTGACCCTTAACCTTTAACCGTTTGGTCTCAAAATTGTCACAGTTTCTTATTTTTACCTTAAAAGTCAATTCCGGAGGAATATCTTAAAATTATTCAAAATTTTAAATTAGTCTTGTCAGTCAATCAGTTTTCTAGAACTGGCTTCCAATAATTGACAAATAACCCCAGCCTAGGAAATTTCCGTATGCAAACGTGAGAGGGCGCGCACGCGCAAGTGCATTTATCACCACTGCACACAAGTCAAGCCCAAGCGTCTGTGCTGCGCCAGGGCGCGAGAAGTGATGACTTGCTGCCATGTTCTCCGTCAAGTTCAGGGACTTGAACGCCAACCGGCACACACCTTCGAACCCCAGCAACACTCTATATTTACGAGTTCACCCTCGAAGACCTCTTTCTCTGGTTTTTTTTTGTCTGTCGAGAGTTGCCTTTGGTGTCCCACTGCTAATGATAATCGTAACAGAGCAATCGTGAATGAATGGGAGTGAGAAGGGAGTGAAAGAGCGAGAAAATTCATATTTTTCTTGAATGAGAAAATTTCCAATGAGCAGACGGAGAAGAAGTGGAACTTCTAGTAGAACAGAAGCGATATGCAAATTTTAAACGGAACCGATGGGATTTTGACGGTATTGATGAGATTTGTTTCTGTCAGTTACGGAAATTGAGACCATAGTTTCGGATATAACAATTCGAAAAGGTATAGCATTCCATTAGTCACTGAAATGCTTCAAACTGATAACATCAGCGTGCAGCAGCTGCATGGCACAGATTTGGCACCAGCAATGCTTTACAATTGCTAATTTCTAACGCGTGAGTCACTATGCCACCACGTGTGCCCTTTTCCAGCAACATGGCTTAACCAGTTCGCTTCTCGCTACCAACAAACTGTAACTGTTGTTGCTGCAGTTGTAGCTTGTCCCCGGAGCCACATAAGCTCATGTTATAAATAATTAAATTTGAAATATGTTATAATTAGCAGAAATTGACGTCCACTTGGCCGGGCTGCTCGATTCGACTCAACCCGGAGTTGGCGCATTTTGTAGTTGTTTGTCGCTGTTTGATGTTTTCTCCCAGTTTTAGCTGCTGCTTGTCTTTTGACGTGTTTTATCGTCCCGCACATCGCTGTCGTATCGCGTCCCTGCGATCGTCGTTCCAGTTCCAGTTTCAGGGGGGGGAGGGAGGTGCTCCTCAATCCCCCTGACGGAGTTATTCTCATAAACATACCACCCCTCTACAAGGAGTCCGTCCTGACCAGCCAACTACCAATTTGTTGCTCAAGTTTACCCATCTTCGCAGTACACCTTCAGCCCTGGCCTTGTCCCAGCTTTTTTCCGAAGTGTTCCGAGGTTCCTCCACTTCCGCTGCCGGGGGTTCGTGTGCATCGATACCCATGTGTGTGTGTTCATACACGTACAGCAGAATCTTCCGGCGAGTACTAAATATGCACACGCGGTAGTCTGGGCCCCAGAGAGCTTCACTTGCTGGATCCGAGACACATGCATCTTGAAGGCAACTGGAACTGAGTGAGTTCTTTGAAAAAAGGGGGATACGGCCGCCACCGCCGCCGCCACCATCGCCACCGTTGGTGGACAAGCAAATGCGCAGAGATTGAACATGTGTTTTAGTCAACTTTTTAAACAATTGATGCATTTAACAGGATTCTCCGGTGGAAACGCTGGTCGGCGGTTGGAATTGGATTTTTTGAAAGTAGAATTTTGAGTGTTTTAGAAATATACGAAATTCTGCTCCTCGCTCGCAGGTTTCAAAAGTAGAAAAATCAGAGCGCGACACTGTTGCCGTAATTATAGTGTGCAAATTCAAAGAACCCGGAGCTGGAGTCGCTGAATCTTCAGAGCCAAAGTCTGATTAGGAGTATGAGTCAGTAAAATTACATGAAGAGTTTTCAGAAACCGGTGTCGAAATTGCTTCGAAAACTACTCGACTTCATAACCAGGGTTGCCAGGTTTCCAGATAAATCTAGGAATGCCAGCTTTTCCACGTGTCAGTCAGATTAATTTGTGCCAGATTTTGAATTTTTTTTTCAGATTTTTCATATTCTGCCAATTTTGAACAACTTTTTGATTAAAGCATTTTATTTAAAAAAATAAATAAAAGTAAAAATTTATGTTATTAAATATGAAATTTCAAACTTTTTTAGGCTAAAAAGTCAATTGAACCACCTTCTACAAACTTTTCAACTAATTCATATCCTCCCTCCCCTTTTCTATTCATAGTTGTATGATTTGCGTTCGCCAGTTTTTTTCCATTTTTTGTTTGGTACTTGGCCAGATTTTGTTCAATTTTGACTTGGCATCTCTGTTCATAACCCTGAAAATAGCCCAAATTTAATTAAATTGTCAAAATTATTTTCCCTTCTTTTTTAAAGAATAAGATTATTTTGAGGTCTGCTGTTGTTTGAGATAAATCTTATTAGTTACATAATCTGAATAGATTTCGCCGATTTAACCCTGATGAAATCTTTTGCAGTTCTTTTATTTTTTTGCAATTTCTTTGCAAATAGTTGTGTACTTCAACAAAGCTATTTTCAAAGAAATTACAAAAAATCAAAGAACTGCTATAGTTTGAAAGAATGAAAAAAAAAACTAGCAAATCTTGTTTCCAATTATGCAAATCATTAAAAAATCAATACGTTACAAAAGGTAGTATATTTTGTCTAAAATTGGCAGTTTCGTGAACTTTCACTACTTTTAAGCATTTGAAAAACGTTTTGTGGTGTAAATTTAAGTATTCGATATCAGAACTCCAATGTTTTATTTTTTTTATTTCGCCTCGATTGTTTTCTATATTTTGAATCATAGCGAAAAAAAATATATAAAAAAAATAAAAATAAATAAATAAATACATTGCATTAGCACTCATGTCGAAAACTTTGTAAATTTATTTTCAACCAAAAACTCTAATGTTATGAAAATCCAGTCAAAATTTTGCCTTTTTTTGTTTATTTAAAGAAAAGTTAAAAAATGATTCTCAAACCATTTTTGTAATGGCATTTTCAAAAAACATAAAATTTTCTACAGGAAATTTGAAGCGAATATTATTTTAAAACAGAACTTTTGAATTCAATCCCGTTGAAACGTTTTGAAAATTTATAGATTTTGACATTGTACAAAATATAACATTTCACATTTGAGGAAAACAAGCACTACAAGCGTGTCTGATCATTTTCGAAATATTCATGAATCACGTAATGAACGAGATGATTGTTCGCCTTAAAAAATAATAATTGATTTATGATAAAAGATATTATTTGCATTAAAGATAATTATATGTTGAGTACTAACTAATTCATTGATAGTTTGAAAATATTACGAGACCAAAAATATCAAAATAATTTGGGTGTAGCCAAAATCGGAAATAATTGAAGAAGTTGTTGAATAAATCGGATATTGCTTAAATGGGTTGTTGCCAAAAACGGTAAAGTACTGTTTTTATAAAAAAAATGTTTTGCTTTTTTGTTTTTTTAGAAAAAAAATTCCTCAACATCCGTACTTTCGAATATATTTTTTCTTAGTATGTCTTACCAACAATTGGGTTTTAGAGAAGTACGTGAAAATATCCAATATTACGCCCTATTGAAACGTTTTTCTTGATTCCACAAACTTCGAATTATATTTTTCGAGAAGAACACAAAATTTCACGATGTTTTTGTATTGATTTACATTGAAAATTGGACAATTAGCCGCTGAGTTTTTAAGAAAATTGGGGGTCCTCTTGGAAGACTTCAATTTTCTTGTTTGTTTTTCTATTATCCGCTGTTCTTCAGCAACCGGAGGTCCAATGGTTCTTAAAAACAATTTAAAAAAAAACTTAACTTTTCCAAAAATAAAAATGTTCAAAAATTGTCAATCATCAGCAATATTTATAAAAAAAATCGAGAAACTGAACAATCAATTTCTAGCCGTACCTCTTAATGGCTCAAAAGTTGCGGGATGTCATCCCTTAAAACAAATAAAAAAAAATCAAAAATAAAAAAAAGGATTTTGGGAACTTGAAATTAGAAAAAAAAACAGCTTTTCTGCATAACTTTTTTCTGAAAAGTCCTCATAAAAACATATAACTTTTTCGAAGACACCAAATTGATCCGAAAATGTCTTCAATACCGTCATGAGGGGTGACATTGGGTCTGGCATTTTTGTATGACCCAATCTCACCCCCAGACCCAATGGCATCCTTGATGACGGTAGTTACATATTTTAGAATATTTACATACTATTTTTGTATGGACAGCTGCCAAAATTGTATTGAGCCTTGTATGGGTGAACCAATGTCACAAAAATGGATTCTTTGGTCTTAGTGAAGGCCTCGAAAAGATTGAACCAAATGAAATAATACAAAGAAAAATTCATTTACGGAATTTGGGAAAAATTGCTTAATTTTATAACTAAGCATTAATTAAATTTATATCTTTTAGAACAACCAGTAAGAGTAAGCAGTTGTAAAATAAGCCATTTATGAAAATTTGGGATTTCCAAGAATTTTAGTTTATTTTAGATTTGTTTTCTAAGAATAGCTTTAAGTAGCGTATCACCTATTCTGTGACAGCTGATGAGAACCTTAAACAACAAGTTTCTCAAAAAACTTTTCCCACCGCTGCCCTCATCCGCCAATCATTCGTGGCGCGAAGAGCGAACAAGCATGCAGAAGAAAACAAAGAACTAAACCGCGAGAGCCAAAGTCCCGCCGTCCCCGGGTCCGCGGGTAAAAATACTTTATAAATCTTTAATAAACGAGCAAAATGTTATTATTGTCCCTTGAAGCTGAATAATCATGTTTTATATATGTTCCATCCATCTCGCGATCGCGTCCCGATCGCTGCCGAGCGATCTCCGAGTCTCTCTCTCTCGCCCAAGTGAAGAGACCTTTGTGAGCCTTCCCTCGCGCCATCACTCACACACCCACCCACCTGTCGCGAGGGTTCATAGTTTTGTTGGACAGCATCATCATCATCTTCGTCGTCGTCGTCGTCCGTGTGGCCAAAAGGCGAACACACACACGGGCGCGCTAACTTTGGGCAAGTTGAAGTTGCGCTTCAAAGAAATACACACGTACGTTACAAAGCACAAGAAAGGAGGGAACGGGGGAACGGGGTGAGACGTACCCGCGAGTGAGACCGCGCGCGTAAAAGAAAAACATCCATCGATCGCAGATAAATATATTGCAATGATTAATTGATTATCATGCAGGGAAGGGAACTGAGCAAGCGAGCGAATCGGTGGTGCGCAATCAGGGAAAGAGAAAGAAACAAACGATTGGGGGAAAAGAGGAAGTGATAAGGTTGGAAAGATGGGTTGGAGAAGGTTTTCGGGAAAGAGTTATTCATGTAAAGGAGTTGCTTGGAACAAGGAAATAAGGAACTAAAATATGTTAAAATAACACAAAAAAGATCGACCTAACAGAACAACAGAACAACAGAACAACAGAACAACAGAACAACAAAACAACAGAACAACAGAACACCAGCACAACAGAGCAACAGAAAAACAAAACCATAGAACAACAGATTAATAGAACAACAGAAAAACTCAAATAAATAGAGCAACTTACTAGAAAAAGTCGAAATAAAGATAATCAAAACAATCAAATCACATATATGTACATCTTTAAAATACAGAATTTAAAAAATTCCAATACTTTCTCTCACATTTCTCACCAGTCCCGAATACAAATGCTTCCACTAGGTTTCGGTCGTGAGCTACCCAAGAATGGAACCACGACGATTTGCACACCCAACCGACTGATCGATCCATCCTAGCAGTCGCGGTCGTCGTCGTGAGCAATTCACGGGCCGCGATCGCAATCGATCGCGGTCGTATGAGCGCCTAGGTTGTTTCGAAATGTATATCCTATTATAGTTTTAGATATTGATTACATTTTCAATTTTTAATTCTGAGAAAAAATTATTTTAAATGTTTACAGTTTATGCAAAAGATTTCTGATGCAACTTTTGAAAAAGCGCATGAGATAATTCTCTAAATATTGATTATATTATTTAAAAAAAATATTTTTTCATCAATAGTTTTTTCATGCAAGCCTCCATACAATTTTGTGGACTGTTCCTACAGAATGGGCATGTTAATATTAAAACATTCGTATTTTGATAAGAGATTTTCTGCTTCAACTTTACAGAAGTAAATTCTGTAAAGTTGAAGGTTATGATCAGGTTTAGTGATTTTTCACGCTAAAAAAAGCTTATTTGATGGGGAACATAATTCTTAAACACCCAGTTACACAGATAAAATAACCTTCAAAATCTCATATAAAAAGTAAAGATAGAATTTTTACAGTTTTATTTTATATCAATCATCAATCGAATTTTTGTTATACATATTGACTAATTTTGACCGTGATACCTTTAGATTTTTTTTTCATTTGCTCTGTTTTTTTAGTCACGTCGAATTTAAAATTCTAGATAAAAAAACAAGTTCTTAACCAGCAACGATTCCGAGTGAAATTCACAAGATTGACTTTTAACAGAAATTCTTGTTTAGTTCATTATGAATGAAAAAAAACATAAGCTTAATAATAAATATATGGCCATTGTCGGTTTACAGAGCTTAATAGTATTTTATAAAAATTAGCCTATTTCGTATTTATTTTGCATTTGTATGTTTATTGAATTTATAATTTCCACAACAATTAACTTAGGCTGTTGCCAATATTTATTTTGATGTTCATGTCTCTCAACACAGCAATGATATTTAAAGACATTAAAAACAAGACATCATTAGTTTGCAAATCAGACTTCCAATTTAAAGTTTTAATCTTTCTTATTTTTATATCAGAATTCAACAGATAAAATATATGAAAAAAGTGACGGACACAGAAAAATGTAAATTTCACGGGTTTTTAAAGGAATTTGAAAATTCACTAGGAACTTCCTAGTAGGAAGTTTTAGGAAAATAATGGTTACACAAATCCTGAATTTTTTAGATCAATTATTCGGTAATGTTGAAAACGACTTTATAATTTTTTTTAGATGGTTAGCACCGTTTTCAAGTTATAGGCAATTTATAGTTGAAATTTTCTAAAAAATTTTACCTCTTTTGCAAGGAAGAGCATATTTTCAACATTTATTTTTATTTTTGTTTTAAGAATGCTGGTTGTAGTGATAAATCCTAAAGAAACTTAAATTTTCTGAAAAAGTGTTTTTAAGGGTGCACAGCAACGAAGGAAGTTGTTGTCTTCTTATTCTAAAATGGTCAAACTTACGGACCCAATCCTGCAATAACGGGATTATAAAATTAATCAAACTTTGTTGTAAATTACTTTGTGGACAGTACTTCAGGGGATGAATAAAAAAATATTTCGATAGTACCCGAAGTTTTGAAGATACTAAAATGTCTGTAACAAAAACCTGGGTGCAAAAGCTCTGGTTGATGTGCGCCGTTAAAATGCCACTTAATAAGTTTTTAATTTTTAAATGACAATGTCTCGACGATTTTAAAACGAAAATATTTTAAGATCAATTATAATTACAAAATACTTTTTTTTATTTTAATTTTTTTTAAATATTTTTATGCCGATGCAAAAACTTTTTGAAGTTTTTGTCCCTCGAATGACCAAAGTCGAGGGAAAGACAAAAAAACTGAAAAAACCCTTGCAAAATATTTCCGGTTTAGGGAAAAAAGCGCAATTGTGGTGCAAAAATCGTACTATCACTGTTAGGTATTCATTTTTCAAATTCGTCTTTGTATAACAATTTTAAGAGCATTTTAAAACTTTTTCATGAAATAAAAATCTCTTTAACGGTGCACATCAACCAGAGCTCTTGCACCCAGATTTTTGTTACAGACAATTTAGTATCTTCAAAACTACAGGTACTTTCGAAATATTGTTTTATTTATCCCCTAAAGTACTGTCCATAAAGTAATTTACAACAATGTTTGACTAATTTTACAATACCGTTGTTGCAGGATTGGGTCCGTAAGCTGACAAATTTGGAATAAGAAGACAACAACTTCCTTCGTTGTTGCGCACCCTAAAAAAATATTTTTGCAGAGAATTTAGAAAATTTTCCTTTCCATTATTGATTTGAGGATAATTTTTTTTGAGTGTAAGCTAATGAGCATTTAATTTTTAAAAGTTGATACGGGACCATCCATAAACCACGTGGACTATTTTTTGGGAATATCGAACCCCCCCCCCCCCCCCTTCGTGGACAATTGTCCATACAAAAAAATATTTTTTGTATGGAGCGTGGACAATCGCCATAACCCCCCCCCCCCTAAAGTTTCCACGTGGTTTATGGATGGTCCCTACCGTATAACAAAATGAATCATACGGAAAGTTTTCTGTTCTCATAACAAAATTTAAAATGAGTGTTACCAAATTTCCAATATTTTCTTAAATATTTCTTGTATTTTCAGAACCATTTTTTGTACCATTGTGCACTGATGCCTTGTTTCATCTCAAAATAAAACCTTGAAAAAAATATATGTATTTTTGGAATTCGACCTAAGGTTATAAATAGTGAATTGAATAATGTGAAACTTTGTCAGACAACTATGCTGAAAACAAGAAAAAATGTTATAAAATCCCTTCAAAAGTTATAAATTTATATAGTGTTGATTTCCAAATGTGTATGGTATTATTTTATTGCGACGAAAACATTTCCTCGTTGCAGGCTTGGCCATCTCAACAGATGCACAATTTTTTGATAAGATATAAAGAATGCATGGGAAACATTGCATCAAAAATAAATGTATAAAAGAAAACCTCACGAGTAATATCAAGATAAACTGTCACAATTATTTTAAAATCATAGTATTTGAAAAAGTGCTGCCATGTTCAACAAAATATTGATTTTTATTAGAATAAATACTTTTAACAACTTTAAAGAACAAAAAATCCAATAAAAAATGCATTTTTCATAGCTTAGATTAGATTGTTTTTCTTCGTCAATTTTATACTGATACTTTTAAGCAAACTCAATCCTATAGTGACAGTTTTGAACTTGAACCAGTCTACCGTGCACGCGACCGTGGTCAAACCCAACAAATCAAATGCCACGGGAGAGCTGCTGCGACTGCCGGGGCTCTGACTAGGCTCTTTTCGGTTTGCTCATCAGGCTGTGTGTGTGTGTAAGAGTTGGGTTGACTTTGATCTTCGATCTTGATTTGGCTCTTTCCTCTAATCAATCACTGCTCGCCTCGTTTTTTTCCCTCTATTTTATTATTTTTGTTTTGCAGATTTGGTGGTGAAAAAACAGTTTTGGGGTGTGGGAGTGTTTTGTAGGATGGAAGGGTATGGTGATCAATAGAGCCTTTTATTGTATTTTTTTTTTGTTTGTGTCAATACGGCGATGCAATAGTTTTTCAATTTGAAATGAGTCTAAGATTAATTTAAAAAATAATGTAAACTATTTCAATGAAGAAAGTTGCGTGAAGCTTTAATGATTTTACTTTTAACTTTGTGCATCATCTTTTGAGTTGCAATAATATACATGAAGCCAATAAATAATGTGAAGATTTACGATGTCTAGAAGCAAGATTTGACTGTGGGGGTTAAGGTATTGCAGAACAGAAAGTTGTTTTTCAAACCAATTGGTGGTAAAAAAAGAATGATTTAATCTCTTTCCAACTTATCTATCAGAAATTGTATAATGCAGCAAAAATTTTGTGTTCCAATACGTTCTATATTAGTCCGCAAAATACAATCCATTTAATTTCCTTTTCCGGTCCCTCATTTCCCGTCTTCAAAATCAACTCATTCCACTGTTTAACGTCCCCAACCACTTGATTACTACATTCGCAACGGGCCACCACCACAAACCAAACGCTGGCAACATTCTTGGCCCCTTCTATTCTAAACAGCAATGCTAAGGCCAGCACCACCCACAACGATTCGAAGAAACCGCGCAGAACAACCGCGCAAGAAGCAGGCAAATTGCTCCACCGGAAGCTCCGCTCCCCCTCATATGCCCCTCCTCACCACTAACCCATCAAAACTTCAATCACCTCTGGACGATAAACACCAATTTTCTTTCCAATTTCGCTCATCACTTCCTCCCTGCCAACAGTCGGTGCCCAACACCGTCCCACACTCCCCACCGCCCCAACCAATTCCCCCCAGTTTCTGGCGCCCTCTTGCCACTTTTGATCGACTCTTGACCACCTACACAAACACACACAGCAGCGTGAAAAGTCGACCGTGCTTCAGTCACACAAGTTTCTTCACACTTTGCTTACAGCTACAGCACATCTTCGGGACGGGAAGGTACGCTAAGGGTCAAAGATGAAACGTGAACCTGTGACTAAATTTGAACCGAGAATAAAGTTGGGAACAAAAGATGCGAACCCACCGTGACAAGCAAGGTACACAATTGTTTCAAGGGACTGTGAAAATTTTACTATTGGTTTTTTTATTTGTGGCACAATTTTATAATTTTATTCAATTCGTCAATAAATAAGAGTCATAAAGAAAATGATAATCATATTAAGGAAACAGAATCAAACATAATGGAACAAAATAACTATTTATAGCGTGATGATAAGCATTTATTACAATACCTAGCTCTCAAAGAATTTATAAAAAATAAAAAATAACACGAAAAATCTTCCCATATTCGCATAAATGTCCCATATGCACAGCAAGCTTTGAATAACACAAATGAAGTTTTTTTTCCCACTGATACGTATTAAGTTATCGCAAAAAACTGGATTTACCTCAAATAACTTTAACTTTTTTTTTTCTGAATATTTTAAGTTTTTCTGAAAAAGAACAAGATTTTTAACCAAATTGCATCAATAACTCAAAAGTGGTGAAAATGCATATGGAACATTTATGCAAACAGGGGCAGTATGGTCTTTGAAATCCAAAAAATATTGTATTATACATTACCAGCTGCAGCTTAATTAATCAAATGTATTTTTTTTTCTTTTCCAGGACTATTTAGTATTGTGTTTGATCCAGCCCTTTGTTATATAAGCCATTTTTGGTCTGAGTTGAGGGACATAAACTTCAAAACTCGATTCTATTTTCAAAGATCACTGTTTGGTACAAAATTGAAAAAGCAATCGAACAGTAATTTATGTGAAATTTCGAATTAGTGTACCGTTTCAAGTTTTTCCGGGTATATATTTTTTTTCTTCAAATTTAAAACTTAAACTTATTTCTTATTTAAACATTGAAAATCGGATCATTAGTTGCTGAGATATCGACATTGGAAAATTATGGATTTTTTGGGTGAGACTTAGAAAACATCAATTTTCCTGTTTTTAAACCTTTGCATTGCAATATCTCAGCAACTAAGGGTCGTATCAACAAAGTTCAAAAAGCAAAATATAGAGAATTTTCTCAGCTTTTCAAAAATATTTTTTTTCAAAAGTGGGCAAACATGTGCACTAATTTAAAAAAATGAATAACTGCGACTATTTTCAAAAAAGTCACCTAAATATGGATTTAACTTGAAAACGGTGCACTTTATGAAAATTTCACTTAAGTACTTTTTGATTGCAAATTTGATTTTACATCGAAAAATGAAGATTGCGACCAATATTTCGATTTTTTGAAAAAGTCAGTATTGATTCAAAAATTCATAACGCGCTTAAAGATTTTTTGCACAACCTGGAAATGTCTGAAAAGTTGGCATTTGATGTCCTCTAAAACATATCAAAAAATAAAAAAAAAATAAAAATAGTGTTTTTTGCAAATCAAGTTTTAGTGATAAAAAGTTAAATAAAAAATCACCAAAATTTTTTTTACCGTGTATCATTTTTTTCCAGTGTAGTCCGTATTCATACCTACAACTTTGCCGAAGACACCAAATCGATCAAAAAATTCCTTCAAAAGATACAGATTTTTGAATTTTCATACATCATTTTTGTATGGACAGCTGCCATATTTGTATGGAAAATTATATGGACAAACTAATGATGCAAAATGGCTTCTTTGGGCATACCGAAGGCACCAAAAAAGTTTCAGAAGGATTAAAAAATACAAAAAAAATCGAATGACCGAAATCTTAGAGAACTGTTCAAAAGCGATAGTTTTACTTGAAGTTTTTTTTTAACTTCAGTTTTTAATGTAAACTCAAGTAGCCACCTAAAGTTTAATTTTAACTGAAAAATTGTAGTCCTATATTCAATGTAAAAAAATAAAATATTTGTAAACATTTGACATTAACATTTTAAAAAGGCGTGAAAGTGTATCAAAAATTTAAAAAAAAAATGATAAAAAAATCCGTATTTTTTCAGCTTTTAAAAGTGTTATTGATGATTTTGAAATTCTCAAAATGTCGAGCAATTTGAACGAAGGAAATGTTTTTTATCCATTGAAAATTGGAAAATTTCTTTGAAAATCCATATCTCAGTTACCAAAGAGGTCGAATCAACAATGTAAAGAAATATAGAGATTATCTTAGCTATTTAAAAGTTTAATATTTCAGATATGGACGAGCATGAACACTATTTTAAAATTATGCCAAATGACAGCCTTTTCGAAAAAAAATACCTTTAAAAAGTCATTATTTGAAAACGGTGCACTAAGTCTATGTTTCACAAAAGTACTCTTTGATTTCATTTTCAATACAGATTTCTTAGATATGATTTTGCGTATTTCAATAACGAAAATTTTGGTTCTTAAAATTGTGCTAAAATCGCAGTTTTATTTAAAAAAGTGTATTATCCCAGTTTTCTTCCCTTTTCCTCTTTTTGTGCGTAGTGCGCCGTAAAACCCAGTTTTGATTTTCAGAAAGATCATATTTTAAAATCCTTTTGATGGATACTCACCAGTTTTGAATATTTTAAGTAAAACGTAAACGAAAAATCATAAAAAAATGTGTTAAGCTGTAAGCTCTTTGGTCACGAGACGATTAAATTAGCAAACAAAGTTTTCATTTGATCTGTAAGTACGCTTTTTAAATGTATTGGTTTTATTTTTCATCAAAAGTCCAACTAATTACCTTTCTTTTGAAAAGTGGCAGGAAAAAAATGGTTCAACCGTTCCGGAGATATTTATTTTATTTTGTGAATGTAAAATAAATTTAATCCTGCTTGTTTGTCATTTAATGGCTGTATAAGAATCATACACTCGACAATTTTTCGTTGCAAGTAACATCATCTTCTGTCAAATTTTTATGAATTTTTTTTCTCCATACATTTTAACTAACACTTATCCAATTCTTAATAGGTTTGGTTCATATTTGGTCATTTTTTTCTGAGCGAATTGAAAAAACCTTGTTTTCAATTCATGTAAACATAGAACTTTATGATATATCCATATTGTTAAACCCAATTCCTAAAAGCCCACCTTGAAAGGCGCTTCCCTCGTGCCTCTTTTTACACCATGGTCACCGGACAACGTGGGTCCTACGAAATCCAAAATAAAAACACATCAAGCTTAGGGTTTTTTTAGGTGAAGTAAGTGCAAGGAAAACAAAAAGTAAAAAAGAGGAAAAGTAAAATCGAGCATCATGGGAAGAATTAGCATAAAGAATGTGAACGCGCGTGTGTGTAAGCAATGGGTCAGCAGGAACGTCAAGGAAAGAAGATCGAACAAAGAAGAGGAAGAAGCCAGAGGAACAATGAAGCTAGCCAGATAGAAAGATGCTGCGCGAGAGTGAGAATAGTGGGAGAGGGATAATGAAAGACAGCGTGTGTGTGTGTGTGTGTGTGTGTGTGTGTGTGCTGCGTTTGGACGATGAAGGGAATGAATGAAAAGAAACGACCAAAGCAAAAACCAGCGAGCAGAAAATTTAATTTATAATTACAGTCATGATATTTGTGTTTATAAACGAGTTAAGAAAGAAATAAAAATAGAATAATAATAATTATCATCGACGCGCAAAACAGAGAAATAAAAACACGGAGTAAACGAGCTTTGCTGGGCTTTCGAGAGAGCTTGGGGATGATCGTTGCTGGGTGTTCAAGTGTCGAGTGGTGGAGGGCTAGGAAGAAGGAACAAGAAAAGATGAAGCTGCCAAAGATAGGTGCGCGATTCAAAAGTAGAAGGAGCAGCGCGTGTGTGTGTGTGCACTGGTTAAGCTCCTGGCCTCAAACAAGAAACTGTTTGTATGGTCTTGTTTTCTCACGTAAATAAGTAGGGAAAAGTTGGCTTTCATTGTTTTCAGCGAGGGCTTAGCGATTAGATTTTTTTTGGTTTTGTTTTTGCTCTTGTTGCTTTCGGTGCTAGTAGCTTGGTTGCCTAGTTGAGGATGAGAGCAAAACAAAACACCAGCTACGACAATGCTCTTCTCGTAGACTTTTTCGTTGCATGAACGGTTGTGACTGTTACTTGAATGGTGGCACTTTCACACGGCCCAATGTTATAGTTTTGAAGATTTTTGTGAGAATCAGGATGCTTTTTGTGGGATTGAGAAGTTTGTTGTAGTCTAAATAGCAAAAATAACTCAATTTAAGAAATTATCAGCAGCAAAAACATGTCTTTACAGAGCATAAAAAACCTCGTTGTCGTACTATCTTGTCACACGTGCATTTTGAGCCAAATTGAGTTAGGTATGTCACTTTGTGCAGCTCACAATCCCAAATTTTTGACTTTACAGATCTCCAAAATTCGATTTCAATCCTGAGATATTCAATGAAAGCCGAAAAAATCCAAGCTTCGTTGTCACTCTTCATATGAAAGAAGTTTCAATCTTGTCATGCTATCTTGACACACCCTGAACATTGCTGTAAGTGTGACAATTAGTCAAAGCAATTTGATGTCAGAACGCGTTTAACACACGTACACACGTGACTTTGTCGAGAGTGAAATGATATTAACTTCAAAAATATTCGTAATTTTTTAAAAATCGAGAAAAATGTTTTTTTTAAATTAAGGCCTATGCAAATATTTTTCAAAGTTTATGTCGCCCCCCCCCTCCCCCCTTCAACAATGGTTCGAAAAGTCGAGGGGCTAAAAAATATTTTTCAAAAACTTCATTTTTTTTATGAAAATAGAAGTCAAGCAAATTTATATGTTACAAACCTTAGGTTAAGCAGTACAACATGAACTTTTTTTGTTTTTTTTTTTTATATAGAGTTTGTACAATTTTTTAAATGTTTTGTGAAACCATAAAAAGTATTACTGTAGTTAATTCAAGAAAATATAATTTCTATGCTTAATTTTGTACATTCTTAACCCCCTGTATACTTATACTCAAAAAAATATTAAAATGAATAAATTATTAATTTTTAATTATTTTTTTTGAAAATTGTGGTGGTATTTGATAACTAATTATTTTAATTATTAAAATTATCATTTTTTTTTTTTTGGAAAAATTGTAACATAAGCTGATCTCTATATTATCTAAAACTTAAGCAAAATTTATGAATACATAAATTTACATTACTTTATTTAAATCAACGAAAATTGAAAACAATACATACTAAAATAGTAGTTATGCAACAAGCTACAAGAAAAAAAAACGTCCACCACAAGGTGTACATTTATCCAACGAGGTTCACCGAGTTAAATAAATATGACGAATGCTGTAAGAATCAAGTTTTGTGACGATTTGCTTATAACTTTTTTTGCTAGATGCTAATGTCTCAGCAAAGGACAGAACTGTACACAAGAAATGCTAGAGCAATGAGTAATTGTTATTAAATGAAAATAAATAATAAATTCATCTTAAAAAGAGCTGAAAAAGCAATATTTTAATATCTTCAAGAATAATTTTGATATCTCTGAATCCTTCACTAATGACACGGAAAATCAGATCAATTATTTCCAAAATGTCAGATCAACTTTTTCAAAATTGGAAAAGAAAGAAAGGCTGAATGCGTAACATTTTTTTTTAATTGCCTTAATTGGCCAAATCACAAACTTTATAAGTGTAGACATTTTATTTAATTTATTTTAATTGAGGTAAATTAATAAACAATTTAACAAATCTCAGATTTGTTTGCGGTGCTGTACATTGCAATTTCATAAAAATTCAAAACATGTTTAAGCCCAATCATGCTAAATATGATTATCAATGCAGAAAAATGTATTTTAGATTGTTTTCAGTTGATTAGAAGTTTTTTGGATTTTTTTTATGGCCCCTTATTTTTCAGGGGGGGGGGGGGGGGCAACATAAACTTTAAAAATATAGTATAGCATAGCATAGCATAGCATAGCATAACGGGTCTGCACCACGTTGTAGGGGGTGCCACAATGGTCAATTCAATATTCTTAGACAATTTGATTGCTGCCCGGTACAACCAAGAATATCTAAGAACGTAAATTTCCACACTGTGCTCCAAGGCTACGCCCATACAGTCCCGTGGGGATTTGGGAGGGGATGTTTTTGTTGTTCACTAATGGCAAAAGTGCACGGAACCCATGCGACTTTTAAAAGTGAACGGAATATTTTTGGGAGGTTTGGAATGGGGGTTAGGGGAATTTCATCGGGCCGATGAAAATGGTTGAGTGCGTAATGTATTTAATGATTTGAATGTTTGTAAGTGTAAATGTGAGTCTGTAGTGTATTATCTAATAAGCATATCGTTTTGTAATAATGATAAGTAATTAATATAATAAATATAGTAAATAAAATAAATATAATAAATATAATAAATACAATCAAGATGATTCCAGGAAGCTGTAAAAAAAACAGTTATTTAAAATTTAAATGCTCCAGATGGTTCCCATGCTGTTTTAGAAAGTTTCGTTAATTTAAGCAATTTGATCATATATGGTATGAGGAGATGGTATATTACAGGAAAGGAATAGGATAAGGAATAATATGAACATTTAAATAAATCATATAGTGAGTAGACAAATTTACATGTAGACATTTGATTTAAAATAATTCCAGGAAGCTGTAAAAAATGAAAATAATTTTAAAACTAATACTCCAGATGGAAACTCAAATAAAACAACAAAGATACAAGAATCCTAAAACGCGGCTTCGCACATTCCACATAATTCGACATGAACACGATCACGAATACAGCACAAAAAGAACGCCACAAAAATCCATCTTCCCGGCGCTGCTGCTCACACGACACTCGGCAACATAAACTTTAAAAATATGCATAAAAAATATTAACATAACAACCAAGCCAAAAAAAATCCAAATTACTTCGAATTAACAAAACCTTGTTTCCTTGTTGCTTGCAAGGGAATGAATGTTCTATTTTTCATTGAAATCTTACACATTGTTTTGTAGGGAAACTTACAATCTGAAGAACCTTGCAACACAAAAATTAAAAAAAAGCCAAATTCATAAATTCTAGGAATTTTGCCTCCTTTCCTTATTTAGTAATCCAAAAACCCCAATTACTAAATAAAAAAGGAGGGAAAATTCATAGAATGTAGGAATTTGGTACTTTTATTTTATTTCAGTAAACGGCATATTCTTGAGTTTAATGATACTCTGTACTTTGTAAGATTAAAGTGGTTCCAATAATCAATATTCGTAAATAAAATCTTCTGAGCGTATTAATCAAGATTTTTAACACTTTATTTTAGTTAAAGTTGCAAATGATACTATCGTCATGCATCACACTTTTTACATCGAATGTAAAAGCGCCAAAAGACTTCAACGCCCTAAGCGACAAACCTGAAGCTTCAATCAACTAAATCCAGCCTTTTAAAGCCCATCGCTCCGTCATCGAAATGCCGTCGGCTTTTCCGCACACACGCCAGAACCCATTGAAAGTATCCCGCGAGTACATTCGCCACTTCACCATGTTAAAAAATCTCCGTCCGGGCTTGCCAAGTTCAAACTGAGACTCTCAAGCACTCCCCCCACTTGAAACTCGTGCGAGCGCGCGCGCCCTCGTCGGCAAATTAAATATTTAAGTTTCAAATCACCGCCGTATTAAACCTCCACCGCGTGTGCACGTCTCACAGGTTAATCCTTTGCCGTGGTCCAGGAATTCAGGCTTGAACTCCCGGAGGTTCATCCAACGATCAAGTACCACCCCGAGTCGCAACGGCTTTGACTTCTCGCACCTCGCAACCAAGTTCCAGTCCACGTATTCACATTACTTCATAAATACTATGTTATTCATGTCATATCCACACAATCAGCCTCCACCGCGACCTCCTCCACCGTCGTCGTGCTCCAAGTGTACGAGTTTTTTTTTCTGCGTATCTCGAAACCATCGTCCGTAGAAGATCCCCTGAACTGGACGTGCGTCGCGCAGCTTCAAAGAGTCAAGTCTCCAGCCAGCCCTAGCCTGCTGGTGTCGTCGTGGCCGTGATCCATGCTTGATCTGCTCTGCGAGTGAGGTTGCTGCCAAGACAGCAGAATCCAGCCCGTCAGCCGTCGTAGCCCGGGACTTCAAGATGTTACTCTTTGAGGCTGCCTGGTCAAGACTCGCCGTGCTCTGAAAGCCATAGCCGTCGCGTCATAAGAGTGGATGTTTTTGGAAAAAGAGGAGAAGGTGGAGGTGGTGGGTGATGCTGCGGGGCAGTGATGCCAGATTTGCTTGTTATTTTTTTTGTATTTTCAATCGCATGAAATTTCAAATTTTATAAAATATTTCTAAGTTGTCATTTAGGGCAGAACAAAAAATGCTCAAAATTATACAGACTTTTGTGAGACATTGTAAGGCCGTTGCAAATATTTTTTGAAGTTTATGTCCCTCGCCTCTGACCAAAGTCAAGGGAGGGGAGCAAAAAAATAAAAAAGTTCAAGAATTGAATTTACGACCCATGCTTTCAACATTTAAATGAAAAAAGTGTTTTAAAATGCATTATAGACCTGTACAGTTGTTTTGCAGCCATTAGTTTCCAAAATATCTAAGTATTGACGAAAATTTTATTTTTTGCAAAAAAAAAGTTTTTGCGGTGCTGTGCATTGGAATTTCATAAAAATTCAAAATATTTTTAATCCAGCCCAAACATGCTAAATATGATTATCAATGCAGAAAAATGCATTTTAGATTGTTTTCAGTTGATTTAACTTCTATTTTCATTAAAATTTTGAAGTTTTTTGAAAAGAATATTTTTTTGCCCCTTGATTTTTCGGACAAATTTTGAAGGAGGCGGGGGGGCGACATAAACTTTTAAAAATATTTGAAACGGCTTAAAATGAAAAAAAAAATTTCCATGAAAAAAATGGTAAATGTTCGAATATTTATTATTAACATTTTCTATGATATTTTTAATTGGGTTTCATTTCTTTTTTCAATTCATATACTTGGCTCCTTGATACTCTTAAGAAAAAAAAAACTGCAATAAACACAAAAAAAAACGCGTTGAATGAAATTTTAGAAATTATCAAAAAAGTCAATCATCAAAAAACCGTAATTTTCTACTTTTTTGCAAATCCACTGTTCTTTGTATTTTTTTATTTGGATGAAAATTTGTCCATGACTTCCCTATGTAAAAAAAGTCATCTTGCTTCATTAGTTTTCCTATATAGTTCTCCATACAATTTTTTGGTTTGATCATACAGAATGGGTATGTAGATGAATGAAATTCTGTATCTTGAAATACGATTTTCTGATCGATTTGGTGTCTTCGGCAAAGTTAGGACTTTTCAGAAAAAATAGGTAACGGATTATTTTTCTTTTTTTTTATCAACTTTTTATTACTAAAAGCCGTAGTGCGGGATGAAAAATATCGAAAATCTTGAAAAACTAATGTTTAAAAATTAAATAAGCAACAGCGAAAACTACATTACAATTTTCTGAGAAAATGTACTGTTTCCAAGTTATAGCTTCTTTTTTAGGCTTTTTGAGTTTAAAAATTATTCTTGAAGAAAAACCGCTCTGAAAAAATACTTTTGGAAAGCTGAGAAAATTTACTATTTTTTTCCCATAAAAGAATTGGAATCGATGAACATGAATTTGTCTAAGCCGATGCCTCTGTGCTTCCTTGTATTAACTTGCTGGTTTTCTTTCTATCTAGTTAGTACAAGAGAGCACAGATGCATCAAATTGTCACCTGATTAAAATAATTGTTTTTGGTTGCAAATTTGATTTAGCATATTGAAATTATTTGAAAAAAGTCACTATTTTTCAAAAAATATCAATCGTTCAAAAATTCATAGCTTGGGTATTAGGTTTTGTACCATTATTTACTCAAGCGCATAAGATGCCTTTTTTGAACCCATAAAATGTTTGAAAAAAATTCAAATATTAAGTAAAACGTATTTTGTGAATTTTACTATTAATGATAATAAATGATATCTTGCAGTAAGTTTTTTCTATTTTTTTTCTTACCCTTGGTAATCTCTTAGTTATAAGCAATAATGGTTCCAAGTGGATTGAGATTTAAAAAACAGCTAAAAGGAACTCCAAAACTCTGTTATGTACTGCGAAAGAACTAATTGTAACATGATTATTCACTAATAAAACCGAATTGAATTGTATTAAATAATAAATGATATCAGAAAATTGGAAATCATTTTTCTTATACCTTTTTTCCAGCTCCTGATCATTATCCTACAGCTTTGCTATAGCTATCAAATTGATCAGAAAATTTCTTCTCGAGATATCGAGTTTTAATATAATATCCATTATTTACGACCAGCAAACAAATTCGTATCAAGACTTGTATTGTGAAACAAATGTTGCAAAATTGCGTCTTTTGACACATGGAATTCATGGATATGAATTTAATGAATTTCACTCAAATTTTAAAAAATAAGTATCTAAAAAATCGAAAATCTAAACAATTTTTCTGAAGTATGTTTAATATAATATGGAAATAATAATTTGAAATTTATTAGATTATTATTGGTAATAAGCCATTTAGAACTTCATGTGAAAGATTTGAAAGTGTTTTTGATTATTTTTCTAAAATGCTTCACGAATATTTTAACTGATGCATTTTGAAATAAAATATGTTTAATATGTATTGGTGAAATTTCGATGTAAAGTACCGTCAACAGGGTCAACAGTCTGAATACAGATAGCAGTTTTTAGAGCACTTAAAAGCTTGCAATTTCAGAAAAGGTTGCACTATTTTTCTTGTTTTATGTCTATTCTATCCGAAACTAATCAAACGTATTCAAATATTGTGCTGAAACATGGCTAAAACAGCTCTCCCAATTCGCCCCATATGCCCTGTTTTAGTCCATTTGACGGTACCACAAAATGAAAAAAAGTTACGAAAAAAAATTTTTTTTTCGCCACCAAAGAACCAGAAAAAAGAGAACCTTATATCTGGCCTCCCTGCTTTCATAAGCTTACGTGTCGTCGTCATCCCCGGTTCGTGGTGTTAGTTTGTGGTATTGTTTATGCTTGGAATGCAGCCCACCGTCTCTCGCTCTCTTATTCTTCGCTCTGCATGGCTGTTCCCTTCCGCGTGCGTTTTTCCTCCGATCGAAACCACCAAACTCTTCGCAGCTGGTTTTGTGCGAGACGTTTCGTAGAGTCTGCGCTGCGCACACACACTCGCACACAACCGGTCGCTCGCTCCGCAACTCTCCCGTCGGCTGTACACCATAAATGCCAGACAGCGATCGTGAACGATCATGTATACACGTATTAATATTTTCCTCCCGTGTCCTTCCTCTCCGGTAACCCCCCTCTGTCCAGTGTGACCATCATATTAGGGACCCCCGCCACCCCTGCCGCTTCCGCTGAAGATCATCAAACCGCTCTCGCAAAGCTCACTCGCTCTCGCGAGATCACCAACACTTGCTTGCGCGATCGCTTAAGCCGGTCTCCGTCTCTTTCACGCAGCTCCCGCTCCTCTCTCCCTCGCTCACTTTGAAGTTGTCTCTCGCGTTGACGATCATCATTGATCTTCGTAGGTGACGACGATCGCATTTCTACCGTTCTGCTTCTGACTTGGCCAAAAAGCTCCCCTAAGCCGTTGCGACACACACACACGCACCACGTCTCACGCTGGGTGATTGAGCGAGAGTGAGCTTTCTCTCAATCGCTCAACGTCGCTTTGTCGTCGTCGTCGTCGAAGGGAGAGAATTATGCTCCGCGAAGGCCGGTTGTGTGTGGTGTTTAGAGTGACCTGAACGCCAGAAGATAAGACGTTTCGGACGGAATGTGAGAATCCTCTAAATCTGATCGGATGATTCATGCCTTTTTTTGTTGTTGTTGGTTTGGTTTGGTGACGATTGGGGCGTGTGGTGTGCGGCGGCACGCGTGATTAAGTGATTTCGATGAGCTGCATCCGCCGCCGCAGTCGCGTTGGAATGGGTGGCTTATCGGCTAGGAAAATCGGAGCTTGATTGAGGGGGAAAATGGAGCATCATTAAATGGAAATACTTTTGATGTATTTGAATGGTATTTTTAAGACTCTATTGTTCAATATACACCATCTTTCTAATTCGAACTTTTTTTCTAAATTCTGAATAGGGGAGTTACAATCAGTATAATATATTTTACATCTATAATTAAATAGTAGTTAACAATATTTAACATATTACGGGACCTTTTCCCGATTCCCGGTACTCCGGTGAAACCTGGATTACGGCAAATTATGGGGTCATTAAGTTATAAATTAAATATAGATTTATTATTAAAAGTTTGAATTATTCAAAAAATCAATTAGGCAAATCGAATTTAATTTTGAATCTTTTTTTTCTCGGTCTGGTTAACAATTGATTTTGTAAGTTTTTCCAATAAAAAAAAGATTTTTGATTAATACTCCAAAACTTCGCTTTTATCAACGTTTATTATATTGCATTTATTAATTGGATTCCCTACGTGAAAAAAGCAATTATTCATCAGTTTTTAATACAAGGCGCCATACAATTTTCCGGGTAGGTAATACATAATTAACATGCAAATGTTCGAAAATATATTAATTGACATTTTAGGACTCAAGTCACTCAACTATTAATTTATCAAAATATGTAATTTTTAAACATTCGATTTTTTTTTGGGAGACCTCAAAATATTGTTTTTTTTTCAACAAAAAATGATATTTTGAAATAATAAAAAAAATTTAAACAATACAGTCCAGCCTCGATTATCCAAAGTCTCTATTATCTGATGTAATCGAATCATGAACCAAACAAATCGTATTGTTTGTATTTTCTTGCTTTTGACGCCCAATTCGAGTTCTGCGACCCTATTTTAGTCAAATTTTAATGATTGATGGCCTATTGATAAATGCATTTTATAAATATCTCATTACCGCCGGTTTAACTGCCCTTGTTCACAAAATTATGTTTTAACGATTTGAATATATTTTATGAAATTAAAGCCTTCCTGTAATATTATTGTTTTTAAAGCTGAGATTGTTTTTATTTTCTTCCCTTATTAACTTTGTTGATTGGCTGCTGGTTGCTGAGATATAACCTCTTAAAGTTTAAATTCTGTGAAAAATATGTTTTTTCTCTCTTTCCTATAAACCCTAATTTTCAATGTTGCGATATTTCGGAAACCATTTTCGAAAAAGTAAATTTATTTTTTGATACCAGCAATAATCTCTTCTATATTAACAATGGATTTTCAAGGAAAATAAATAAATAAAAAAGGGCAGTTCTCATATGTGCAGCACGTTAAGGATTCGGTCCTATTTCCGCCCAATTTGATGATTTTCACTATTCTAAAAACTTATTTTGCAAAAATATTTAAAGAAACTTGCTTGCTCACATCAAACTGAGCTATTTATCACTCAATGTCGGTTAAAAATTCCTGTAATTGAACGCCAATGTGCTGATATGCCAACATTGAGTGCAAGATAGAATTAGATTGCATTCTCCTGTATAGAAAATTGGAGCAATACTAGCAATTTGATGCTTCGTGCACGCATGCGGTGCTTCTAATAACGCACGATCGATTGTTTAGAAAAATTTACATTTTGTTGAGTTATATCGTTACATTCAATTGGTGGTTTGGAAAATATAGTAAAAAATTGTTTAAAATTTTAAGGTGTAATATTACCACAATTTAAATTTAAAAAAGTGACAAAACACTGGAATAGTGGTGACACACTTATATAGGTAAAATTATACATGTTTTCTGTCATAAATTTTTTACCAATTCCCAGATGTAAAATTACAATGGTGTTGTGGAATTTTACTGTGAAATCAGCATACTATTGAATTTAAAAAAATGAGGCTAAATTGCTGACCAACAGAAGCATTACCCAAGTAACATTTTTAAACCAACTAGCCACCACCTAGTTTTATTAAGGTTTTATGGTAGCATCTTGATTGCTTAATAGTTTTATTTGGGCATTCACCGCAACCAATAAGCAAGAGCTAATTAATAGGTTCTAACAGGGTTTTATGCCTCGGACATAAAACCTTGTGACAATAAAAGCTAAATGGCTTTCAATAAGGTTTTATGAAAGTTTTAAGAGAGTCTTGAAAACCCAATGGCAATGTCATGCCAAACGGTTTTATCGCATGCTTCTTTAAAACCAAGGGTGTTTTAGCTGTCAAGTGCCATTAGGCATGCAAAAAGCTTAATTAAAACCACAAGCTCCTGAAAAAGCTTTTAACGCGGCCAATTAGCAGTGCATAAATATGGCGCTAAACGCGTGTTCTGATTGAATGTGATTGACCGCCATCTTGGTTGAAAAAATAGAGAACTGAGAAATTTGATTTAAATTTGACGAAAACACTCATTTATGCTGAATTTCTGATATAATTAATATAGCGATAGATGTTTATAAATAATTTGAACATTTTTTTCAAAGAATTGCAATAAAATATTTTTTAACATTAAAAACTATGATTACAAATAATGATTTTTTATGAAGCGAGTTGATTTTTTTGGCTCTATCTCCCCTACATTTATCAATAAAATTTCAACCGCAGCTGAATTTGAGCCACCAATTGTGAGAAATGAGCTTTCGAATTATTTTGATTACCTTCAATATCTATTATTTATCATCGCCATTTTTGCAAACTTTCTCCATTTTATCATTTGGCAAGACAAAGGCCTATTTTTTACCAAAATAAAACCTATTTGGCCTAAGTCGTTTGAAAACGTTTGAAATGTCATTTTTCCTTGACTCCTGACTAGGTTTAAACAAGGGTTTAATCAAGGCTTTGAGGATGTTGTTAGGATTCAGTTGTTAAGCCTTGAACAGAGGTTTATCGGGGTTCTGGGGAGGCTGTTACACCTTAGTGGTTTTAATGTTGGTTTTGGCTGATAGGTTTTATAGCGGTTGTGACAGCTTTGATAAAGCCTAAAATGTTACTTGGATTGCCATGAAAACGTGAAACAAACTTTTTATTTGAGGTTAAAATATAATTTGCTTTGTTTATAACTTCAATATTATGGGTCAATTGTTTCAAATGGCGGAAAGAAACTAACCAACTAAAAACTGTCCACGTGGTTTGTGGATAGTCCCTTGGTATTTGACATTCCAAAGTATTGTGAACTTATTTCAGATAAATTAACAGTTTGTTGTGTAAATTGTAAAAATTTAGAAAACAGATGGTCAAGTATTTAAAATGCAATATTCTTAAACATATTTGATTTTACATGAAATTGATAAAATCCAGTTAAAAAAGAAGATTGATAAATTTTAATTATTGATGATTTCAAAAGAAAGGCAAGCATTCGTCCCGATTGACTCAGGAAGATTACAAGCTGATTAGTAAAACCCTACTCAGGGGGGTCAACACACAGACCTCCTCCTCCCCAACCCATCTTCAAAACTGTCGTTCAGAAGCGGCCAAATTCCCTTAACCACTGCGCTCCCACCGAACGTCCACCTTCCGATTTGACGGATGCCCAATCAAAGCCCCTTCCAATTAGCAAACTATTAGACCCATTCAGCCCAACTAATGACTTGGCGAGCGCGCCCAGCTCAATCCACAATCCAATCGGTACAAATCACCAAAAGTATTCCAAACACCAGCGAGCGAGTGATGCGAAGGCAGAGATTCTGCTGGCCGAGGGTCAATCAACCAACTCAATGCTCGAAAACTCCGAAAACTCCACGCTCCGTCGTTCTGCTCTGTTCCGTGCCTGGTGATGACGATGATGACTTTACACACCAGCCGTTGTCGTCGTCGTGTCCGAAAACGCTGAACCTGTGGTAGAGGTCTTCAAAAAAGTGAAAAAAGAAAAGAAAAAAAACCTTTGAAAGAGCCCAAAGCAGCATATACGCATCGTTCCGATGCTCGTCGGACAGTACGCGGGAATGCCGAGGTCTCCGAGGGAAGAACGCAAAGCCCACAACAACAGAAAAGAAGCATAATTTGAAGCCTCTCCTAATTCTTGCACACTTATCATATTTTCTTCTGATCACCATCCCCTTCTGCTCGCTCGCTCGCCGTGCTCACTGCTGCTCCCAAACATTCCTCCTTAAGCAGCTCCTTCCGCTCTCCTGGCTCCTGCTAAGCAAGTGGTTGTGCGGTGCCTCCACAATTCTCATTATTCCATATTATATTTGTTTACGCTCGTCGCGCTCTCGCTGGGCATCAAATTTGGGAAGTTTTTTTTTTGTTGCTGTTACTTCTTTCTTTTTTCCGAAAAGAATTCTTTCATTCCACAATGAGCGAGCACCAACACACGCGAGCGAGCTCTCGCGAGAGAGAGCGCGCGATCATCGTGCGCGCTCACCGATTATTGTTATTAATTTTGTAATGTTTTTTTCTTCGCGGGGCCACCTCTATTCAACGCGCGATCGTGTTGGTGCGGTCGCGATCTTCGCTCTCTCCTGAGCGGAGAGAGAGTCACACACGTGTATGTGTTTGTCTGCGAGCTTGGGAGCAGCGCGCAAGAAAGAGAGAGGGCACGACCTGTTGGGCAGGTTTTTGCGCGCTGGTGTGGGCCAGGTGTTGGCGACGGTGCGCACTGGTGTTGGTGTGCGACACTGCTCTCTGGTACCGTACCGGGGGAGAGCCAAAGCAGCCGTGAGGGCGATCGTAGCTCACCAGTCTTGTCCAAGAGTTCCTTCCGAGCAGTCCAGTTTTTCGTTCGCGCTTCACGCAACTCAGAACTTGCAAGTCGAAACGGCAGCCTTTTTTTCTAAGCTCGGCCAAGTGTCAAATAAATCAGAATCGGGAGGACTTGTCGCAACAAGTTTAGGACTAGCACGCGCGTTCGAGATCGTCACAGAAATTCGCGATCGCGAACTGCTTCGTGCACCGAAAACCGTGTGGATTACCGATTTTTGTGGTTCCAGACGCGCGATCTTCAGGAACAACACACTTCGTGATCGTGTGCGAGATTGGCTTTTGTTTTGCTGTGTTTTGTGTGTTTTTTTTCGTTGCCTCGGATTTTGGGCAAGAGTGTTTCGCAACCGAGAACAATCAATTGCACCTCGTCGTCGGCGACGACGAAGCGACGGCACAGCAAAAGGTCGTGCGAAGAAGGGTCCCGAAAGCGATGATAACAGTTAATTGCTGAAAAATCTCGGAGCTCGGAGAAGGATTTGCTGAAAGCCTCGGGAAAGTGTAACACGAGATTTCGGACCCGAGAGTGAGGAGAAAGGGTGGCCGTGTACTTAAAAGTCGTTTAAAATCCGCCATCTGAGCCAGAGACGGTGGACGGAGTCCGAAGTTTCGGGCGCGCGATAGAGTCGAAAAAGCAGGCAGATAAGCCGCGCGCCGTGCTGGTCTTCTAGACCTCCGGAGATTTCGGCTGGACCCGGGGACCGAAAAAAGGGCCCGAAAACGCGCTCGCAGAGGCAACGAGTGAGGAACCTCGAAGAGGCTCAGAAGAAAACAAAAAAAAAATATGAAAACGAGATAGTTTCAAAAGAGCGCTCAACGGGACAACGGAGCAGCAAAAAGAGAGATGTTTTCGAAAAACGACGGCCGCCAAGGACCGGCGGAGGCGCAACGACGGTGACGAAGCCCGGGCTACACAGATCAACGCCGAGTGTGTGTCTTTTATGAATAATTAAACATATGGAAAGTGTTGAGGCGACCAAGACGACCGACCTGAGCTGAGAGCTCCCTAAACGCCGCCGTAATTTGAGCTGATCGCCCGGGAGAGTTTCCATTTTGTTCGGGACGACGGATGACCGCCGTGTGCCTTTCGGGTAGGGGAATGAAAACTTCGAGTGAAGTTCAAGTACTTTAACTTGTTCAACTTTTGCTGTGCACTCCGTGTCGAGAGAGGAGTTTCGGGAATTTGCCGCAGCGCAGCATCACCACGAAGAATCCCTCGGATCGTGGAGGTGGAGAAGACCGCACTGTGTGGAGGGAAAAATTCTTGCCAGAAGAAATTGTGGGTGTAAGAAAAGATAAAAATAAGCGCTCCCCCGAAACTAACGTGGTGAAGAACGTGTGCGGGGTACAAGTGGTGAAGATTTTGGGGGCCTGAAGAACTGGGAAGAAGAATCGAGCGCGCGTTAGCGCTGAAGACGAGGAGAAGAAAAAAAGGTTCAAAGTTTGCTTACAGAAAAACGAAAAACGAAACGAAGCTGTTGTGAACCATAATTGCGATAGTAATAACCACAAAATTGTGATAATCTATATATGATCTACGGCAAGAGCAGAAGGGGATCGCAAGAAGTGTACGTGAAGTGACCACGCAGAGACGTGCCCAAACAAAAAGAATCTCTAATAATGTGTAATTTTTCAAAACATATCATAATAACACTCGATACAAACGCTCGCGACGGATTGACCAGCGGACGACGTGCAGGAAGCAGCAACAGCCACCGTCCTATCCGCGTCAACAAGTGTGTAACAAGCGAAGAGATTTAATAGGATTGTAAAAAGTTTATCACTCGAATAAATCAATTATAAATCGAGACACGGCAGCATCGCTGCGCGCGCTCACTCTAGGGCAGAAGCAGGAGGAACACAGAGCGTAGAGACTTGAAGAGATCCAAACCGGAGTGACGACGACGACGACGAAGACGAAGACGACCAGGATCGGCCGCGCGCAAAATGTTTGACGTCCGTACCGTGGAAGCCGGTGGAAGTTGTGATCAAGATCGTGATAGTGATACAATGTCAATCACGGCGCGACGACGACGTGCATTTCAGCGGCAGGCCTGTCTGTTGAGCGTTATGGCCGCGTTTTCCCTGGGGCTGGCACTTGGCGTGTTCGTGCCACTAATTGGTATGTCACAGGCCGGGGTGGCGGCGAACGCCAAGGGAGCAGCGGGTAGTGGTAGCAGCAGTAGTGGAAGCGCCGGAGATGGTGATTCTAGTCCGCGGTACGGCGAGCACCTGCCACACAAGCTGCCGCACTTTCCGACGATCGACGATCTGCGGGGGAAGGACTCACCGTACAGCTCGGTGTCCTTTATCGCGGAGGAGAAGCTGAAGGCGGAGGATGTGTTCCGGCATGCGTTCCACATTGACCAGCGCGATGCGGACAAGGACACGATGGTGATCAAGAAGTTCGATCCGGAGGATCGGTACATCAAGGAGTACACGGTGCGGCGGACTCCGGACGGGTTGTTTCACAAAGGTCCCGAGAAGAAGCTGTCACAGCCGTCGATAATCGAGCAGATTTTGAGCTCGGGGAAGCCGGAAGAGGAGGGTCAGGACGGGGCGATGGTGGAGATCGTCGGCCATAACAATGAGGCGGAAGACTCGGAAGACAGTGATGGGGTGATACTGAACGACATCTACTGGGGTTCGGCCGTGGAGAACGCACTGCCGAAGGGATTCGACAAACGACAGAGTGAAGCTTGGACGAGGTATCTGCAGAATGCAGAGGTCGATCACCTGGAGGTGGGATGCGGCCGTATGCAGAACCGTATGGTTGTGTTCCGCGATGGAACAAGGGCATGTGCCAGGTATCGGCAGAACACAGATCAAATTCAAGGTGAACTGTTCAGCTTCTATCTGGGGCAGCTGCTCAACATCACGAACCTCGCACCGAGTGCAGCTTCCATCATCGATATGGAAACCAAACTGTGGTCGTCAGTGACAGACGACATCTCGAACTCGCAGTGGAAGTCCACGAAACCCGTGGTGATCACCAAGTGGATCGGAAATCTGGAACCAGCTGGCATCCCAAAGCCGTTTCAACCACTAGAGCGACACCTAAACAAGCTAGACGTTAAGAACATTACTGAAGGGTTGGATCAACCCAAACCGACTAAAGGACTGTTGGACCGGTTGGGAGCGACTCCCATCCCGGAGCTGCAACCCATCCGACCACCGGGAGCCCCAATCGGCGAACCTGTGCTAAAGCGGCTCGTCGAGCTAGCCCAATGGTCGGACCTCATCGTGTTCGACTACCTGATCGCGAACCTGGACCGGGTCGTGAACAACCTGTACAACTTCCAGTGGAATGCGGACATCATGGCGGCGCCGGCGCACAACCTGGCGCGCCAAACCGACTCCCAGCTGCTGGTCTTCCTGGACAACGAGTCCGGCCTGCTGCACGGCTACCGGTTGCTCAAAAAGTACGAGGCCTACCATGGCCTGCTGCTGGACAACCTGTGCGTGTTCCGGCGGTCCACGATAGCGGCGCTGCGCGACCTCCGCGACGCCAACGTCGGCCAGCGGCTCAACGAGCTGTTCGAGGGCACCACCAACGCCAAGATACGGGACGTGCTGCCACCACTGCCGGAGAAGTCCGTAAAGATCCTCGTCGACAGGATTGATCGAGTGCTAGGTCAAGTGCAAAAATGTCGTGAAATTTTCTCCAACCGATAGCCGAGGTTCGACTCGTTACCGGGGGATTGAGGTTATAGGGAGGTAGGAAGAAGTACGCTGGTCGTGTTCAAAAATTCAAAAAGAAGCCCCCCGCGGGATCTCCCGCGCTAGCGATCGCTAGTGAGATTGGGACCCCTCGGAAAGGAAACCGGCACCACCAGACGTGTGAGGGAGAGATGGGGAGGGAGAAAGCGTCATCGTTTGTTTAGTGCTGTTTTGTTGGTTCGTTTGTATTATTATTTTTTTGTTTGTTTGTTGCCGTGCTCCAACTCCTACAACGTGCGCTCTCTTTCACTGTGTGCGCAATGTATGACCGTGTGTGTGTGTGCCTCCTGGAATCGATTCCCGCAGGTCGGGGCCCCCCAACCGAGTGTGTCCAGGTGACCTCGACGAGTACCTCGCGGTCGTAAGTTTCTTTTGCTCATATTTTTTGTTTCGTTCCCCCGTGGCCGCCGTTCAACTTTGAGATTTAGAAGACTTATCGCGATTTTGAGGCTCGCGAAGAACGTTCAGCGAAAGTCGCCATGAGAAATTTCGTCAGGCGCTACAGAGAGAGAAAGATTAAAAAAACAATATAAAATAGTTTGCGAAGAAAACAAACGACTTGAATGCATAAAATACCGTAAATTTGAAGATTAGGGCGCAAAAGGCGCCAATAATTGCGCGCGAATGGCGCATCCACAAACAACCTTACACAGATTAACTGCCACCTGAATGTGGCAGTTAACAGTTGTTTTCCCCCCACCCCCAGCCCCAGCGAAACCGCAAACCTGACGGCCCGACGAATGTGGCATTTGTAGCCAGCCGGAGATAAACTGTCCGTCTGTTTGAAGGCGCGCTGGCTGGCTGGTTCAGTTGGGTTCGGGGATGATGATCAATTTTTCGAGCCTTTCCGTAGAACCACCTCGGCCACACACTCGAAAAATTGGTGTCGGAACGCGGTGCAGATGGGCGACCTCGGGCGATTAGGCGGACTCCGGACCCGAAGAATGGGGCATTGTTTGGGAGTAATTTTTGGGGGGAAGGTGAAAGGGGGAGATTCGGGATGGGGGAATATTTTCGGGGGGATAATTTTGCGGGAACCTTGACGGCCCGTGCAGGTTGAATGAGCAATCAATGCGAATTATGGGCATAAGTGTTTTTGTGTACGCGTTATCGGGTTGTGGAAATGTTTGTAAATTATTAAAATTGAATAAACATTGGTTTAACATTGAATTGATCATTTGGTTTTTGGCAAATGACTTATTAAACAAATAAGAACGTTTAGATTACTGCCCATGTTCACATAAATGTCCCATATGCAAAAACAGCAAGCTGAGAAAAAAGCAAGGGAAGTTTGTCCCACACATAAGGCTACGTGTTAAGTTTTCACGAAAAAACAGGATTTCCTCCTGATTTCTAGAACAAAGTACTGGATGTTATAGGCTCTTTTGAAAGAGCACACGATTTTTAACCAAACTGCATCAATAACTCAAAAGTGACAAAAATGCATATGGGACATTTATGCGATCATGGGCAGATTAGTAGTTTGGAGTAAATTACCTAATTTCTACTCTAAACAATGTCAAAATTTGTTTGTCATTCTTACAAAATATGTTTTTCCTGATACTGAAATTCATTTCTTTCATGAGAAAAACAGGACAAACTATAAATTAGCATCAAAACCTCAAAACAAAAAAAGATTCCGTTGGCGTTAAAACGGAAGTGACAATATGCTGATTTTCCTTCCATGGTTTGTGCTATGTGAATCTGTAACTTAAGTTCAGTTTGAAAGGATATTTTATTGCAAAACAACCATATGTACCAATTTTAATCCATTTAAATATAAATAATTATAAAGGAACCATCCATAAACCACGTGGACACTTTTTTGGGAATCTGTTACCCCCCCCCTCCCTCGTGGACAATTGTCCATGGGTAATTCTCCGCCAACTCACACAGCAGTTGCCCCGACCCCTCTTCGATTTGCGTGAAACTTTGTCCTAAGGGGTAACTTTTGTCCCTGATCACGAATCCGAGGTCCGTTTTTTGATATCTCGTGACGGAGGGGCGGTACGACCCCTTCCATTTTTGAACATGCGAAAAAAGAGGTGTTTTTCAATAATTTGCAGCCTGAAACGGTGATGAGATAGAAATTTGGTGTCAAAGGGACTTTTATGTAAAATTAGACGCCCGATTTGATGGCGTACTCAGAATTCCGAAAAAACGTATTTTTCATCGAAAAAAACACTAAAAAAGTTTTAAAAATTCTCCCATTTTCCGTTACTCGACTGTAAAAAATTTTGGAACATGTCATTTTATGGGAAATTTAATGTACTTTTCGAATCTACATTGTCCCAGAAGGGTCATTTTTTCATTTAGAACAAAATTTTTCATTTTAAAATTTCGTGTTTTTTCTAACTTTGCAGGGTTATTTTTTAGAGTGTAACAATGTTCTACAAAGTTGTAGAGCAGACAATTACAAAAATTTTAATATATATACATAAGGGTTTTGCTTATTAACATCACAAGTTATCACGATTTTACGAAAAAAAGTTTTAAAAAAGTTGGTCGTCATCGATCATGGCCGTTCATGGTCACCCGCGACAGACACGGACGACGAAACAAAGAGAAACGCAAAAAGTAACTTTTTCAAAACTTTTTTTCGTAAAATCGCGATAACTTGTGATGTTTATAAGCAAACCCCTTATGTATATATATTAAAATTTTTGTAATTGTCTGCTCTACAACTTTGTAGAACATTGTTACACTCTAAAAAATAACCCTGCAAAGTTAGAAAAAACACGAAATTTTAAAATGAAAATTTTTGTTCTAAATGAAAAAATGACCCTTCTGGGACAATGTAGATTCGAAAAGTACATTAAATTTCCCATAAAATGACATGTTCCAAAATTTTTTACAGTCGAGTAACGGAAAATGGGAGAATTTTTAAAACTTTTTTAGTGTTTTTTTCGATGAAAAATACGTTTTTTCGGAATTCTGAGTACGCCATCAAATCGGGCGTCTAATTTTACATAAAAGTCCCTTTGACACCAAATTTCTATCTCATCACCGTTTCAGGCTGCAAATTATTGAAAAACACCTCTTTTTTCGCATGTTCAAAAATGGAAGGGGTCGTACCGCCCCTCCGTCACGAGATATCAAAAAACGGACCTCGGATTCGTGATCAGGGACAAAAGTTACCCCTTAGGACAAAGTTTCACGCAAATCGAAGAGGGGTCGGGGCAACTTTTCCCGATTTCGTGTGAGTTGGTAGAGAATTACCCCCATACAAAAAAAAACTTTTTTGTATGGATCGTGGACAATCGCCATAACTCCCTCCCCCCGCCCCCCCCTAAAGTGTCCACGTGGTTTATGGATGGTCCCAAATGTATATGACATATTTGCCAATAATTATTATTTATCAGTAGAGAATATGTCATTAAATGATTAGGTTGATTGATTTTATCTATTATCATTAGTAAATTCTTATTTTTTTATATTTACTAATAGAATATTTGATAAATAATTTCATGATACTTTATACTGTATTTTTTTTAAAGGGGAGCAGACGGAAATAACTTGGGAATAACATTTTTTGATTTTTGAAAATACGAGGCACATATCATTTTATGTTATTTATAACAAAATTTGTTATTCGTCGTTTTGAATTTGTTGTTATTGGATTGTTATTGTAATAATAGACTTGTAACATTTTTAGTTATTCTTCGAACAAATCTTTGTTATTATTTTTTGTTATTTTAACAACTAATCCGATTATCCCAATAACAGTTGGAGGTGTTCCTCCATAGCAAAAAATATTATCCCAAAGTTGCTTTGGCTTTCAACCAATATCAGACCAATAACAAATTGTTTTATGATAGCATAAACTGTTATTTAACTCTTAAGCAAAAATGGATTTTTCAAGAAGATTCCATAACTCTTTCTGTTATTTTAACAGTATTTGTTATTGAAATGGCATGAATATTGTTATTACCGTCTGCCCAGTCTGCCCATACTGTGGTATTGTTCAAGATTTTAAAAATATAAATCATTTTGAACAAAACACTAGTTTGTCCTGTACAACTAAAAATTAAGCAATGAAAATTAACAAAAACAAATATTATAATTTATAGTAAAATTTGGAATGTTATTGGTTAAAAAAAACAATGTAGCATCCTTCTATGAAAACGATGTTAACATTGTGTCAAAATGTATTCATTTATCATAGTATGTGAAAAATTCCTCATGAACAAATAAACTTAACCCGTTCAAAACCAACACCCTTCCGTTCTACGGCCCCCGCCAAGATTGCACATTGTGTGGGGTCCCCAATCAGTTACTGTTCCTCCTCCTAGACCCACAGCAACAGCTGCAGGCTGCTGTTGCAAGTTGACGACCCTCCCACGAGGAGCACCTTTGAGTATATGCTGCACGGTTACAGTTACTTCACAATCTAAAATTTCGTGAGGTCGCTCTCCGATAGTGCGCTCTCCCCCCAAGTTTGTTTTCCTTGCTTTTGGCATATCTCAGACACCCAGTGAGCTTCGTGTCCTTATCAAAGTGGGGTCTACCTTTCTTCCTGAAGAAGGTCACCCCCGGTTGGAACGAAAAAAAAAAACCTCCAGCAAAGAAACTCTCTTTCAAGCGCTTGTCTTATCGAGCTTCCCGTCTAGCCCGTGAGTCCTGCAACGAGGGAAACAATGACCCGCCGTGCCACGAAATCTCTGCCTTTAGAAGTAGGGGAGTTTGAAGGGGGTTCAGAATATGACTCTCTGACGTCAACCCGCCAGAACCATGGGAAGGGACTCCGGGGCGGCTTTAAAACAATTACAGTGCACATAAAGCTCCCCGCTGCCGAACCGGCCTTCCCAAGAGTTGGGGAGTTTTTTGCTTGCTTGCATGCTCCGCTGTTTCGTGGTCGTGTTATGGCCAGAGGTCGTCTTCGACGACGACGACGGACGGTCGACGTCCTCCACGGGATGCTGGGCGGAACGTTACTGTTGCTGCGGCCGAAATGTGGATTTTGGGATTTTTTGGGGTGAAAAGTGGCTACAATTTGAGGTTTGAAGTATTTTATAAACTAGATTAAACTTTGTTCTGAACGAGACCTTAAGATATTTTCGTTTTAAATTAAAGTTTTGAAATGATATGATAACATTGAAAAAATAAAAGGTGTGACTGAATTGTCATACAATTTTTAAATATTGAATTTAAAAGTGAAAAAATGGCATTTATATTTTGTGGAAAAAAAACAATTATTTTTGTGTTAGCCAAAGAAATTTTATTTATTTGAATTCTGCAGAATGTAATTCATTTTCAAATTTGTTTGAATTGAGAGCTCAATCACTTCTTAAAAGATAATCAAAATGATTTATAATTTGAATAAAACTCAGCCGATATTTTCTTAAATGTTGCAACACTTCAAGAGAAATTTCAAACATTAGGCAATTATTAATAACAACTTTTATTTAGTGAGTCTTTCTATTCCATGATCCTCTGAAGATGGATTTAAATAATGTTTAAACAGGTGCTCATAACAATACATTGAATTGTTAATTTGTAACTAAAACTTCATGATTATAATATTCAAGCAATTTAAGGGATGAAACTGTACATTTATATTTAATTTCAATAATTAGATGAGCAAATTGCCCGCCACATAAGGCTAGATTAATTTAAAATTTAGACTATTGGATATGAAACTTTTTTAAAATTATATCATTTTCATTTCCTTTCATTTATTGGATTGTTTTGGCAAAAATATCAGTGCAGTAATTATTCTAAGCTGAGATATGGGGTACCTTTCAACAGCTGACTAATTCAAACGGTGTTAGAGTTTACTGGTACACGGGAGAACAAATTGGGAAGGGGAAGGAAAAAAGTTACAAAATAACCTTCGTAAAATTATATCAGTAAAACCTGATTTGTGACAAAGATATGATAAAGAATGTTATTTTTGTATCAGGTAACATATACAAATCCTGATTTTTCAAAAGCAATCAAAAAATCTGTTTGAGAATTCAAAAATCACCCACAATTTTGAAAAACACATGCATTTTACTAAAGATTTTTTCAATTGTTAAAACAAATGTTTTTATAACTCATAATTGTTACTTTGAACAAAAAATTAGTGTTATCATATTTTTCTCATTTCACTTTTATTTCAAAAAGCACAATTTTCTCAGGCAAGAGGTCAAGGATACTAGATGCACCAATTTTTCTGTGTTCCACAGACATTTGAGCTTGTGCCAGACATTTTTTTTTGGGGTGCAAAGACTTTTAAAAAACTTCATTAAATTAATATTTTGTAAAAATATCAACTTAAACTTATTTCGTTAGTCTTCGAACGCTTGAATACGTAATTTCTGATGGAATTCCACGACTGTGAATTGATATATTTGAATTTTAGACAAATGCACAGACATACACAGACTTTTTTACAGACATTTAAAAAATACCACGTGGCATCCCTGCAAGAGGTTTCTTAAATCTCTGAATTATAACTATTCTTTTACAGACATGTTGAACTCTTATTAAACAATATTTTATTAGTTGAAAATACAAGAGAAATTTCGTAATTTGACTCAAAGTAACCTCCAATGACGATGTCAAAACTAAAAATCAATTCATTTTGTATGAGATCAAGACAATTTAAAACATAAACAGATGAGTGACTAAGATCTGATTCAATGTAATCAGCAGAATTGTAGATATTATTTTGAATGAGAAAGCTTACAATTTTAAAAGTCATTGCCAAAGAATTGCTTATTTTGCGTAATTCTCTGTGAGAATTGGACTCTTCGATGCTGTTCCAATCGACAGAATTGTATTATAGGTAGCTTCCGTTGTTTAACTCTTGTTTAAGGTTTTTTAACGATTTATACTATGACATAAGATTTACAAAAATCAAATGTTAAACATTTTGATAATTCTGGTCACGATTTTAAGGGTTTTTTTCCCCAATACAATATCAATTAAATTTTTAAGCATTGTAATTGCATGAAGGCAATTTTGCTTCTAGACTGAATGTATTTCAAATAATCGAATTATTACCAAGTATTTATGGGAATGATGAAGAATTAAACAAGTAGTATTTGAGAAAATCTTCATTTTTGAACTACTAACTCATTACTGTTTTAAAGTTTTAATTATTTGTAAGCAAAAATGGAAAAAATGATTTTGATCAAAGAGCAAAAAATAAATCCAATTGCTTTATAATTTTGATATTTAGTTAGTTAGTTGTCTTTTCTAACGAGCCTTTTAGCCACAAACGCTGGTTCAGCTCGGAATTTTGAGATTTTTTTTTATGAATTGAAGACTTTGACATGAAAAATTATGTTGTCATCAGTCCAGGGAACCATTATGTTTTGTTTTTAGCAAATTGAGAGAAAAGTGATTCAAAATAAACATTGTTCTCGATGTTCTCACTTTATGGCTTTTATTAATTGAATAATTGATTTGGTTTTGAGTGGAAAGTTTGTTAATTAATTAGCTCCCGAATAAAAAGCTAGCAAAAAACTAAAATCAAATGTCATAATCTGAAGTAGTTTGTTTATCTTTCCAATAATTACCATAACAAGAGTGAATTATTTTGCATTTTGACCATTTTAACTTCTATTTGATCCCGCTTTTCAAAAAGTCTTCCTTCAAGCAATTTTGAGCAACAAATTCAACCCAGTATTGCGCGCTCGATATTTCCCTCATACTTTATGAAGAGAGACAGACAAAAAAATACTTATTTTCAACCCGTTCTCCCCCGTCGGCAAACGAGTGCCGATGAATGGGTTGTGCCGAACAGGTTATCCCGATCGATGCCCAGCCGAACGAGCTTTTGATCTGGTTGCATCTCATTTTGGGGTCTCAAAATGTTTGAGAGAGAGCGGAGCGCGACAACGACGTTAGACGAGCAAGAGTTGAGCATTTTTTTTTGTGGAGGCACACACACACACACGACGAGCTTACATTGTGTCGTGCTGGCTTGTAAAGCAGAGCAGAGTGAAGAAGAAGAAGAGAGTGGAAAAAGTGAAGAATCGGAGCGCGGCTAAAACGGTGGAAAACAGAAAGATTGCGGGGTTACAGAGGAGAAGTCCCTTGCCACGACTGTTTGACTAAAATGTGATCTACTATACATTATATAATTTATCTTAAAATTATCTAAAAAAAGTAAAAAAAATGCGAGCGAGAGCAAAGTATAGATAATAAAACCATAAAATATAAAAAAAAAAACAGAGAGAAAACAAGACACGCGAGACAGGCTCGAAGCAGGGCAGGAAAAAAACTGCTTCGTCGAGAAAGCTAAGAAGATTTAATGTAAAGACATGGTAATAAAAATCCCTATCGCAACAAACATGTAAATAGTTAGCAAGAAGAACGAAGCGATCGTTTGTGTATTATTACTTGTACAAGAGAAAGAGAGAGCGCGAGAGCAGAGCAAAATGAGCGCGAGCTCGCTTGAGGAGAGCAAAAAAAAACAATAATTTCTATAAACTGTAAAAAGTAGGAACAAATCTGTACCAAAAAAAAAACACACACAAACTCAAACAAACTCATAAATCGGGTCCCCCGCACTCTCCGGCGGCGGCGGTGACCTCTGTGAACGAAAGAAGTTGAGCACAAAATAGCAGCAGTTTTGCGAAAAACAAAGATAAAATCTTGAAGGTGCAGCACGCCGGCCGCCGCTTTCCCTTGCGAGAGAGAGAGCCGCGGGTGGAAAATGGCGCTGATTTTGATCGGGTTCGTCGCCACACCAAGTCACCAAGTGCTGATTATGAGCGGCGGTGGAAAATAGGTGAAAAGCATGCCAAAACGGACAGATTTGTGGGTTGGAAGGAAAGACGTTGTTAGAAATTGGATTGTGATCTAGTCGGTAGTACTTGTTTCTAGTGCAAAATTATACCCCACAAAACAAAAAAATAAAAAATAAAAACACAAATCGTTCTTTTAGGTGAAACTATCGAAATTGTGGGAAAAAGTAAGTGTCCAATCATTTGGCTTAACCTCGGTTTAATATATTTGTATAGTGTTTTAATATATTGCAAACTTGTAAAGCGAAAAATTCGATAAACAATCAAACTAAGCAGTTCAACTGTACAGCCGGAAGCAAACTCTGTTTGTTTGATGCATTTGTAAATTATTTGTAAATATATTAAGTGAAGTAAACTGTGGAAGAAATCTGTGTACATTTGTAGCTATTACGGAAGAAATTGATAAATACACAAAATTGTATTTTTATTGAAAAATTAAGCCTGTCTGCGTTTTGCCATTGTATCGAAATCCGAAAGTTCAAATTTTAATGGAAATCTTTGGTGAAGTTGAACATATTATTGCGTCTTTGCTATGTGTCGTGCGTCTAGTGAAATTTCGGATCAGTGTTGACTAATCAGCGTTGTTAAATTTGTCGGATCATCGGAAATTGAATATGCAAAAGGTCATTTTCAAAAATGTAAGTATGTTTATCTTCTTTCTTCTGAATTCTCTTAAAATTAGTAATTTTAATTTCTGTGTCAATCACCAGTTTTGCAACAAAACCTGAATTATTTAACTGTAAAAAATCTAAAATTTGATACACAGTAAAAAAAACTCATTTAAATGACGTTGTGAAACAAACTCTGAAAACTTTGATAGTTCCATTAATGCAATACTTGGAAATTCCCATAATTATTATATCTATGAAATAGAAGCTTCAATTTTTTTTCGGGAATTCCGAGAATGGTCAATTTTATTTGGACACATTTAAATATCTAAGAGATTTAAAAAAAATAAAATCTGGAAATTAAAATAGAAGTAAAACTATTTTTGATGCTTTTATTAAACTTTAAATATTTTATTTTTATAGAAATTTTATGAAGAATAAGTATCATTTATTGAACACAGGGTGGCCACGTCGGGGAAAAAACGGTAAAACTGGAAAATGTCGGAAATTTGATTGTTCCGGGAGAAAACAGGGAAATATCCATAAATTTCTCTTACGTACCAAGAATATTTTAATTTAAGTTTAAAAGCGACAAATTTCTCTGAAACGAATGATTTTTTTCAAAATGTTTTTTTTTTATCTATAAACGTCATATTGTATGAAACGATTTTTTTTTTGTTAAATATTCCTTGAAACTTTTATTTCTGGCGAAATCGTTTAAAAAAATTAAAAATAAATGTTGAGTAAAATGCATCCTTTTAGTTCAAAATATATTTCAATAATAATTTATTAATATTTGTGTTATACCATAAATATATAATATATAATAACTCAATAAATATTGTTGGAATTAAAAAAGCAGTTTTTTTATTATTATCAAATTATTTAGTATTATTTGCCATGGATTTTTATTTTTATTTTTCATTAATAATAATGTATTGATGATAAACCCTTGAGAAAAAAATTGGAGCTATTTTTTCAAAATTACCCAGATTTTAGCATATTTTTTATCTTTAAAATTTCTGAAATTTTTGCTATTAACAATATTTTGAAAAAGTTGTTTTGAAATTTCTCAGCTGTAAAATACCCAACAAAACGTGTTGAGCATTTTGATTTCAATGTTTAAAAATGAAACAATAGTAAAATTTTCTTATCTTTCGAGTTAAATATAGGGGAAATATACCCTTTCTCAGCCTATTTCTATTATCGGCCTATCAGCACTTTGATCATGAATTACAGCTTTCATAAAGTTTTTTTGACTATTCCAAAGTAACAAAAGCTCAAATAAAAGTGAGCAAGCAACTTTCCATTATTGACGTATCCAAAAATGTTGATTTAATAGCGGAAAACTGCAAAAGTGATGAGAATTGGTCGAACGGCTAAGTGTGATTTAAATGGGTATATTTCCCCTAGTTATTAAATTTCGATTTTTGAAGAATTTTTTTGTTGTTTTCATAGATGATCAAGCTTACTATTATTACTACTTATTTCGACAAAAAGTTATTTATCATTATATATTCAATTTTAGGTGGACAAATCAAAGAAACAACAATGTTGTTCTTGTTCATTTTAAACTAGATTTTTCATCTGAAAATTGAGTAATAAAATAGTTCATAAAATCGCAACACTGCAAAAGAATTGTTAACGTATTTTATTATAACTGGAATGATGGCATATGCAGTAAAAACATCAACAAATGAGCATTTTGCACAATTATACAATTTTGCCGAATACAAAAAATCTATCAGAAAAAACGATATCATGGTACTGATTTCTGAATATTTTCATGGCATTTTTGTATGCCCGGCTGCTAAAATTGAATGTAGATTTGTCTGGATGAACCGTTGATAAACATTGCTTTTTTGGTCGAAGAGAAAATAATAACACAATTTTAGCAAGTTAAAAAATACCATAAAATAAATGCAAACGGTAGTTCTTTCATACGAGCTATACGAGCCCCGGGAAAAAACCGGAAAATCTGGGAATTTGAAAACCAAAATTTAGTTGCCACCCTGTTTTAAAGTATAACAATATTGAAGCGTATTATTCTGGAAGACAAGTATTGAAAATTGGAATAAGAAAATATTGGAGCTCTGATGATTTATCACAGAATCAAAGCCATTCAAAATATAATGAAAAGTTCACGTTTTCGCAAAAAAAAAAAAACTTTTTGTATATTTTGCTTTTTGGTTGGAAAAAGTCAAATTTGATAATAGTTTTTGACAGTTTAATTTTTCCATTTTGTGAAATACTGCCCATCGTCATTTAGGCACGTGTAGAGCGTCCAATTTCCCGGGGTTACAAATTTCCCGGGAAACGGGAAATTTTCAGCCAATTTCCCGGGAAATCCCGGGAATTCCCGGGAAATTTTAAATTTATTGAAAATTGTTATGATCTTGGTTTTAATTAATATTATGCAACAACATTGTAAAGGACATCAACATTAATGGTTTAAATAAGTGTGAAGATCAATTAATAGCTTGACTGCATGTAAAAAATCATTCAACTACACAAAAATGTATTTTGGTATTTTTTTATGAGAAATTTTAAACTTTCCTCTGTGACTAGTTTATTGAAATGAAAAAAAAAACATTCAGAAATTATGTTTTTCATGACAAATACTGGTTTCAGCTCTTGAACAAATGGTAAAGCTTTTTAGTGTTGGTTTTACTCCAAACAACACAATGTTTACAAATATCTGAAGCAAACTTTAAATATATTTTTGCATTTTTTGAGAACAAACAATAGAAAGTAATTTTTCAATGATTTTTTTTTTGTATTATTATGCAACATGATTTAAATTATACGATAAATTAACATCATTCCACAAAAAGTCTTCTATTTTTTCACATTTAACCTTCTAACACCTGTAGTTGCACCAGTTCTCCATAATTCTTTTACTTCAAATTGTAATTTCTTTAGTACTTTGTATTCAACCCATTGAATTAATTCTTTTTGCACAAATTCGATTTTCATCTCATTTGATCATGGTAAACAAAAACGTAAAAAAATCTCAATTTCAATTTGGAGGCAATGAGTTAATATTGTTTTGATGAAATAACATCAATCTGTTAAAAGCTTACCTAAGGGTAATAATTCAATACTCATTAAGCAAGATCTATTCCCAGTTTGTTCATTTATTATTTTTTAGAGCATTTTCAAAAAATAGTTCCAAAAATTTAAGAAAATGTATACTTCCGCTTGAATTTCGGGAATTCCCGGGAAATTTACAAATTTCCCGGGAAACGGGAAATATTTTTTTTCGGGAAATCCCGGGAATTCCCGGGATTTTTTTTCCCGGGACGGGAAATTGGACGCTCTTCACAGAAAAAAAAAGTTGAATTTTGGAATGTTTAAAATTTGGTAGGTTGAATATTACCTCTTTATTTGTGTAATATTACATAAAAAATGTGTAAAAATGTGAACCTGATGAATATTCATCAAAAACTGATGAAAATTCATCATTTTCTGGGGTAAAATTTATCATTTATTTTGCCACAAAATCTGTCACCATTTCCTGATGAATATTACCATCATTTTTTTTTCTGTGTAGGCACGTGCATTCGAAGAACATTCTTTAGAATAAAATTGAAAATTACTTGCGAACAATTTTAAATTAATGTTATTGATTGAGGAACTTTGCACTTAAAAATGCATTCATTTATAATCCTTATCCTTATCCGTTTATATCCTTATCACTGGAAATCAGTAGTTTTAAAACTCACGAAATTTTTGGTAATCTTTATTTTTCATGTCAATTTACTGAAAAGGTTCAGTTAACTTAAAAAAATACTCTTCTCATAAAACATATGAAAACAAAACAAAAAATGCTAAACGAAAAACACTGTCTGGGAACGAACCCACTTCCATCTCTTCCATAAATTTCCTCTTTGTAGAAGAATCCGCTCGTAAAACTGTCTCTCGTCACCACAAAACACCATCCCAGCGCGCCCTAGACACAAGCACGCGCAGTCATCATCGGCAAAGTCGGTGAACATAATAATGCAAATCTGTCTCCCTTTTAACTAGGCCTCTCCCTCCCCGTCGATCGTCAATCGCAGGTCGTCGTCGTCGTAACAAGTCGTCGGCACCGCGGGAACGAACACGAACGGATGACGACAGTGTTCTGTTCTGCTGTGTGTGTTGGCCCCCGTCATCATCTGGGTTTGTTGTTCTGTGCCCGTGGCCACAACAGCACGCAGATGAAGATGCGTATACCTGTGTATGTGAGGGATGTTGATGGGTGCGTTTCTGGACGGGGATTTTAATGCGATTTAGAGCACCTATCAGGGTTAATTGCAATTGAACTATTAGTTTTTATAAAAAATTATGACGCACCTAAATTTTCATTTTATATTATAAATAGCTTTAACAAATTAAAAACACAGCAAAATCGCAGGCAAAAGCATGCACCTTCGTCAAAAACGACACTCAATCGATGTATCTGTGCTCTCTTATGCTAACGAGATAGCAAAACCAGCAAGCTTAGTACAAGAGAGCACAGAGGCATTGTAATATTAAAAACTGCATGTACAATTTTGGTAAACACATAAAAAAGTTGCCACCGACGGGATTCAAACCCAGCACCAACACAGTTAAAGTTATTTATTAGATCCGATTGAATTTTTGTTTCTTTTTTAAACAAAGCTACCTTTAAATGTTTACTAAAAATCTGTTAAAAATAACTATTGAAAGGTGATTTGTACCGCATCATGCAAAAATCTGATAAAATTCAAAGTGGTTCAGAAAATTTGCAGTATTGCATATTAAAACTGATTGCTAATGCTAATGCTTATGTTTGAAAAGACCCTAATCGTTATTGCAAAAATATGGTCTAATTGAATAACACTTGGAATTTGTTTTTATAAATTTATATTCTTTGTAAGGCTGTAAGACAACACTATAAGCTTTCCGACCAATTCTCATTACTTTTGCGAGAAATCCAATTATTGTAATGAGAAACAGTATATTTCCACTAATTTTCCGAAGGTCCAAAAACAAAATTTAAGAGAATTTACTCAATTGTCCGATAAAAATATTTTAAAATAAAATAAATCAACGAAAATCTTTTTTTCGTGATCGATTATCTGATGATTTGATTATCCGAAAATTTTCCAAGGCTTTCGGATAATCGAGTCTGGGCTGTAGTACAGTCCAGACTCGTTTATCCGAACTCTCGATTATCCGAAGTTTCGATTATCCGAAGTTCGATTATCCGAAGGTTTGTATGGGACTTCGAATAATCGAAACACCACCAAAAAAAAAAATCGTATTTTTTAAATTTTTTACCTTTAAACATCAAATTCGAGTTCTGCGACTCCATTTTAGTCAAATTTGAATGGTTGATTGCCTGTTAAATTAAAAAATATTTTTTTCAATATTTCATGATTGCCATTTTGGCTGCCATCTTCCATTTAAAAATTCTTGATCACTTTAGGGTAGTTTAAGGGTCATGCTAAAGTTCAACATTCAAAACTAAGACAACGAAACAAAAAAAAAACGTGAATCGATTATCCGAAGTTTTGATTATCCAAAGTGAAATTTTGCCAAGGCTTTCGGATCATCGAGTCTGGACTGTATTAAAAAAAATGATGAATTTTATGAACAAAAAATTAAGTACTTTTCGATTTTACGTTTTATATTGAATTTTTTGTTTGGGTCTATTTGTTTTTGGGTCAAATTTCTATTATTCTAAATCAGAATTTTTCCACAAAATCTTCTAACTTGACGGCAAGGAAGAGAGGTTTGTCTGTGTAAGGAAGAAGTTCGTCGTTCGGTCGGTCCTCGATAATTTTCATTTTCGGCGTGTTTTCAGTGGTTTTATTAGTTTCCGTTGTGACGAAACTATCAAAACTGACATACAGAAGAGAAATTCAATGAAATCTAGTGCAAATTGTAGAGGATTTTTAAGATTTTCATCAATTTAATGCAATTTTTTCTTCTTCCTGTTTGTTTTGTTATTGTGCTTCGTATAGCTTTCCTTGGCATATTTCGTTTAAACGTCAGTTTTGCTGCGTGGGCAAGTCTGGGCTCTCACGACACTCACCTTTCTCTCGGAAATATGAGTGCTTGTTTTGATTGTGGTACAGTAGAAGTAGTATTTTGTCAACGGTTTTCTGGGAATAAAGGCAGTTTCATCTAGATTTATTTAATTTTTCTCTTGTTTTGACAAGGTTTAAATTATCGTCCGCGTTGTATTCGGGAGTTTTCGGGAAATTTAAGATTGCGCTTCCTAGCAAAAGTGAACATATTTCGGTCGTTTCGCGTCGTAGTTTAAGCTGTTTCGTTATATGATGGCATATTGTAAATTTGCGTCGCGTACGGAAAATTTCCTCGTCGAGCATTACATCTAGGCGAAGAAACGACGCTGGATTTACATTTTTTTAACTGGTCCTGGACATCATCACCAAAGGAGAAGGAAAGAAAATAGTGGCACGAAAAATAGTGGCAGCTGCTTCGAAAATTTGGTGAGATCAGTCCATATCGGACATTTTGAAAACTGAGATATTTTTACTTGCCACTTAATTAATACGCGCTGATCCCTGTTTTGCCTGATGGGATTGGAAGTTTAAAGATAGATCGAGGGCCCGTCTGGTTCTTGCTTTATCTTTAGGCGGGGCCAGACAATGCCCAGTGACCTCGAAATTGGACCGCAAGGAGCTCTGTCATTCTGAAATGGGTCACTGGAAGCAGCGCGAGGGCTAACACCACCTAATACCCGGGACTGAGATAAGCTGTATCAGCATAACCAAGTCTGATACAAACTATGCTTTCCCATAATTTCGCTGCCGGCCAGCGGGTATTGGATTGGACCACACACACACACAAAATCTACTAACTTGACGGCAAAATGTTTGTTTCTCTATGCTGTATTGTGATACGAGGGAATGAAACACAGTTTGTGGACTTACTTTACCAGGGTTGTATTTATGAAGACTTCTTGGTTGACCCGACTCGTCCAGGGTCCGTTGACGAAAGAGGGCGAATCACTAGCGCAGGGCGCTTTTATAAAGTACTTCTACAATCCGTAACGTTGGTACAATTGCTACTTCCTGACAGCTTACGGCGTTGACTTACAAAGTACGGTCAACGTTACAGCAATGACTCAAATAGGGTTTAATACACATCACTCTATAGCTCAAAAGATGCGAGTTTTTGATTTTTGAAACATATCAAAAAATTAAATAAAATGAATTTAAAAAATTGTATTCTTTGTCAAAAAGTTCAAAAAAATCAACAAAAGAACTTCACTGTCCCTATTTTTTCTGAATATTTCTCATCAATACCGAAAACTTTGTCAAAGAAACTGAAACGATCAGAAAATTCCTTCAAATGATAATGATTTTTGAACATTTACGTACTATTATTATATGGATGGCTGCCCAATTTGTATGGATTCTGCTTTGGTCATAGTAAAGGCCCACACAAATCGGTCGATTTTATAATAATAGCTCATTTTAAAAAAATGTGTAAGATGCACTTTAAAAGTCTTAAAAAATGTATTATGATAAAAATTGAGCAAAAACCAAGATTGGTTAAGTTGTCTCATTTATAAAGTATCAATACACAATACGATATTCACGAGGAATATTTGGTAGGAAAAATGGCTCTTAAAAATATTTCATTGAGAAATGTATTTTCATAATGATGTCAACCTAGGCAGTTAATTTTTAACCGGAAAACATAGATTTAAATTTTTTGATTTGATTAAAACTGTTCAAAAAAGAATATCTTATTTTATCAATGTTTTTGAAGGATTTTTTTAAGAATTGAAAAGATATTCTTGAAAGTTCACAATCAATAACTCGAGTAAAAAAAGGTCAAATAAAGTTCTCATTTGTAAATGAGAAAAATCTAAAGTTTTGAATGTTTTTTTAAATGAATTAACTAAATATTAGTTGTACCAAGAATAAAAAGAGTTCTTATTGCAATATCTTAAAAAAAAATACAAATTATATTACGAATACATAACAAGTAGACTGTCTTATTTCCCGTCTCGTAAAAAAACCCGGAAATTCAGGAACAGCGTACCAGATGATTGTACCACTGGTTTTGATATTATTTGAAATTAATTTTTGTGATTATTTGATAACAATGATTTAGAAAGAAAAAAAAAACAAACTTAAAGTAGAGGTTAAAAATTTCTTGCCGTTACTTGAATCAATTGCTAAACGTTCAAAATAAATCAGTAATGTGTGTTTTCGTAGGTTAAAAATGCAGCAATTCTTACGTAAGAAATGCTAAACAAGATCATCAGCCTCCAAAGTACACAACCCCGCAACCAACTAGCGATCCCTTCGATAATGTGAAATCAGTTTATGAGTTCCTAATTATAGCTTACGGTCGCAACCCCGCCGTGGTAGTTGTGGTGACTTATACTCCGACTCCAGCAACACTGAACGTTAACTTTCCCGGGTGCCTGTTAGAAGAAATACTTTAACGATCGTTTACTCTGCATACAGCTCTGAGGGACCTCTCTGGAGCTGGGCTTTGAAAAGAAATTGTGCACCAAGTTCGCTGCTGTCTAGCGGCTCCCGGCGACTAGCCAATATCCAGGGGTTGCGGATCGAGGCTTGACAGAGGTATTAAACCGAAAGTAAACAGATCATTGATTTTCGAATGGCACAAGCGACTTTTTCCTGCGGTTAGAACTAGATGGGTGTGTTGTTGAAAGATAATTAGATGGGAAGTTTTACATGAAGGATCGTAAATCTTCGTTCACGTGGGACCAATGATCGATGGTTATAACATTTACACAAAAATGCGTAAAAAATATGAAAAAAATATTCATAGCAAGTATTCTATGTTCTCATTGCTACAACCCGGAACTAGCAATAAAACAATCAAAATCAACTTAATTCCCCTTAAACGCCCATTCACAAAAGTTTGGCACATAAAAGTTCATGTTCCCCGCCGGTCAGCGGTGCGATCCGAGGAATGTGAAAGACCGTTCAAGACGCCGTGAAACGTTTATCATCGAATTAAGTTCTTAGCCACTAACTCAGGCTGCAACTATCCCACACCAGCGCCATTAAGCCACACGTCCCTCAATTGTGCTTAGTGTCAGAAAGTTGCGTTACAATGCCACTCGAAATCGGCCATAAAAACGCTCATTGAGACCCCTCCTCAACCGGCGTAACACACTCCTTTCGGGGAGGGAGGGCAATAAAAATTTCACTGCCCTCGCCAGCTCAGCTGATTTATTACAACAAATTATTTCTTCTATTTACGGAACATTAAAAACAAAACGAAACCCGAATTCGAGCAAACCCCGACGTTCGAGTTTGGACATTTGCATCGAGACAATGGCGCAGCTCCGGGAGAGACTTCAGTGCGGGAATGCTTGCTCATAAGCGACGAACCTGGCGCGTCACAAATCACCTCAAGTCTTTTCGGCAACGAGCGGCCAGTGGAAAAATGAAATAAAATAAAAAGAGGTTCGTCGTTTTCCGTTTTTTCTCTCCTTGACCAATACCCAAATTCCCGAATAAAATAGCACTTTGCGCTGTTGAACTGATCGTCGAACGGCAGCAGCAAGTAGGCCGGAATCGTCGTCGTTTAGTGCGGTGAATAATGAAAGCTACTTTCCTGGAGAATTGCTGCAGTTGTGGCGTTACTGGTGCGTGGCATTCTCTGCTTTTGGATATCGTGGTCAGGGGTTCTGAAGGGTGCAATGATGAAGTTGAATCTCCGAAACATTAGATTTTTTTTTTTTGAATAGCAGTTATAAATAAGAGTCTAAGAGAGATCAAAAGCTGAGATCCTAAAACAATTTAATTATGAAAAATGTGTTTGTAGATTAAACTTCTGGGATAAAACAAACATAATATCGATCGTTCTTTTGCACCAGACTCTGGTTGTGTGCCTTTTAAATCATTACGATGAATGTGAGGCATGTTTTGAATTCAATTGAAATAATCCGTTAAACTGATTTTTGAGTTTATTTTATTTTCAACGGAGTTTAAAGTCAATACAATGATCCATACCATATTTAAATAGTCGAATTCCTTTTTTCCTTTTCCGAAGACACAATTTTGCTAGGTTGCTTCCTTATTACGTTAAAAATTGAGATGAAATACCTACCAAAGTACCGAAGTAGTTAGCAAGAAATATAATTTTCAGCACTTATTTTGAAATGCCTCTTTTAAAAACTTTGTATCTTTTTCAAAAGCAAGATATCACCATACTTTCTTCGGGAAAGTTTTAGAGGACATTCAGGACTACACTTCAACGTTGTTAGTTTTTTTTATATTTAAAGAAAAATGAAAATTATAAAAATCTAAATGTGAAAAATAGGGGTTTCCCATACAAATTTGAATCGCTTTGCGGAAAGTCGAGTCAAAACCAATCGATCTCAAATTTTGGAGGGTTGTTTGGGGGCCCAAATGAAGCCATAAAATGCCTGTTCTGATTGAATTAGTTCATTTTGAAATTTTCCCATCCAACTTCAAGGAACCCTAATGATCATTAAATCGTTTTTTTTTTGAAAATTATTTTGACTAAAAAGTTCTTTTCTATAATTTGGGAAAAATAACCGGCCGATTCAGTTTCAGGTTTTGCTTTTTTATTAAATTGAATGAAATGGTATTTTCAGTGTGAAACAGCTTTTAAAATTTTTTTTGAATAGAAATGTTTTTTTATTGTTTTTTTTTTTCAAAAATCTTAAATGTTTTACAAATTAACAGTTCAAACTGTAGTGAGTCTATAAAATATTCCAATAATATAACACTAATGATGAATGATTCTGCCTCTTGTTGCCCTATAAGAAGTATGTTTATGCCACTGCCACGGAAAACGAAGTATTACAGACATCATTAATATATAGTACAGTCCAGACAAGATTGCCCGAAGTCATCGCAAAAACTAAATTTCGAATAAATGAATCTTCCAATAATTTAATTACGAAAAAAATTGTGTCTTTGTCGTGATCGTTGAGCTCTAATATGACTTCAAATATGGTTCAAGATAACGGCCGGGTGGTTTTTCCGAAAAATTGTGGATTTGTTAAGCTTCAGTATCTTTAACAGAGTTGTTGCAAATGGGAAGAAATAGCTTTTTTTTGGGCATGCCAATCCAAGCAACTTTGTCGACAATCTACGCCTTATACGACTACACAGCAAACAATTGTGTAAATTTGGAAGGTGTAATTTTAGAAGGTTGAATATTACCTCTATTACGATGTAATTTTACCTCAATTTAGACTGAAAAAGCGATACACCAGAATAGTGGTAAAATTACACATTTTTTTCTGATATAAAAGATGTACCCCTTCCAGATTTAATATTACCATGATTTTTTTTCTGTGTAGTTTTGTTATTTGCATCAGAGCAAATCCTAAAAAATAGTTTTTTTTTCTAGAGAAAAGTGATTGTGTGAGCTTTATCAAAACATATATTTTTGCTTCGAAGATTTGTTTTGGACCATTTTAAGGTAGACTTGGATTGAACTTTGAATTTTTGATACCCCATTTAGGAGAACAGCAAAACTCCATTGTGCCTCTAATGTTGCCATATCAGCACTTTCACAGAAAAAAATAATGTAAATTTGGAAGCTGTAATTGTGGAAGGTTGAATATTACCTCTTTTATGATGTAATTTTACCTCAATTTAAACGAAAAAAGTAACATTACACCAGAAAAGAGGTAAAATTACACATTTTCAGAGGTAAAATTACACCTTTTTTCTGACATAAAAGATGTACCCCTTCCCAGATGTAATATCACCATGATTTTTTTTTTCTGTGTTGACGTTCAATAACAGCTAATAAAAAGCGTTTTCAACTGAAATCGTGTAATAAATAGCTTAATAGGAAGTGAGCAAACGAGTTTCTATCAACAGTTTTACTAAATAAGTTGTTAACATAGTATAATTTCATTTAATTTTATATATTTCGGTGTTTAAGCAATACATGAGTGAAGTAACTCTCCTAAGCTGAGATGTGAATTACACAGAAAAAAAAATCATGGTAATATTACACCTGGAAAAGGGGTACATCTTTTATGTCAGAAAAAATGTGTAATTTTACCTCTGAAAATGTGTAATTTTACCACTATTCTGGTGTAATGTCGCATTTTCAGTCTAAATTGAGGTAAAATTACATCATAAAAGAGGTAATATTCAATCTTCTAAAATTACACCTTCCAAATTTACACTTTTTTTGCTGTGTACCTTTCAACACTTGATTAATTTTAATTTGGGAACAGAGATTGCGTGTACTTAAGGAATCGAGTAAATTTACTAAAGAAAAAAGTTACAAAGTTACCTTCGAAATAGTTGTGAAATTGTTAATCAGCAAATTGGGTGGAGTTAGGAGCCAGTGCTTCTACTTAAAGAAAATAAAGGGGGAGTTGACAGATTATTTGTTTTTTTTTTTTAAACGAATTACATGTTTTTAAAGTTTCATAATTTCACAGCATTTGACATGATCGGTCAAATTCACGGCCTAAGGCGTAAACGCGAAAAATAACTAGCCCTAATCATAATCATTAGACTTTTTTCCGATTTCGTGGGAGTTGTAGAAGAATGACCCTATTGCAAAATTAATCTTTTCTTATTTTGTGCTTCTCACCTCTTCCTCTACCTCCTTCATAATCGAGGGTCATAAACTGAAAAAATATTAGCAACATAGTAAAAAAATGTTTTATTTTTGTTGGTTAAAGAATAGTTTGTTAAATATAAATTTTTTGAGCATTTTTTCCAAAATAGCGTGAAAAATGAAAAATAAAACGGAAACTGATAATTTTTTTGACAAAAATCCCCAGATGTAAATCACAATCTTAAATTATTTGAGAAAAAATATTTGACAGTCCTTCCCAAGAACCCCTGCCCGTCCCAGCCGGCATAGACCGAATCGAGCCGAGGGGCCCGTAAATTAAACGCACATTTTTCAAAATAATTGCAGTATAAAATATGCATACCAGAGCACACAGTGCACCCAGGTGAGTGTGCGGAAAAGAACTCTCTATCTTCCTGGGCTGTGTTCAGTCCAACCGAGCCCGCTGAATTGCCGAAAAAAACACAAACGAAGAGCAAAAATCACACGACCGAGACCCCTCGAATCGTGCGTCGTCGTCGTCTTCTGGGGAGAGAGAGCCAACCCCAACGGAGAAAGACACTCTCCGTCGGTGAACGGGAGTTGATCGAGCTTTTCGCACACATATCAAAAAGTGTTGCAACAGGAAGAGGAATGAGGAGGGCAAAAAAAGTGCACTAAGTAATACACGAATACGCAGCAGCAGCAAAAAAGAGTTACAGATTACAACGTTTGACCGGGTGGAAGAGGTGGAGGCAGTGTGCTGGAGGGGAAAAAAGAAGATGGCGCTGGCGACCGTTGGGCTCTCTCTGGACTGGTGACGATGACGACGAGACCACGAAGCTCTGGCGATGACGATGATGATGCACTTTCCCCCTTGGGGCAGCGGAGCTTCTTTGCTGCTTTATGGGGCCGATACCGATATTTTGGAGGTATTTTTTGTTGTTGTTGCTGCTTCCATTTAATATTCCCTTGTGAACGGCGTTTAGGTAATTTTGTTTCGATTTTTTCGTGTTTAATGAAGGAAGAGACGAAATATCATTACATATTATTTTTTTATACAAAATATTTGTTCAAAAAATATTAATATGAATGATTGATTTTTTGTTTAATGGAATCGTTTTTTCAAAGATCAAATTAAATTCTTCAAAAAAACATTCATGGTAAAAAAGTAATATCAGCATTCAAACTTACGAAAGATGTTTTTTACATTCTTCACAACATAAATTTGATGAAATCCTTGATGGTTCACTACAAAATGTGGAACAAAAAACTTTTCTCTTTGAGCTAAAAAGACTTGTCCTCCCCTTTTAAAATTTGGTCCCAAAAAATTAGGGGACAAACATTTTATTTTTCAATAAACTTCAAAATGTTAATGCAAATACAAATCTAAGCCACTGAAAATAGCAATGCAGAATGCAATTTTCTCCATTTTCATATTTAGCATTTAATATATTTTGATATTTTATGAAATACGAAGCACATCACCGCATTTTTTTCTCGATGATAAAAAAATCTTATTATTATTCTACTCAAATCTTCAAATATTCAAATCTTCAAATCAAGGGTCCTGATTTGCTGTTCAAAGATCAGAAATCACTCACTCATCACCGAATGAATCTTTGCCGACTGGAGCAGGTAACCATTCGCGAGCAAACACTACTCGCTCTCTGCCAGCGGCTTGCTCAATCGCTTCTCTCAGCGAAACAAATACTTCGTGAATTTCTTTCCGTCCGTCAACCCGAGTCATACACGAATGACACGAATTAGTAGAGAGCCAAAAAAATACCAGCGCGGTGCTCATTTGGCCTGCACTACCACAGTTTGCCGTCAATTAGAAATTGGTATGGTGTAAATTGTTGCCAAATGTGTCTTTGATGTTGTGTAAACTACAAAATTGCAAAAAATAATATTGATATCATTGATTTTAGGCAATTTCTTAAATGATCAAAGCTGATCGCAAAGTATTCTCAGTCAGCATTGAGCGACTTAACGAAATCGGTCTCTCCGAACCATTCGCTGTACTACCCGATTGAATTGAGAGGGAGAGCAAAGAAAGAGTGTTCGGTAGCGATTGGTTTGGAAGTGACAAACGGTAGGAATACATCAGAGCAGTTTTTCGTCGCTCTAGATTTGTGCTCGCGAGTGACAGAGTCTTTTTGGAGCAATCAGGGTCCTGCTTCAAATCTTCAAATCTTCAAATCTTCAAATCTTCAAATCTTCAAATCTTCAAATCTTCAAATCTTCAAATCTTCAAATCTTCAAATCTTCAAATCTTCAAATCTTTAAATCTTCAAATCTTCAAATCTTCAAATCTTCAAATATTCAAATCTTCAAATCTTCAAATCTTCAAATCTTCAAATCTTCAAATCTTCAAATCTTCAAATCTTCAAATCTTCAAATCTTCAAATCTTCAAATCTTCAAATCTTCAAATCTTCAAATCTTCAAATCTTCAAATCTTCAAATCTTCAAATCTTCAAATCTTCAAATCTTCAAATCTTCAAATCTTCAAATCTTCAAATCTTCAAATCTTCAAATCTTCAAATCTTCAAATCTTCAAATCTTCAAATCTTCAAATCTTCAAATCTTCAAATCTTCAAATAGGTATTTAGGCAATCGCTACAAAAAAAAAAGAACGATGTTTTTGGGGGCACAATTTACAGATTTGATCAAATCAAGTTCTGCAAAATTCTAGGATCATCTGGACATCCTTACATATCTCTGAAAAAAAATAATCGTCTTGATTGGTTGAAGTATGGCCGAGATCCAGCGAGCTGAAGTTACTGTTCTGACTTTTTGGGGGCTTTCGTGTTAGAAATTGAAAGAAATCCCTCAATTTTTAATCTCTTAAGATAATTAAGCTTTAAACTTCCTGATATTTTTAAAGTAAGTTTAATCGCTTGCACCATACTTAAATCTTCATATTATTATGGAGTTTTGAACAGTTGGTTTGAAAAAAGATTTTAACCCACCCTATTGTTCAGCTCAAAATCCTAACATTAACCTTGTGAAACATAAAGTCACCCACATCCCAATTCCCCCCGTAGGTGTAACCACAACCTTAATCATCGCTTCGTGTGTAACGAAAAGGGTTCCGTTTGCTCGCGAGCTTCACACACTCTTCGCGCAAGGGCCGTCGGTATTTGGTGGTTGCGTGCCGACAAGCTGTTTCGCGCTGGTCCCCACCACACACAACTCCAGATTCCGTGGTGGTGGTTCTTGTGAGAAAATGAGAGCGATTTTTTCCTCACGGGCAAACCGAGTGCAATGCGGCTGCTGCTGTTTCCCTTCACGAGAGTTCAAGACCAGACCATGAGATGAGGGATGAAAAATTCCTCCAACTACAAAGAATGAAATTATAAGCGCCGATATGTTTATTACATGGTTTAATTACACACATACACAAACAGCCCGCAAACAGTTTTTTTTGTCCGTCGTGGACGATTCATAAACGCTCGGCTGGCCGGGTCTACAATTTTTCGGCGAAACACGATGAAAGATCTATCGACACACACACGCACACAAACGGCCACCTTATAGGGACGTGGCCATTTCACGCCGAGCCTCGAGCCGAAACGATTATTTTTACTTACTTTTTTTACACCAAAGGCAAATCGTTGCCTTGCTCATGCACACACTTACACACACACACACACACGTACAGACACTTGCCCCCTAGACGTTGGCTGTTGCACGTTTCGCAATGATTTTCGAATATTTTCGGGGTACGGTTATGAATGAATTTCGGCTTTGGAACAAATTGGCAGTTCAATGTTAATGTCGGTCGGGTGGGATAACTTTATCGGTTGTTACGTACGTTGGGGAGTTTTTTTCCCTTGTTACAAAGTCGCCGAATGATGAAATTGAGTTTTTTGTAGGGCAAAATACTTGAAAATGTTCAATAAAATTTATAAAATTATCATAAGTTTGAAAAAAAAATAATAAAAAACCAAAAAACACAATTTTGTCATTCTGCACCACACCGTAAGAAAGAGTAATTAAATAAATGCAAGCGATTCGATTCGATTTTATGAACATTTTCAATTATTCCAAAACTTCCTAATACTTTTATCAATAAATCTTAACACAAGGATTTGTAAATCGATTATTTTGTTGAACTCTGTTGTGCTTTGGATTTTAAATTAAGCACAATTTAATACATTGTGATTCAAATTAGATATCTTTTATAAATATATTTCATGTATTTATTTTTTTATATTGCGTGTCTACAAAAGCCTGCAAAATATCTTTGAAAATGTAATAAAAAAAAACAAATAAAATGATACCGGTCAATGTAGAATTTTAGATAGGTTTGAACTTCACGTTTTATATAAAATATATTTTAAAATTATCAGAGTGACTTCCGCCAACTGGGGAAACTCAATACTAAAGTCTGAATAGTTATAGGAGATTTTAGAATAATAAATTTGTAAATCGGTAAACTAATTGTTTTTTTCTGTTCCTGTTTTAACGAAGTCACAGTATGCACAAAAAAAAGGCATCAACAGCTGTCTTAATTCGTTGAAAAATAATTTTCTATGATTTTTTTTTTCAAGTTCAAAAACATAAATAGACGTAAATATAATAAGTTAATTTTGAGCACTTTTTCTTACTCTTGTCTATTCCATAGTTATTAGTAATAATTTTTCGATTGAATTACGATGTAAAACACAGCTGAAAAGAACACCAAAACTCTGTTGCGTACCTAAATGAACTCATTGTAACTTGATTATTCACAAATAAAACCGAATTGAATTGAATTGAATAATAAGTTAATTCTCTACCAACTCACACGAAATCGGGAAAAGGGTAACTTTTGTCCCTGATCACGAATCCGAGGTCCGTTATTTGATATCTCGTGACGGAGGGGCGGTACGACCCCTTCAATTTTTGAACATGCGAAAAAAGAGGTGTTTTTCAATAATTTTCATCCTGAAACGGTGTTGAGATAGAAATTTGGTGTCAAAGAGACTTTTATGTAAAATTAGACGCCCGATTTGATGGCGTACTCAGAATTCCGAAAAAACGTATTTTTCATCGAAAAAAACACTAAAAAATTATAAAAATTCTCCCATTTTCCGTTACTCGACTGTAAAAAATTTGTGGAACATTTCATTTTATGGGAAATTTGATGTACTTTTCGAATCTACATTCACCCAGAAGGGTCATTTTCTCATTCAAAACAAAAAAAATCATTTTAAAATTTCGTGTTTTTTCTAACTTTGCAGGATTATTTTTCAGAGTGTGAGTGTGTTTTTAGTGTTCCACAAAGTTGTAGAGCAGACAATTACAAAAATTTTAATGTGTAGACATAAGGGGTTTGCTTATAAACATCACGAGTTATTACGATTTTACGAAAAAAAGTTTTGAAACAGTTACTTTTTGAGTTTCTTGTTGTTTCATCGTCCGTGTCTGTCGCGGGTGCCCATGAACGGCCATGATCACGACACGAAATTTTAAAATGAAAAATTTTGTTCTTAATGAAAAAATGACCCTTCTGGATCAATGTAGAATCGAAAAGTACATTAAATTTCCCATAAAATGACATGTTCCAAAAAAATTCTCAGTCGAGTAACGGAAAATGGGAGAATTTTTAAAACTTTTTTAGTGTTTTTTTCGATGAAAAATACGTTTTTTCGGAATTCTGAGTACGCCATCAAATCGGGCGTCTAATTCTACATGAAAGTCCCTTTGACACCTAATTTCTCTCTCAACACCGTTTCAGGCTGAAAATTAGTGAAAAACACCTCTTTTTTCGCATGTTCAAAAATGGAAGGGGTCGTACCGCCCCTCCGTCACGAGATATCAAAAAACGGACCTCGGATTCGTGATCAGGGACAAAAGTTACCCATTAGAACAAAGTTTCACGCAAATCGAAGAGGGGTCGAGGCAACTGCTGTGTGAGTTGGCGGAGAATTACCCAGTACCCATTCTTTTTAAAATATATAAAATAAAATATGTAGGTAAAGCGCTAGGCATTATGTAAACTAAAATTTTATCAATTTTTCGTAATAAGCCAAATGAAAGCAGATATATGCCAAATAAAAATTGTAATGCTTTAAAATTTTTATCGATTACTGAGTATTCAACTTGTTACCTATTTCCACAACCAAATATGAATTTCCAGAATAAAATTTGATTTTTCAACAATTTTGGGAATTCCCGGGACAAATTATAAAAAAAATCCCGGGGTTCGGGAATTTCCGGTTTTGGAAAAAAAAACTGGATTTCTGTCCCGGGAATTCCCGGGATGGACGCACTAATCAACTGGTTTCACCTCTACTTTGGATTTTATTTTAATTAATAATTGTCAAATCATTGTCATTAGACATATTTTCACATCAACTTCTATCAACTCACCGACACATAAGAAATGTTTTGTAATAAAGTAATTACGATCAGTGGCCTTGAAACAAATTTAAAAAAGAAACTTTTCCCATTAACTCTTCAAGAGTTAATCGATCGCTAATTCAGTACCAGTGATATCTAGCCAAGAGCCACACGCTTCTCCAGAACCAATTAACCCGCGGGATAGATCCGCGGAATCTGTCATCATCGGGGTAATTTCGCAACGCAATCGCCTTCAGGGCTTTTCGGTGCGGCATCCGATGCTTTGTTCAGTACAAACCACCTCAAGGGGTCCTAATGCCGGTGTTTCAGAGAAATCATTTAATTCTTTAGCATCCATTGAATTTGCAGCGAGAGACAAGAAGTTTGTTCCAAGAACAAGATTTTAACTGCTAATCGACGAATCGGAAGTCATTGACAAGCCATTCTGACTCAGGAAATGATTTTTTCTCTTCTCTTTCTTCCTTGCTGATGAGCTGAGAGAAGAAAACTCGGCGAAAGAATCACGGAAAGCGAGGGCCTGAGGCAAATAACTATGTTTACCAATTAGCGTATTGGTGTGAACGATAATGAGAAGTTGTTTGTGGCTGGGCTTTGAAGTTCTGCTTGTCTGCGTTTGCGTGCTGTTGAAGGCTGGGAAGAGGTGTTGGCAGGTTGTCTAAAAATTTTCGTCTCGTCTCGTTTTTGGGGCCCGTAGAGGGGAAGGTAACGACGACATGCCAGATATGTAGCATAAAATCTCAATTTTCTCCAATTCTCATCATTAGTCTAGTTTAGATTGGAGTGGGTGCCGTGCCCGTGAGTACTTTGTAGTGAACGGTAGGGTTTGCAGTACGGGGTAGTAGTGTAGACAATACATTTTGATTTTTTTTTTTAAATTCAATTTTCACTATTAACAACAGTACTGAAACGTATTTTGAGCATCAATTTGGATGCTAAAAAGTTCAGCTTGTCAGAACTTGTATCGAAAAGTAATTCTTTTCGAAACTTATTTTGGAGTTTGACACTTGTCTTGACGAGAAATAACATTCAGCGCGGGAAACAACTATTTAACTTAAAAAAAATCACTTTTTTCTTTTTATTATTTTACTTTCAAGTATTTAGTTTAAATTCTCAAAAGCATCGCAATCCCCGCTCTCATCTCAAAACGCCCTTGCACAACACTCTTCTTGCACCTTCTCCAAACACTTCCAGGCCGATAGTAGTGGGCCAACAAATGCTGATGAGGACGGAAATTGGCTCTGGTGATACGAGTATAGGAAAGAGCGTTTTCCTCTATTCATCGTCGTCAGCAATCGTAGGAAGAAACGAGGCTCGAGCTTGCCAAAGTCGGGCGCGCACTTGCTCGCGTCTTCTCCGCTCAGCTCTGCCCAGCTCAAGCATGAAGTATGCAATCAGAAAAAAAAACTTGCAGACAGGTACCGAGGCTGAAGGTATGCGCCGAGCCCCGGTACGAATGGACGAGGAATTTCGACGTTAAACATTTTCATTCAAATCACTTGAGAATTAGCTACACATATTAGCGCCCTAAAATGCTTTCCGCTTTGGGGGCTACTGTATAACAACACCTCCCCGTTTGGCAGCAATCTTGAGCCTTGGTCTTGAGAGGTGGGTGATTCTCTGGAAAAAAATGCTTTGCGATAATATATTTTTTTTTTGTTTTGCTGTAATCATGCTCAACAGTACATTTGAATTAATTTTATGCTGAGATGCAATTTGTAGTTATTCAACCCTCTTCTGCCCATTTTTTTTTTGCGCGGATTTCTTAAAAAAAAATCTCTTGATTGATTGTGCAAAATATTCCTGTTTTCTGGAAGTATGCAAATTTTTCGGGAAATTCAGAAATTAAAGCAGAATTATACATTTTCTTAGTTTATTGGCACCTGTATTTGAAAATAATTGGAACAAAAATTACAAAATAAAAGAAATTAATTTTATATAATGAAATTCACTTTACTAATCTTTTTGAACTCTTTAGCTTTCTAATGAAAATGTCATGTAGGGGAGTTTGGGGTAATATGGACAGTGGGGGTAATTTGGACACCCCTTTAAAAATCACCAAACCTAAACCTAAAAAGTTGGGATATATTAAGTAGTTTTGATATAATATGTAAAAGTTTCCAAAGGCCGGTTGGCACTGCCTTTAGTTCTAATATTCGAGGGTTGGGAAATAAGGTATTGCAGGGATTATATGGCAAAAAAGTGAACATTTTTTTTTTAAGGGGGTTACTTGGACGATGCCTGAGATATGTACGTATAAATATTGTGCATTTTATCCATTTTTATCATCAAAAATTGCAATTTTTGATAGAACATGCTATGGGGGTAATTTGGACATGGCTTGTGGGGTAATTTGGACATACCTGAAAGTCTACCTGTCAACTTTCATAGTTTGTTGAAATTTCAAAACACTCAAAAAGGAATGTGAGCAATAAGAACATTCACAAAACCCCTATTTTTTAATTTAGATAAATTTATTTCAATATTCGAATTGATGAAAATCTGATTTCTGCACATTTGGCATTCAACTAGACTCTAATGTTGATTGTTTTTAATTAATTTCAATTCTAATTTCTATGCTGGTTTACAATAATATTTAAATTTGAAGGGCTACGGAATGTAAAATTTAAAAATTGATAGTTTCAGGTTAATTAGTTCTATATAAAGATTGGTTTAGATAAATCTAAACGATACCTTAATCACTAAAAACTATACTGGTGCCTAATCCAGAATCAATGTTGAAATCATTTCAGAATGAGTTATTAAATTATGTATACTACACTGAACTATTTGTTATCTTCCTATTGAATTATAGTTATATCACAAAATCATTTCACCTTTGATGAAATATTGTTAGCAAAAAAAAACACTTGAAAATATAAAGCAATTACAAAACAAGGTTTAAGGATAAAAAACATGCTCAAAAAATCAAATGTTAAACTTATTCTTCAACATGTGTCCAAATTACCCCACAAGGTATGTCCAAATTACCCCACAAGGCATGTCCAAATTATCCCATAAGGGTGTTCATATTACCCCCACACAAAAATGTGGGGGTAATTTGGACACCTTTTAATTTTTGCGATAAAAATGGGGTTTTCATCAAAATTTATAGAAATGAATTACATTTTTCCATCAAATATGGTCTCTATTATCCTATGGTGTCATCCACATTCCTTTAAAATATCCATACAGCCCGTGGAAGAGCAATTTCCTTAGGGTGTCCAAATTACCCCACACTCCCCTAAAGGTTTGTTTTAAATAATCTTAATGCCTAAAGCATTCAAAACTGGGAACTGCTCTTCTCTATTTGTTGGACAGAAAATAATACGATATTATGAAATAAAAATAAACTATTATAATTGGTATAAAAAAATGCGTTTTAAATGATGTTACATCATTTCCCAATGAGAACAAATCAAAATTATTTTTTACCATGTATTACTGGCTTGACAAAATTGCCTGAAAATTGAATTGGTATCATCCAATATCTCAAATAAATATTTTTTTAGAAGAATTAGTTCAATTAATCATAATATCATAATCAATAAAAAAATAAAAACTGCTTCATAAAGTATGAAAGGTGTCCAAACAATGCAAACATATTTAATAAACTCTCTCTAAATATTTGAAAACATTGAGATGTGATTTCATTTGAAAGAATTTATCAAGTAAAAACAGCGAAGTTTGATTTACAAGGTAGATTTAACGCTTCTCTATTTTGTGCAAAACCTGAAACTAGTATTATTTGTTCCTGAAATGTTTTGAGTCACAAAAAACATAATTTCTGCATGATAATTATTCTTCGTTTCAACTTTTGTTTCACTGAATGGACGATAACTCATTTTTTAAAATCTCTTAAAATCGGTTAATTCAATCATGTCAATGTTTTCACTACGAATACTTAGTTCCAAAGTATAAATATTTACTCAAGTTTGTCAAAAGTATAGATATGTACTTCAAATGTTGTTGAAAATACTAAAATTTTCATAATTTGCAAAATGTGTATCAAACGAAGCGAAATTGTGTATGCTTTTTTCACTTTTTTTGTGTTTTTTTTGGAAAACTAAAATTTTCACAAATTACCGTATTTACTCGAAAATACACAATTTTTTACATTTCTAATATGGGTATTAAAGAATGCGAAATTTGGTTTGCTTTTTCAAATTCATAATTTTTTTTTGAAAATACTAAAATTTTCACAAAATACCGAATTTTTTGGAAAATACTTTTTTTTTAAATTTGCACTATGGGTATCAAACGAAGCAAAATATGGTTTGCTTATTCAAATAAAAAGAGTTTTTTTGGGAAAATACTAAAATGTTCACAAAATACCGTATTTTTTCGAAAGTATTGCATTGCATCAGGGATGCCAGATGGTTTTCTAAAAATGTCTGTGAAAAAGTCTGTGTATGTCTGTGTAATTGTCTAAAATTCAAATATACCAAATTACAGTCATAGAAATCCATCAGATATTGCGTTTTTGAGCATTTGAAGACAAGCGAAATAAGTTTCGGTTGATATTTTTACAAAACAATAATTTAATGAAGTTTTTTAAAAGTCTATGCACCTCAAAACATGTCTGGCACAAGCTCAAATGTCTGTGAAACACAAACAAATCTGTGTATCTGGCATCCTTGCATTGCATATTCCATATTTAATTTGATCATTTTTGGAAGAAATACGGTAATTTGTGAAAATTTTAGTATTAAAAAAACTAATAAATTGAAAAAGCATACCAAATTTCCCTTCGTTTGATGCCCATATTGCAAATTATGAAAATTTGAGTACTTTCGAAAAAAATACGGTATTTTGTGAACAATTTTGAGTACTTATTTTTCTTTGAAAGATCGTTATCGTTATCGAGCCTCGATAATTTTATCGTTAACAACCTTAGTATGATAATTTTTCAATTTTTTATAGGATTCGCAGCTCATAAAATAAGAAATGTTATCTTTTTACTTGAATTTGAATGATTTTCAATAATTAAAAATTCAATTTTCAAATCACGTTCTCGCTTAGATTTTTTTTTATGAGTTTTTTTTTACAGTTTTTGATAGGAACTTGAACAATTAGCTTTAGACAAAAAAGTGCAAAAACAAAGTTTGAAATCTGAGACCATAACTGCTTACTTGTTTTGACATGAAAAGAAAGTGGTATAAGTAAAAAAAAACATGTTCATAATTGACCCTAGGAAAATACCTTTTTCATGAAACTCATGATTTTATAAAAGAATAATAGTTTCTTTTTGTTTAGAGGCGAGGTTGGGTCTTAGAGATTGAAGCCACTTTAAAGAGTGTTGTTCCTTTACTCAAATACAGTAATTTCATTCAACTAAGCATCATCCTTTTAATTGTTCTGTTCATTCAATTTCGCCACAATTTTTTAATCGTTTGGACAGAGCGAATTTTGAATTTTTATTTTACAGATTTCCCATAATCTAAATATATCATTAATTTTTAAGATCACCAAATGAGTTGTTTAATTTGAATTATAAAAATTAACAACCAAAAGACATTTTTCAACTATGAATCCTAAAGTTTATATCATATTCACAAAAAAAAACATATTTGTAATTTTCGCCTTTCCACAGAGACCTCCCCAACTGTTAGGGCCGGTGGAACCGTTGATGATGGTGTTCATGTCTCAATGGAGATCAATGAATCCAACAAAACGGCAGCAACGGATAAATATGTAGTACCTCTACCGTCCGCGTGGCCGTAAGATTTTCCGTTCTCCCCAATGATGATCACTTCTAGACTACCTTAACTCTTGAGGGAAACTTTGGGGAGTAGACTGCTTCTGCTGGTGGGAAGTTTTAACACGTGTGGTGATTTCTTTTTATTACTCTGTAAAAGTCCCACAGCCACACTCGCCGAGGATGGTCAGTTGTTGTCGTCATTCAGTGGAAGGTCTCGAGAGTAGCTTTGAGGAGTTGTGTTGAAGTTGGGTGGTGTGAATTTTTACCGGCTGCCGCTGCTGGGGAAACTCAAAACAGTAGACAGTGAGGGCCAACGATCGCACAAGTGTCTCTGTCTCTCTCGAGGGAGAGATGAAGATGATGCTGGCTGGTCGTCAGCAGTTGGTTCAGCCTTTGAGGGCCGCCGGTTTGTACGGATGTACGGATATGTTCCGTATTTGAGGTGCTTTGCAATGGTGCCGCCGCCACGAAATGCTTAGAAGTGGTAAAAATTAGCTACAAGTGTTAAAAGTGCTGCTGGACGTGGCTCATCCATTCATCTTGGATGGGGTCTTCTGTTAAATTGAAAAAAAAAATCATTTTCCAGATCGACAATTGATTTTGTGGGCATGTTATTGGAAAAACAATTGCACGGAATTATTCTTCTAATAATTGCTTTGGATGTTCTACTTTGGCAGGCTGCAATTGCATGGCAATAATTATTTCACTTAACCGGTGAAAACCGTAAAATGTGGGATGCTTCGTCAAAAAGAGCATTTCTTGTGTAACCTAGGGAATAATATTTTCAGCATAAACAAATTCTGTTTTTTTTGGGGTTCAAAGCCTAGGAATTTGACGATTTGGGGCTATCTTGTCGTACGCCTATTTTTGAAGTTTCGAGAGAAACGTGTTTCAATGTTTAACCTTGAATAAACAAAAACTAGAGCACGCAATGTAAACAATAACAAACACGTTTTGTTTGACCGACCGGCATGTTCAATGTCCCGAAGTTTTGTTGAATTTGGTTGGTGGAGTCTCGAGTTATAAATAAAAAAATGTACAGTAGTCGGGCATGTACGTGTGTCAAACGCGTTCTGACTGGAATCCCTTTGGCCAGTTGTCACACTTGCAACAGTGTATTTTAACTATTGAAATTGTTTAAAAAACTTTGCCATTTTTTGTTTTCCAACTGTAAAAATTTATGGAACATGTTATTGAATGGGAAATTTAATGTAAAGAAGAATTGGGTCAAAGTGCGCACGGGGCAAAGGGAAGCCATTTTGATCCTTTTTTTTACATAAATTTTTTTTATATTCGAGTTTTCGACTAGTTTTGGGGTCAATTTTATCAATTTGCTAAAATATAGTTGAAAAATTTAAGATTTTGTAAATTACCGGCAAAAGTCACTTTAGGCCTTTATTGATTTAATATTTTAATCCACTATTCAATTCGATGTGATTGGTGAATAATCAAGTTACAATAAGTTCTTTAGAAGAGTTCTGGAGTTCCTATCAGCTGTGTGTTACATTATAATCCATTTTGGAACAATTATTGCTTTTAACCAGATAATAGTGGTACCATTCACGGACACGAGATCGAGATAATAGTGGTACCACTCACGGACACAGAGAACACAGCTCGAGATTGGCGTGAGAATTATTCTATCCAGGTTCATTTGCAAAAAAAGTTCATCCGTCAACACAAAAAACCAAAAGTGTCAACTACGGGAATCGAACCAGAGACCTTTGACACACTAACTCAATGACTTAACTGCCTCGGCCACCAAAGCTTGGTGAACAAGGTGTGGTCAGATGTCAATGTATGGTACTTGTTGTAGATTTATTGTTTCAATTAACGAATGAACTCATTTGTTATGATGGTGTGCGTTGGTAGCACTATTCTCTCGATTTTGGCGCTGAGCCCTCAATAAATTTTGAGGGAACGATTCTCTCGACTCGGAATTTTGAGTGTAAGAAAAAAATGGAAACTTGTCCAAAAATCTTATTTAATGAATGATTTAAATTTGACATTATTCAAGTGTAACTCCATGAACTACCCGAAAAAAAAAACAAACGAAAGTGAATCTCTGCCCTGCCCTGAATCCGTCCAAATCTTTCACTTTCAATCGTGTGATGACGTGTGTGTAAAAGAGACGCAACTGAAACAAAAACAACAAAAAACCCCCAACAGAAATAAATTATTCGTATTCTCACTTTGCTACGAGAGACTGCTGCTGCTGTGGTGACTGCGTTTGTACCCGCCCGTACACGTGGTCGTGGCCAGGAGGAAAGTGAGAATTTAATTGAAATATCCACGCCGGAATGTGGAGCAGCAGCGCGCCGTGGTCAGCAGTAGTTCCGAGCGTGACTTGCGCAAAGAATCAATCTCGTTCGATGGGTTCCCCCCTAAAAGTGACCTCAACCTTCCCGGGGTCGACCGTTGGAATCTGCGGGGCCTGCGAGGGAGAAAATTATCCTAGATTGGTCAGGCCCAGGCCAAGGTCCAGTCGGACACGTGAGGTCCGGCTAGAACACACACATTCCGGGGCAAACCGCAAGTTAAAGGGGGGAAGAACGGGGATGGCCAAATGATCGATCACCTGTGTGCGGCCTACGGGAGGGTTCCCGCCGTGCAGTTTCCAGACGGGGCTGGCAGGGGTGCCAACAGTGGAGATAAATTTCTTGAAAAATGTCAACATTGTAATGCTCTTGAAAAGCTTAATTCTGCATTAGCGTGTTTTTAATGGGCTTGATTTTTTTTTTTTTTTGAAATGTTCAGATCTTCCAGCACTGCCACCTCCGATATCTACGTGTTGTTTACTGTATCGACTATGGTACTGCTCTCGACAAAAGTACAGTGTGACCGTAAAAACTGGTTCTGAACCTCCTCCCCATCTCTGGCATCCCACCTCGCCACCAAGCTTGGCGTTCCTCGGGGGCTCTCCAGGGCTCGGCATCGACCCATCTTCCTTGACTGACTTGGCCGAGTCTTGGCCCACCTTCACCACAGCACAACACACCTGACGGCGATGTTTTGGCCGGTGTAGATTTACATAATTGTACGCGATCGCAGCGCCGACGACGAAGCCGGCATCAACTTCAGCAGCATCAGTCTTGTGCCGTGGACTGGGTTTGGCACTTGGGAGAGAGATTCGTCCCCCTGCAGCAATCTAGTGAAGCATAAGTACGGGGTTTTGGGACAGTTTTGACGTGGCGATGATTGGGAAGGAATTTTCTAAACTGCACGGTTTGGATCTGCCAACCGGAAGAAATGAAACACCTCGAAAAAACATCTTGGAATTTTCAAAAAAATATCATTTTTTTGTAGCCATAACACTTAACATTTGTAAATTAGAAACTAATCTTAATTCATATTAGTGTAAAATTGTCCTAAGTATCGGGTAATACAGTCCGTTTTCCGATTCGACTTCATTTTAATCAGATAACATTGAAACTTTAAGACATTTAAATAATTCTTATCCAAACTAATTAACTAATTTCTTTAAAAAAAAATAAATCTTTTCTTGAGGTACTTTGAACAATTCTCTACCGAGCTCCATATAGTTCCATCCCATTCCTTTTGAATTTATTTGAGTGTTTTCAATTTTGCAAAAAAAAAATCTTTAGCTTATCAATGTCACCCCAATTACGACAATTTATTATTTGGAAACCAATACAATGTTGCTAAAACTAGCCTAGTTACGACACGAATGCCATTGCAATGGTAAAGTGTCTTTAATAAAACTAATAATAATTAAAACTAGCCGACTTCGCCAGCTGAAGATCTAGCAACTCTGACTATGACTCCGACTCCAGTTTTTTAGAATTTGCTGATTCTGGCTTCAACTTCAACTCCCGGTCCTCAAATAGACTCGGCTCCACCTAATCCGACTTCCTAGTTTTCATACAGATAAGTGAGATCCACCTACAAAAAAGTATGTAAATGTCACTTGAACGGTCATAACATGTTACAGTGCTGCCAGATCTTCAAACTTTTAGAATTGAATTTCTTAAGCCTGATCTACAATGGCAATTCGCAGAATGTTGCGTCTGTCACTTTTGTCCTTGTTTACTTCGTTACTTCGATGTCAGACAGGGATCGCAGCAACCGATAGTCGATACTCGATACATCTGGATCAACTTGTTAATTGTTTTCGCATAAAATTGCGTAAGTTTGATTGTAGATGAGGCTGCAGTTAAGTGAGATCCAGCTAAAAAAGAACCTAGAAAAATTACATAAAAAATCCAAATAATACAAAAAAAGTCATAAAACATTCAGAAAATAGCCCAGCTCCCGCAGGGCTAGCGTTCAAGGACTTTATCAAATGATTGCTTGCGCAAAACGCAAGCATCAGTGCACCCTCCCTTGAACGGAGCAAAAAAAAAAGGGTCTCGTGGGACAAGATAAGACACAACCGGTGAATATTGCAACATGAAGTGCAAGAGGAAGGCAGTGTGGGGCGTTGTGGGTATGGGATCTGTTTCAACGTCCGGCCGGGCGACCACGGCGAGGAAGGAAGATAAAAACGCGCTTATCCGGGGGCACTTTTCTGTAGTTTCATGACTTTGAACACACTGCGCAGGGCTTGTCGGGGCTGCGTCTGGAAGTTTTGCCGTTGCTGCTTGCATTACAGAATGTTATGTTTGTGCAGTAGGGTGCTCTGAATATTTTGGCTTTTTTGCAAACCCACAACCTGAATATTGTTTCTTGCGTATTTTAGGTCTCTGGGCCAAATATGGCCAAATTTAGTTAAAATTTACTCATTGATACCAGATGGTGAAGTTTATAAGAGAAAAATCGAAAAATGATTTAAGATTTTTTTACAATTTTGCCGTGAGAATTTAATATACAATAAAAACCTCTACAACTTTGTACAAGAGACCAAAGCTGTAAAATTTGATCCTGCAAAGTATTTATCGATCAAAAAACAGTCAATCCTTACCAAATCCGCTCTAAATCGCTCATAAAAATACCAAACACATTTTCCGCTTATGGAGCAGGGGCTCATTTTTATCTGATCACCCTATTATGCAGCCACCATCAAGGAGGGTACCAAAGATGATACACTCAGAGGCTCTTTGGAGTAACCTTTGCTGTCAGACACGAAAAGTGGCTTGACAGCGTTAGTCGCAAGTCGACGTCACACCACTGCAGTCATCAAGAATGCGGGTTTTGTCAACTATTGAAAAAATAACTGGAAGAGTTAATTTTGATTTAGAAAAAAATAAGAATATATAAATATTGAAATAACAAGCCATAGTTTCAACATTTGCATGAAAAAAGCGTTTTACAATGCATTTAACACTAGTTCAGATGTTTTGCAATCATTAGTTTTCAAAAAAAATTACGAAAACAAAAATTTTAGCAAAAAAAAAAAACTTTTTGCGATAATATACATCGAAAATTATCAAAAAAATCAAATGATTTCAAAATCAACCAAAACATGATAAAAATGATTCTAAACGCAGGGGAATGCATTTTAAATTGATTTCAACTGATTGCACTTAAATTTTCATTGAAATATTGAAGTTTTTTGAAAAAATATTTTTTTGTGCCCCCTGATTTTTCGGGCCAACTTTGAAGGGTGATGAACCTCGTTGGATAAATGTACTACTAGTGCCGAAAAATCTTCTTTTTGCAACTTGTTGTATAAACTACTATTAAATAGTTTTGAAAAAAAAATGAAAATTAATTTAAGAAGAACGTTTAAAAATACAACAACAAACAACAACAACAACAACAAACAACAACAACAATCAAAAATATCTATGAAATGCGATTTTCAAGAAAAAAAATCCATGGAGTTTATATTTTAATGAAACTCACGCCCTTTTTTAAAAAAAAATATTTCTAGGATCCTAATCTATAATTTCAGAGCCGAAAACAGTCAAACTTTTTTTTCAAGCTTAGTATACCCTTTGATCTTTATCAAACCAAGGTTAGATGATGAGAAATTCTTTAGAATTTTCTATTTTTTTCTGGTTTTTTTATTTCGTAATTTTTGATTTAAATGAAACTTAGTCTATGCATTCCCTGTTTAAAAAAGGCCATCTTGCATAATTAGTTTTTCCATGCAATGCTCCATACAATTTTTCAGGCTGGTCAAATAAAATGATAAGGGATTTTTAGATCGAAATGGTGTCTCCTGCAAAGTTGTAGGCAATAAAAAACCTTTTCAGAAAAAATGGGTGCTATGAAAAAAGTAATCCCTAATTTTATATTTGATTTTTGAGTTGAATAACGACTGACTTTCAGTCCTAACCTGCACTCAAAAAAAAAATTCCGAATGTTACATCATTTATGATGTAACACTTTTGCACGTCATTAAACATTTAAATTTAAATGCAATTTGATGTAAATTTGCAACAAATTATACGTAAAAACATGATTTTACGTGTGATTTAACCGTTTACGTCGAATCTCACGTTTACATCAACTGAATTTACATGTAGTTAATTTTTTCCGTGTCGAGAACCGGCTCCGTGGCTTAATGGTTATGGCTTCTGCCTCACAAGCAGAAGGTCCAGGGATCAAATCCCGGTCGGTACCTTTGAAATTTGGAATCAGGAATTGGAACTTTGAATATGAACAAAAACGAAACAGAATCAGGTGGGATTCGAACTCACACCTTTGGACTTATGGTCTGGGACTCTAACTAGTCAGCCATCTGAAGGTTATAAAACATGTTGTATTAAATACGCTCTGATCCCTGATTTGCCTGAAGGGATTGGGAGTCTTAAGATAGATCAAGGATCCGTCTGGTGCTATGTTAAGGCGGGGCTGGACAATGCCCAACGACCTCGAAATTGGGCCGCTAGGATCTCTGCCATTCTGAAATGGGTCGTTGGAAGCAGCGCGAGGGCTATCACCACCTAATACCCGGGACTGAGATAAGTTGTATCAGCATTCGGCATATACAAAGTCTGATACAAATTATACTTTCCCATAATTTCGCTACCGGTTAGCGGGTATTGGATTGGACCACACACACACACACACACACACACACACACACACACACACACACACAGTTAATTTTTTCCGTGTCGAGTAAATTCACATATTTTTTTCTGTGTGGTCCCAGCACTTAAGAGGAAACAATAAAATAAGTTATGATAAAGGTTGAATTCATAAAAATCGAGAGTTTTTAAAAAGTTTTACGAGACTAAAATAGGCATCTTTTGCGCTACATTTGAGGATGTTGCAAAATCTGGAACCAAAGTTATGATTTTTGGAATAAAAAATAAGGTTTTTGTAAAAAAACAAAATTTTAGTAAAATCAAATTTTTAAATATTTTTTGAATTGCATTTGAATTTGCAATTGAAAATGACTTTCCACTCTTTTTTTGTGAAATGCACCGTTTTCAAGTTGTATGTGGTGTAAGGTGAAATTTTTCAAGTGATCTTCAGTTTTAAGAAATTTAAAATTTTCACTGGAGGAAATTTTTAAAATCATCATTAAAATATTTTTCATAACCTAATTTTCAAATTGGTTCGATTTTTAATGTAAAAAAATTAAACATGTATGAAATGTTGGGTTCTTTTCATTATAAATAAATTTCGAAGTTTATAAATCTAGCTCAACATTTTTAAATATCCAAATTAAGTGTTTTCAATCATTTCAAAAGATTTTTCATGATTCTAAATGATTCAAATTGCCTTTTTCCTCAAATGTAATTCTAAAGGGAGAATCAGCAGCGCCGAGTTCTGACTGAGTATGGGGGGCAAATGGGAAGGCAGCCTCTCTCGCCAAGAGAAAAGGTCAAAATTTCGGGGGGAGGGGGGTCAAAAGGTCCCGTGCCCCCCCTAAGTCGGCACCCTTGGGTTGAACTGTAATTTTTACCACTCGAATCCGGTGCTACATTGATAAGAGCAGACAATTTCACAAAAGTTCCATTTTCTAACAATACTTTCCAAGCTAAGGGAAATATACCAATTTTGTCACGCTAAGTTTTTGACCTATTCTCGTCACTTTTGCAGTTTGCAGCTTGGGGCGATTTGGGACAGCTGTTTAAACCGTGTCGTCGCTTGTCTTATCTTTTTACAGCAGACGTGAAAATGATAGGAACAGATTTAAGAATAAAAAACTCCTCTCGGATTAAGGTGAAGCCGTTGATCATTTTGGAAGAAAATTGATCATCACTCTAAAATGTTCTTTCAATTTAACGAATTTCTGCTCCAAAATTAATCAGCATGTGCCGGTTGTTGCCTTCTTGAAGCCACTGAAGGAATTTTTGATCTAAATCAATTGTGCTTCAAAATTTATATAATTTTGTGGTACAGTTAGAGGGTGACGAGCGGGAATTCCCGGGAAATCGACCATTTTTGGACCTCTCGATTCCCGGGAAATTCGGTCGAGACTCCCGGGAAATTTTAAACCTATAAATATCGAAGCAAAATTATACAAAATAATCAGAAAAACATTTGAAAAATTCAAAATTGTTTTGAACATTGAATGTTCGATGTTAAAGTTCGAATAAACCAATGTTTCTCTAATCTTCTTATTCAGAAAGTGTAAATTTAAACTTGTCAAAAATTCTAATAACTATAATTAAGAGAAGCAAAAAACATGTGGACCTTAAAATTTACCTTAAAAAATATTTAGCAAATGTTTTATTTTCAGATTTTTTTTTATTATTTCTGAGAGGGAAAAGCTTATTCAAGTTAAGTTAAATTTCCTTATCTTCTCTCGAGCATAGCAATCCTCATAATCTAGTTTTTTTTGTGAACATTTATGTTTTCCTGATAACTGAAAATATTTCTTCAATGAATATTTACAGTTGACCTTAAAAAAAACAGTTAAATTTGTTGTTTTGAGTCGATGTTTATCATATTGCAAAATTACCGATACTGGGAATTTATATATCAGCTATATTAGTTATTTTTATTACAAAAATCTAATAACAAGTTTGTGCAACTTTTGAAAAATAACTCAGTGCGAATTAAGATTCGTAAATATTTTAAACTAAAAATTTGAGTCTTAAAAGCGAGAAACGAGTTTGTATTTCCAGATTCAGAAAAAAATCCAAATGTTTTATATAGTTCCTCAAAATAATGAGGCTACTTAAATTAACATTCCACAGAATAAGTATGAATAAATTGTAACTTAACTCATTGAAAACAAATAAATTTATACTTTTGATTTAAATTTTTTGGCATTATTGGCAAATTAAAAAAAAATCCCGGGTCCCGGGAATTCCCGGGAAATGGCCTAATTCAACTCTCGATTCCCGGGAAATTGAAAATCTCGAGAATCGTCACCCTCTAGGTACAGTCATTGACGTCCTACACAAAAAAAAATAAAATTTACTCGGCACGGAAAAAATGAATCACATGTAAACTAAGTTGATGTAAACTTGAGATTCGACGTAAACGGTTGAATCACACGTTAAATCATGATTTTAAGTATAATTTGTTGCAAATTTACATCAAATTGCATTTAAATTTAAATATTCAATGACGTACAAAAGTGTTACATCATAAATGGTGTAACATTGCAAATATTTTTTTGTGTGTAGTTGGCAATAATTGATTAACGATGATTTCCATAACTTCGCAAGGAATGGGATAATCGTTACCAAAAAGTATCAGCATGTGTAGGGCATTATTCTAAACAACTTGTAGAAGGAATTTTGTCAAAATATTGATAGCGACGCAAAATTTATATCTTTGAACAAAAAATCATGGCAAAGTCTTCACGTTAAACAGCTTGCACGCTTCATTTGATCAATATTTTTGGCGATTGAGGTAGAATAAACATAATTTAATCGTATTGAAATGGTTGAATCAGAAGAAGAAAAAAAACTCTGATTTTCTAAACAAAATGGAATTTCAAATAGTGAAAATTTTGTAAAAATTTGCCGAGAATTCTTGATTTGAATATGGTTTAAAATTCAAGGTCAAGAATTTCAAAGCTTTCTCGTTGAAAGCTAATGGCAATCGAAGTCTGGAAAAAAGTGTAATTACGGATTAAAAATTACCATTTGATTGTGTCGGTTAGTAGCACTGAGCTGTCAATATTTTTTGGTGGAACTATTCTCTCGACCCTGTTTTTTGGGTGCAATTACAGTAGTAAAGTCTATTTGTGCTGATTTAAAAACATGAGTTGTCTGCAATTAAATGTACTCAAGTTTTTATTTTTAAACACTAACTTAGAAAAGTAAACGATTCCATTTTGACACTTCCCAGCCCATCCTATCAGAAGGTAATTAAAGGACCCCTCGTTTCATAAACCCCTGGTCGTATACATGATTAACGGTCCACCGGGCCGAGTCCCCGAAAAGATTTAACCCCGCGTGCGCCGCCGTGCCAATTGCATTCCCATCAGAGAGGCCGGGGCAAATTAAGCCCCAAACTACAAGAATTGCATACTGCAAACGACCGCGGTAATCTTATCTGCGCGGCTTAATCAATCATTGTCCTTCACCAGAGTGGGGAAGAGGTGAAAGAAAGAGTTCAGACTCGTGGTTTGGGGCTGCCCTCTTGGGGGATAAACCTTGGCAACAACAACAACTACAACAACAAAAAAGAGTGCATTTAAACGCCATATATGAGTTGTGTTCCGTCTCAAGGGGGGCTGAAAAGCGTTTGATGAATGAGATTTAATGCGAATTTAATATTGCGTTTGCGCCGAGGATGTAATCCGCGCACTGTTATTGGCTGAGGGCAGGACTGGATGTTCTGAATGTTGCACCGACGGCCGCGCGCGGTCATTAACCGGAATTCCCTCCCATTTTGTGATGTGCCTCGGCACTGGTGGGTAATGCACTCTCTTGAAGCTTTTTTTTTTTTTTTTGCTAAGCCTTCTAGGCTAAATGTGAGTGAAGTGAAGTTTTTGATGGATTCCAGTTCAGAGAATGAACGGGATCAACGCATCGCTGGGCTTCGCTGCTACGAGCAATGAGAACTATTAATTTTGCATTTTGTGCAAGGTGCATTTCGCAATAAAGTATGGTGTTTTGAAATCATAATTCATTATTTTAATATAAATCTGTCACTCATACGAAACTGACAAATGTTGTTCCGATTACTTCTCAGATTCATGATTTGTTTTTCAAGAGTAAATTTGTTCACTAGGCTAAGTCTAGGCTAGTTTTCGGACCACTTTAACATGGCTGTAACAAAACTAGTGGGCAATCAAAACAAAATATGAGTTGAATTTGATCAATTAATGCAAATCAGGGCCATATGGAGCGTAATAAAATACGCTCAATTGGAGAATGTATTTAAGGTGCTTGACAAAATCCTTAACAACTATCTACTTCTGACCTTTTTAGTAACATACTCTTGCTCTATTTGTTATCCATTAGCGCAGATTGCAGAATTTCTCCCCCCTCAAACCAATTCCGCTTGCGTGTGGGAATGTAGCAGCGAGAACTTACCTCATCAGCTGCGAAGGTCCCGCTCCAGTATTCAGATCCAGATCCCATTACCTCCGGCCATCCTCTCAGCCGGTGCCAGAGAATGAACCTGTCTCCTCTTTATCGCAAAAAATAACGGGTCACAGGAAACTCAATTGGAAGGCCCACTTTCCTGTGGTCGATTCTCGCCGTGATATGGCGGTGGTGGCGGCGGCACCGAAAAGTCACACAAAGTCGCTCCGAGGTTGGCTCTGATTCGATTCGGAAACAGAAAAGATCAATCAGCAATCGGAAAACAATCGCAACGACTTTCCTTCGGTTAAGAGCCCTCACCAAAGTTTGGCGGCAAAAAAAAAGCTACGGAGAGGCCTGGGCGTGCGCGCCCGATTGGCCGCCATTTCGGTGATTGATATCGATTCTATTCAAATAAGGTTTCGAAATTGGAACTATGGAACAAATATCAACTCCATTATCTGAAGTTGAAGGTGGTGGACGAGGAGTGCGGATGGTGGTGCTGGGGAATCGAATTAATCTTGCACTGAGCGAAAAACTTTCGAAATTTATGAGTTGGGAGATTCTCTGCAAGTTGGTTTTCAAGTTAGAGGAACTTTATTTTCTTTTTGTTAAAAATTGATACAATATTGTGATCTATTAAAAAATGATGTATCGTGACTCACATTAACGATTCATCTCTCAATTCAAGATGCAAAATATGACGGATGGATGTATAGAAAAAAGCCAAGGCTGTAAATCAAATAGATCAGAAAAGTTTGACAAAGCGATACTGATGAGCTAAAACATTATAACTTTCTAACTGCAAAATTATTAAAAAATGTAATCGTTTGTATGTGAATAGTCCTGAAAAATAAGGACGAAGGGCAGGGCAGAATTGTAATTGTTAGTTTTCCCTTACAAACTCGTATAGAAAATTATTGTTGACTTAAGGGTGCACAGCAACCTAGGAAGATGTTGTCTTCTTATTCCAAAATTGTCAAACTTACCGACCCAATCCTGCAACAATCTAATTGTAAAAATAGTCAAACTTTGTTGTAAATTAAATAAAAAATTATAGCGATAGTTCCCAAAGTTTTGAAGATACTAAATTGACTGTAACAAAAATCTGGGTTGATCTCTGGTTGATGTGTACTATTAAGCTGGTCGAGTTTTCGTCCAATCGAGCTCGTATGTGAGATTTAGTCAATCTAGAATGACATATTTCTACATTTTTGTAAGACCCAATCTCACCCCAGACCCTATTGCACCCCTGATGATGGTACTCTATAGCTTACAATAATAAAAGGAAACTTTCGATAAATTGATTCAATTTAAAAAAAAAATCAGAATTAAAGAATTTAAAAAATGTCTCAAGCGATTTTTTTTTATAAATCCAAATATGTGTTTCGAACAGATGAGAACTCTTCAACCCCCTTATTTTCATATTCTCATTTGGATTTAATAACGGACATTTTTTAATAGCTGTAAAATGAAAACATAAATTTAAAAAAAAAAATCAATAACAAAAGTATTTGATATTTTTGCGATATTGCGCATTATAAATAAATAAATTTTAAGCAGGGCTGCGGAGTCGTGTCATATTTCAAACGACTCCCACTAAGACTCCGACTCCGGCTTTCTGAGATTAGCCGACTCCGACTCCGGCTCCGGCTTTCATCTCTAACCGACTCTAACTCCGGCCTACCAACTCTAGCCGAGTCCGACTCCGACTCCAGCTTTCAATAAATTGTTGGCTCCGACTCCGATTCCACATACGTTTTAAATGTTTCAAAAGTTAGTCAACTATGATTTTGAAAATATTGGTAAATAGGATTATTTATATACTCTCTAAGTGTCATGTTTTTCTCATCGAAAATAAGTTCGAATCACAAAACGAAAAAAAAGTTTTTAGGCTACAAGTTTTATACGCTATTGAAACAGATATAAAAAATACCTCCAGTTTTGAAGGCATTTTCAGAAGAACAGTTTTGTAAGTAAATATGGATTTATTTACTTAACCTCAAATTTGCATATCATTTATTAAATGCTAATATATTTATATATTATTTTTTAAATTTTATAATGAATAATTAATAGAAACCTGGCCTTAAAGATGGATTTAACATATAACTTCAATTTACTTTCTTTTAGGATCTCATTTCTAACAAGCACAGTGACTATCAAAGTCAACTTGTTTTTTTTTTCAATAACTATTTTCAACGAAACTATAGTTGAAAGGATATGATTCTGAAGGAGATTATTATTGCAAATCAATGTATCTAAAAAATTTCTTCGTGATTTACTCTAATATTAAAATTTTCTATATATTTAGAAAGAGGAGCGCGATACTTCTTGAATCTTCACCTAAACCGAAGCTTTGGATTGGTCCGTTTGACCGAAAGTTGACCTTTTTTTGATATTTTTGGTCAGTTTCAATTATTTCAATTGCAACACTTAGTTATAAACAGAATGCGCATGTTGAGTTTCAAGTAGTAGATTGATACAATCGTTGATTGTTTGCTGGAAGAGTTATACTGTCAGTGACTTTTTTTAATATTCAATTTCCATGTACCTCGCAACTTTTTTACAAAAAAAAGATTTACGTAAAACCTTCAAGACATTCGTTATCGAGGTAAAAGATGACTGTATGTGTGTATATTTTTCAGAAAGAACTAGATTGAATTTGGTCAAATTTTAATTGAAAGATTGCATAAATATTGGCAAAAGGAAGCAGTAAACAATCAATTAAATATTTCTGACTACAAATCCAATATTTATTATTTTTTGAGTTATGATACTACATACTTGGGTAAAAGAGATACATGCGACTTAAAGAACAATTAAAAATCAAAGAAGTGTTGTAAATTAAGCTGTTTTATAGCAAATACTGAACAACAAAAAAATATATTTTTTGTTGAATTTAAGATAACTCCGACTCCAACTCCGGGTTATCAGAAATTTTCGGCTCCGACTCCGACTCCAGCCCATAAAATTTAGCCGAATCCGGCTCCGACTCCGACTCCAGCTGGTCGAGTTTTGGCGACTCCGACTCCAACTCCGACTCCAGGTCCCCAAAAAGACCCGACTCCACCGACTCCGGCTCCGACTCCGACTCCACAGCCCTGATTTTTAGGAATAAAAAAGTGAGTCTCTTTTCTATGACATTTTTAAGCTACAAAACATATTTATTTATCACGTAACACAACATATTTCTATGTCAAAGCATCATGACGTGATAGTAACAATGTTTTGTGACAAAAAATGTTAACGTGAATCGGGAAAGCAGTGCAAATTTTTACCACAACTCGAGTTTTTAGAATCACCTTTAAGGAAAATGCTGTAACTTAAACAAGCTCTATGTGTTGCAGACGATAAATATAATAAAAGCACTCAATCTATCGATTTCAGAAAATGAATTACAGTTGATCAGAAGTTGTTCATGAACTGGCGTCCCGTTTCACCTTAACATTAACTTTTTTTTTCTCTTACTTTTTGAAATTTAAACATATTTTAAACCTGAAATTCAAAGCCATGGTGCCGCTAGACCGAACAGACTAATGTGAATAGAATAGGAATATTTCCCCTGCTTATTAGTTTTACAGAGAATCGTTTCATTGAATGTACAGTGTAAAATCCACAAAGTGCTACAAAATGTGCCATCACGAGTCGAATCTTTCCACCGATTTACTCGGTAGATGAAGTTATGAGATTTTAATGAACTCCGTACCGGGCGTCTCCATCCACCGTAACCGTGGCGTGGCGCAGTTGTCACCGGGCCTCATCCCGGAGCAGACAGCGCACCGGACAGTATCTCAATTAAGACCCATAAAAAGTGTGTCTCCGTCGATATTTTTGTCGTTCGAAAAATGATAAATGAAAATTTAATTTAATAGCGCTCGTAAAAAATTAGTCACATTCTAAGCCGGGGCTTGGCCAAAAAACCAGTTTTGTCGGGGACAGATTTTTATTTCCTGAAGCCGCGCTGAAGCCGTTTGACACTGTAGCGGTGGATCTTCCCGCTTCAGAAACGGAAAGTTTGGCCAGAAATCGGCGAGCTCATTATGGGTGTCACAAATTGTGATAACGCGAACGTTTGCAACAGCCGATTTCCTTTGGGGTTTTTTTTACTTTTTAGAGGGGACACCGTTTCTTTGGCGTGGCCATTTCGCCGGCCGGGGTGCCAAATGGGCCATCAGGGAGTGACTTTCTCATCCCCGTGTGCATCCGAAGAAGAGGTTGGCCGAGAGCGAGAGGAAGATTTGATAATAAAGGAAACTTCTGTAAAATGTTTGACATTTTTTTATGGCCGCAGCACCGCCAATGTGGGTCATGATCAAAACGAGGAATGGGAGAGCGAGCAGGAGGAGGGACAGTGACTTTTTGAACAAATTTAAATTTGAAACCGAAAACCTAAAGTCGTAAAACTGAAAATCTTTGAGGTGATGAAATTGAATGCAAGAGGACTCGAATGTTGGCGAGGTTTGTTTGAAGAAAAAGGTATAATAAGTTTTTATGAATGAAAACATTAGCATCCTCCAGAGAGATAATATATTCATTGATGGGACAAAAGTGCCGAAGTGGAACAGCGTTTTTTTTTTTTTTTTGTTGGTAAAGTTTTATTGGGGATTTTTTTAGAAGAGAAAAATGTAAGAAGGGGAATACAGTCATGCCTCGGTTTAGCAACGCATATGAGGGATGAAAAACCGAGGCGTGCATAATACAGTCATGCCTCGGTTTAGCAACGCATATGAGGGATGAAAAACCGAGGCGTGCATAATTGAGGGGGGGGGGAAATCAAATCCGAGCTTATGGGAAATCAAAATTACCGATTTTGCTATATGGGTATCACATTTGCATACAATTCCAAAGTTAAAACACACATTTTTGAAAATACTTAAAATTTTCACAAAACTTCGTATTTTCGGAAAAAATACTCAAATTTTCAGTGTTTAACAAATATATATTTGATACCCAATGATCGGGATTTTTCATACATCCGAAAGTAGTGCAGAAATTTATGAAAATACTCAAATTTGTCACAAAACTACGTATTATCAAAAAAACTCGAAATTTCAGGTTTTTTTTAAATTTGGGTATCAAATGATAGAGTTTTTTTTATACATTTCGATAGTAATAATATTTCTTGTGAATACTGAAAAAATCCGCCCGTTTGGATCAACCGGACCGCGCACTGGACTCACAATCCAGAGGTCGCCGGTTCGAATCCCGCGGCGGGCGCTCTAAAATTCTTTGTGTAAATATGGGTATTCGGCGCCGTCGCTCCGTGCCATACTTTCATACACTTAGGAGCCCAGGGCGGCGAAGTCCTTGTAGATAAAAGGAAGACACTAGTGGTTGGTACTAGCAATGGTGGCCGACAGCTATGAAGTCAACTTCGAATACTAAAAAAAATCATAAAACTACGTATTTTTGAAAAAACTCTAAAATTTGGTTTTTTTATTGGTATGAAATAATTGTAAATTTTTCATAAATTTTGATAGATTTTTTTTAAATGCTCAAAATTTTTACAGAACTACATACTTTTGCTAAAATACTCAAAATTTCAGTTTGTATTATATGGGTATCATAAAATCGGATTTTTGTTTGTAAAAAACTAAAATTTTCACTTTTTTGAAAATACGGAGTTTTGTGAAAATTTCGAATGTTTTCAAAAATTTATATTTTTATTTTTCAAATATCTAAGAAAATCCCGATCATTTGATACCCATATTGAGAAAAACTGAAATTTTTAACAATTTTTGGAAAATATGTAGCTTTGTGAAAGTTTTGAGTATTTCCAAAAATATGTGTTATAACTTTCGAAATTTATGAAAAAATCCCGATCATTTGATACCCCTATAGTAGAAACAATCATTTTTAGTATTTTTTTCGAGAAACGTAGCAATTTCAAAATACAGGTAAAATACGTATTTTTGTGAAAATGTTCATGTAATTATAATTGCAATGGATAGCTGAAATCACTCCAATTCCAAAACACTATAATTTTTTGAAGTTTGGATGATTTTTCATACACTGAAATAAAAAAAAGTACCAAATTCCTAAATTCTAGGAATTTTGGCTCCTTTCCTTATTTAGTAAATGGGTTTCTTGGATTACTTAATATGAAAAGGAGGCAAAATTCCTAGAATTTAGAAATTTGATACTTTTTTTTTAATTTAGTGTAGGATTTAGCCAAAATCCCATAAGCTCTGTGCTTCAGTTATGCACTGGGTCATGCTTAACCAGGCAGTCCAAAACGAGGCATGACTGTAAACATTTCCAAGATCACCAAAAATGTTAACCTCAAAGCAACCATGAATTTATTAATTTGTTGGTAAAAGATGAAACCAATGTATACATAAATGAAACTATAGCAAAAAATAAAAATGCTTTTATAAAAAAAACTAACTTAATCCACCTATGTGGTTGATGCCTTCCTCACTTTTTACCAACAATGGGTAATATGAGTGGTTTGGACACATTACTTCAGCTATTTTTTTTAGATCCAGAAAAATAAGTACACAGATATAACTTGAGTGGTAATAACTCGATACAGGGTTGCCAGATCTTCAATGTTTTAGACTCATTGGAAAGGTCTTTTGATAACCTAACCAACGATGGGTCGGATGATGGACCCGGACATAGTTTACATACATTTAAGTGAGATCCGGCTTCCAAAAAGTACATTAATATCACTTAAGGGGCCATATCTCGAGACAGGGTTGCCAGATCTTCAATGTTTTGGACTTGTTGGAAAGGACTTTTGATAACCTAACCAACGATGGGTCGGATGATGGACCCGGACATAGTTTACATACATTTAAGTGAGATCCGGCTTCCAAAAAGTACATTAATATCACTTAAGGGGCCATATCTCGAGACAGGGTTGCCAGATCTTCAATGTTTTGGACTTGTTGGATAGGTCTTTTGATAACCTAACCAACGATGGGTTGGATGGTGGACCCGGACATAGTTTACATACATTTAAGTGAGATCCGGCATCCAAAAAGTACATAAATATCACTTAAGTGGTCATAACTTGAGACAGGGTTGCCAGATCTTCAATGTTTTGGACTCATTGGAAAGGTCTTTTGATTATCTAATCAACGATGGGTCGGATGATGGACCCGGACATAGTTTACATACATTTAAGTGAGATCCGGCTTCCAAAAAGTACATAAATATCACTTATGTGGCAATATCTCGAGAAAGGGTTGCCAGATCTTCAATGTTTTGGACTCGTTAGAAAGGTCTTTTGATAACCTAACCAACGATGGGTCGGATGGTGGACCCGGACATAGTTTACATACATTTAAGTGAGATCCGGCATCCAAAAAGTACATAAATATCACTTAAGGGGCCATATCTCGAGACAGGGTTGCCAGATCTTCAATGTTTTGGACTTGTTGGAAAGGACTTTTGATAACCTAACCAACGATGGGTTGGATGGTGGACCCAGACATAGTTTACATACATTTAAGTGAGATCCGGCATCCAAAAAGTACATAAATATCACTTAAGTGGTCATAACTTGAGACAGGGTTGCCAGATCTTCAATGTTTTGGACTCATTGGAAAGGTCTTTTGATTATCTAATCAACGATGGGTCGGATGATGGACCCGGACATAGTTTACATACATTTAAGTGAGATCCGGCTTCCAAAAAGTACATAAATATCACTTATGTGGCAATATCTCGAGAAAGGGTTGCCAGATCTTCAATGTTTTGGACTCGTTAGAAAGGTCTTTTGATAACCTAACCAACGATGGGTCGGATAGTGAATCCGGACATAGTTTACATACATTTAAGTGAGATCCGGCTTCCAAAAAGTACATCAATATCACTTAAGTGGCCATATCTCGAGACAGGGTTGCCAGATCTTCAATGTTTTGGACTCGTTGGAAAGGTCTTTTAATAACCTAACCAACGATGGGTCGGATAGTGAATCCGGACATAGTTTACATACATTTAAGTGAGATCCCGATATATGTGAAAACGCATTTTTATACATAACTTTTGAACTACTTATCGAAACTTCAATCTGTATAAAACTCGATCTATGGACCCTGAACCAAGTCGAATGCAACAGGTTCGGGTCAAATCGGTTCAGCCAGTGCCGAGAAACATGAGCTAGTTTGTTGGTCACATACATACATACACACACACATACACACACACATACACACAGACATTTGTGTAGTTTTCGATTCTGAGTCGATATGTATACATGAAGGTGGGTCTACGACGTTTTTATACAAAGTTCATTTTTAGAGCAGGATTATAGCCTTACCTCAGTGAGGAAGGCAAAACAATTCAAACAGATTTGAATTTCTTAGTACTATTCAGAAAAACAATAATCGTCATATTTTAAACTAAAAAACTAACTTAATCCACCAATGTGGTTGGAGCCTTCCTCACTCATTACCGACAATGGGTGTACACAAATTTCATCTATTTTTTTGATCCGGAATAAAAAACTACATTAATATCACTTAAGTGGCCATATCTCGAGACAGGGTTGCCAGATCTTCAATGTTTTGGACTCGTTGGAAAGGTCTTTCGAAAACCTAACTAACGATGGGTCGGATGGTGGATCCGGACATAGTTTACATACATTTAAGTGAGATCCGGCTTCCAAAAAGTACCACAATATCACTTAGGGGGCAATATCTCGAGACAGGGTTGCCAGATCTTCAATGTTTTGGACTCGTTGGAAAGGTCTTTCGATAACCTAACTAACGATGGGTCGTATAGTGGATCCGGACATAGTTTACATACATTTAAGTGAGATCCGGCTTCCAAAAAGTACCACAATATCACTTAGGGGGCAATATCTCGAGACAGGGTTGCCAGATCTTCAATGTTTTGGACTCGTTGGAAAGGTCTTTTGATAACCTAACTAACGATGGGTCGGATAGTGGATCTGGACATAGTTTACATACATTTAAGTGAGATCCGGCTTCCAAAAAGTACACCAATATCACTTAGGGGGCAATATCTCGAGACAGGGTTGCCAGATCTTCAATGTTTTGGACTCGTTGGAAAGGTCTTTTGATAACCTAACCAACGATGGGTCGGATAGTGGATCTGGACATAGTTTACATACATTTAAGTGAGATCCGGCTTCCAAAAAGTACACCAATATCACTTAGGGGGCAATATCTCGAGACAGGGTTGCCAGATCTTCAATGTTTTGAACTGGTTGGAAAGGTCTTTTGATAACCTAACCAACGATGGGTCGGATAGTGGATCTGGACATAGTTTACATGCATTTATGTGAGATCCGGCTTCCAAAAAGTACACCAATATCACTTAGGGGGCAATATCTCGAGACAGGGTTGCCAGATCTTCAATGTTTTGAACTCGTTGGAAAGGTCTTTTGATAACCTAACCAACGATGGGTCGGATAGTGGATCCGGACATAGTTTACATACATTTAAGTGAGATCCGGATATATGTGAAAACACATTTTTATACATAACTTTTGAACTACTTATCGAAACTTCAATCTGTATAAAACTCGATCTATGGGACCCTAAACCAAGTCGAATGCAACAGGTTTGTGTCAAATCGGTTCAGTCAGTGCCGAGAAACATGAGCTAGTTTGTTGGTCACATACATACATACACACACACATACACACACACATACACACACACATACACACACACATACACACACACATACACACAGACATTTGTTCAGTTTTCGATTCTGAGTCGATATGTATACATGAAGGTGGGTCTACGACCTTTTTATACAAAGTTCATTTTTAGAGCAGGATTATAGCCTTACCTCAGTGAGGAAGGCAAAACATTGACAAAGGCATAAATTAAATTCAAAATCTTTTCTAATCTCGTGCCGTATGGAGCCATCCATAACCACGTGGACACCTTAGGGAGAGGAAGAGGGGTCTAGAATTTCAAAAAAAAAGTCTCCACGTTGTTTAAAGATGTTCCCTACAGGACAATCAGAATATGTTTAGATCTATTGGAACGCAAAAAAATTTAAAAAAAAATGTTTTAAAATTAAACTCAGAGCCCACGGAATCATTTGAAGTTTGAAATGGTTCACAAACCATTGAAAAATATTTGAATCACTAAGTGACAGATCAAAGAAATGATGAATTTGATGAGGAAATATTCAGAAATGACCATTCTAACTTTGCTTTGAATAGTACATTTTTGTGCCATGTAAAAAAATTGAAACACAAATATTAAAAAAATACACTCTTTTTTGTTAAATCAAGTATAACATAAATTTTTATCATATTTTCAAAAAGTTGCAAATCTTTATAGAGTTTTTTTTTATAATCTGTTTCACAAGCTGTACTTTTTGCCAAAAAATGCATCCGCCAAATTATTTGTACAGGCGATATTTCCAAGCCCGGAACTGGTCCGTCTGAACAGCACAAAACCGGCCCAACAGACAGTCGGAAACCCATCATCGATCTCCGCCAGACAAAAGCCAACTTTGCTGCTGCTCCCAAAGATCATCGGACGAAGGATCATCGCTCATTTGATCCTCACCGAACAATTTCACGTCGCATCAACCAACGACTTGAGCAGAGCGTTCTCCCCAAAAGGATTCGACGAAATTCCTAGAATTTTAAGGTTACGGGCAGAGTCCATTCAAGCCCGATGTGCGTTCACTGAACACCTCGAATAAAGCGTTTCCAGATGATCTGTTTTTATTTTTGGGTTCAAAACTCAGCTGGCTTCGTGCAACGTACAACTTGAAAAGGGATCACCGGAATGGAATATCTCCCAAAAGTGATTAATGGCTTTTCCCGTATCGATTCGTCGGGGTGGCAGCAGCAGTTGCAGTTGAGCTGAGGGGTTGCGTTGCGTCCCAAAAGTAGAGAGGTCTGGGATGCCTCTTAATTTTCGGTGCGCAGTCCCGCCACGGGTGATTATTTATTTTCTATTAAACTTTCTTTGACTAAACGCGCCATTTGCTACTGCATTTTTGCTATCCCCTCCCCGGACTAGGTAATCGCGGCTTCTACAAAAGGTTCCTCTCACAACATTGAAATTCAACGTAGAAAAAAACACAAAAAACAACAAACTCATCCAGTTTCGAAACGGAAGGTGAAAGCATTTTCCTGTTTTTAGCGCCTCGTCGTTGGTGCCTTTTTGGACGGACGGACGACCGTCAATTGGACTGCCTGTCCCGGGGACTCTCTGTGAAATCGGATTAATTTTATCGTAATCATTTGTTGGGGGCTACCGACGACGGCAGCAGACGGGGACGATCTTTGTGATGAATTGGCGAGCTACTTTCGGAGGACGGGCTTAAGGCCACGCTACTGGTCACGTTTCTAAGCCCTGGGAGATTTGTGGTGCGGGCCGCGCGCTGGCAATCGGACTCTTTAATGACGAAAGTTTGGGGCGCCGCCACAACCGGGCATTGACTTAATGGTTGGGAGGTTTTTTTTGGAGGACATTCACAGTAGCTTCGTGAGCATCATGTGCGACGACAACAACAGTTTGAGCATATGAACAAATAAAAGATCTTTGAACTAAAAACCCAGCCAAATACAACATTCATCAGGCTCCAAGCATGAATATTTGGCAACCAACAAATCCTCAAAATCCTAACAAAAACGCAACTTTCTTCACAACCAAACCAGTCGAACCCAGCTAGACTTCCCCCAGCGCAAATCAAAACACAGAACACATCAGAAATTCCCCACGCAGCTGGCTGCTGCACGCCTCTGCCGGCCAAAATCAAGCACTTCTTCACACACACACACACTAAATACAAACTGTACGCATTTGGAGAACCTCAGCCAGTGATCATCGTTCGGCGGCAAACAAATAGTTGCTTCATTAAATCGTTAATTTATCATGCATTCCAAAGTGGGTCGGCACTTCACGGCTGCTGCTGTTGCTGCTACCCAAGACTGGGGCTTTCTTCTAATGATGAAAAAAGTAGGTAAGTTTTTTTTCGGTGGGGACGATAGCTGGGGAGATGCGAGACGCAAAGTTTACTAATTTTTATTAATTAATTAGAATTAATTTAATTGATTTCCTCGACTAGTTTGGAGCATTTTTTTAGCTTTCGGGTCCCTGGGATTTAAATTTTTCAATTGACGGAACTCAAGTCGAAGCAAGAATTTCAGGTTGAAACATTTTTGAAGTTCCAAACCGTTTTAACAAGTGTCTCAATTCGTAATGAAGAGAGTACTTGAACCCGGCAAGCCCCTCTGAACGAATGACGTAAACATAAATAATTCAATTCAATCCCCAACAATGATGGTCTCGGGCGGCCCAACTTCGTCGGTTCCTCCGACTACGGTTTTGGGAGTTTGATGGATTAAAGAAATCGCCTCTCTGACCACACTTCTTTCTCTGTGCTCTGTGTTGTGCGCACCTTGTTCATCCATGACAGACCACCGAAAACTACAAAACTACCAAGTCTTCTATACTTTTGAGGTTTGAATTTTGGACAGGGGTGTCCAATTTATAAAAACTAAAAACTAAAAACTAAAAACTAAAAACTAAAAACTAAAAACTAAAAACTAAAAACTAAAAACTAAAAACTAAAAACTAAAAACTAAAAACTAAAAACTAAAAACTAAAAACTAAAAACTAAAAACTAAAAACTAAAAACTAAAAACTAAAAACTAAAAACTAAAAACTAAAAACTAAAAACTAAAAACTAAAAACTAAAAACTAAAAACTAAAAACTAAAAACTAAAAACTAAAAACTAAAAACTAAAAACTAAAAACTAAAAACTAAAAACTAAAAACTAAAAACTAAAAACTAAAAACTAAAAACTAAAAACTAAAAACTAAAAACTAAAAACTAAAAACAAAAAACTAAAAACTAAAAACTAAAAACTAAAAACTAAAAACTAAAAACTAAAAACTAAAAACTAAAAACTAAAAACTAAAAACTAAAAACTAAAAACTAAAAACTAAAAACTAAAAACTAAAAACTAAAAACTAAAAACTAAAAACTAAAAACTAAAAACTAAAAACTAAAAACTAAAAACTAAAAACTAAAAACTAAAAACTAAAAACTAAAAACTAAAAACTAAAAACTAAAAACTAAAAACTAAAAACTAAAAACTAAAAACTAAAAACTAAAAACTAAAAACTAAAAACTAAAAACTAAAAACTAAAAACTAAAAACTAAAAACTAAAAAGTTAAAAGTTAAAAGTTAAAAGTTAAAAGTTAAAAGTTAAAAGTTAAAAGTTAAAAGTTAAAAGTTAAAAGTTAAAAGTTAAAAGTTAAAAGTTAAAAGTTAAAAGTTAAAAGTTAAAAGTTAAAAGTTAAAAGTTAAAAGTTAAAAGTTAAAAGTTAAAAGTTAAAAGTTAAAAGTTAAAAGTTAAAAGTTAAAAGTTAAAAGTTAAAAGTTAAAAGTTAAAAGTTAAAAGTTAAAAGTTAAAAGTTAAAAGTTAAAAGTTAAAAGTTAAAAGTTAAAAGTTAAAAGTTAAAAGTTAAAAGTTAAAAGTTAAAAGTTAAAAGTTTAAAGTTAAAAGTTAAAAGTTAAAAGTTAAAAGTTAAAAGTTAAAAGTTAAAAGTTAAAAGTTAAAAGTTAAAAGTTAAAAGTTAAAAGTTAAAAGTTAAAAGTTAAAAGTTAAAAGTTAAAAGTTAAAAGTTAAAATTTAAAAGTTAAAAGTTAAAAGTTAAAAGTTAAAAGTTAAAAGTTAAAAGTTAAAAGTTAAAAGTTAAAAGTTAAAAGTTAAAAGTTAAAAGTTAAAAGTTAAAAGTTAAAAGTTAAAAGTTAAAAGTTAAAAGTTAAAAGTTAAAAGTTAAAAGTTAAAAGTTAAAAGTTAAAAGTTAAAAGTTAAAAGTTAAAAGTTAAAAGTTAAAAGTTAAAAGTTAAAAGTTAAAAGTTAAAAGTTAAAAGTTAAAAGTTAAAAGTTAAAAGTTAAAAGTTAAAAGTTAAAAGTTAAAAGTTAAAAGTTAAAAGTTAAAAGTTAAAAGTTAAAAGTTAAAAGTTAAAAGTTAAAAGTTAAAAGTTAAAAGTTGAAAGTTGAAAGTTAAAAGTTAAAAGTTAAAAGTTAAAAGTTAAAAGTTAAAAGTTAAAAGTTAAAAGTTAAAAGTTAAAAGTTAAAAGTTAAAAGTTAAAAGTTAAAAGTTAAAAGTTAAAAGTTAAAAGTTAAAAATTAAAAGTTAAAAGTTAAAAGTTAAAAGTTAAAAGTTAAAAGTTAAAAGTTAAAAGTTAAAAGTTAAAAGTTAAAAGTTAAAAGTTAAAAGTTAAAAGTTAAAAGTTAAAAGTTAAAAGTTAAAAGTTAAAAGTTAAAAGTTAAAAGTTAAAAGTTAAAAGTTAAAAGTTAAAAGTTAAAAGTTAAAAGTTAAAAGTTAAAAGTTAAAAGTTAAAAGTTAAAAGTTAAAAGTTAAAAGTTAAAAGTTAAAAGTTAAAAGTTAAAAGTTAAAAGTTAAAAGTTAAAAGTTAAAAGTTAAAAGTTAAAAGTTAAAAGTTAAAAGTTGAAAGTTAAAAGTTAAAAGTTAATGTTGTTCAACATTCAATGTTGAATTCAATTCAAATGTTGAATGTTGAATATTGAATGTTGAATGTTGAATGTTGAATGTTGAATGTTGAATGTTGAATGTTGAATGTTGAATGTTGAATGTTGAATGTTGAATGTTGAATGTTGAATGTTGAATGTTGAATGTTGAATGTTGAATGTTGAATGTTGAATGTTGAATGTTGAATGTTGAATGTTGAATGTTGAATGATGAATGTTGAATGTTGAATGTTGAATGTTGAATCTTGAATGTTGAATGTTGAATGTTGAATGTTGAATGTTGAATGTTGAATCTTGAATGTTGAATGTTGAATGATGAATGTTGAATGATGAATGATGTAAGTTGTAAGTTTGCTTCATTTCATATTTATAGTCCTTAATTTTGATTCTAAAGCGGATTTCCAATATAATTTTGATATGTATAAATAAAAAATATTTATAACAAGAATTAATCAGAAATCAATTCGGTTTAAACAAGAACAAAAAAAAAATGTATGACAAACATTTTGAATTTATTGTTATTTTTGCCTTCCTCACTGAGGTAAGGCTATAATCCTGCTCTAAAAATGAACTTTTTATTAAAAGCTCGAAGACCCACCTTCATATATACATATCGACTCAGAATCGAAAACTGAACAAATGTCTGTGTGTGTGTATGTGTGTGTGTGTGTATGTGTGTGTGTGTGTATGTATGTATGTGTTCAAAAATCTTGCCAAGTTTTCTCAGCACTGGCTGAACCGATTTTGATCGAACCAGTTGCATTCGACTTGGTTTAGGGTCCCATACATCGCTATTGAATTGTTTGAAGTTTCGATAAGTAGTTCAAAAGTTATGTATAAAAATGTGTTTTCAAATATATCCGGATCTCAATTATATGCAAGTAAAGCCGGATCTCACTTAAATGCATGTAAACGATGTCCGGATCCATCATCCGACCCATCGTTGGTTAGGTAATCAAGAGACCTTTCCAACGAGTCCACAACATCGAAGATCTGGTAACCCTGTCTTGAGTTATGACCACTTAAGTGATATTTATGTACTTTTTTGAAGCCGGATCTCACTTAAATGCATGTAAACGATGTCCGGATCCATCATCCGACCCATCGTTGATTGGGTAATCAAGAGACCTTTCCAACGAGTCCACAACATTGAAGATGTGGCAACCCTGTCTCGAGTTATGACCACTTAAGTGATATTTATGTACTTTTTTGAAGCCGGATCTCACTTAAATGCATGTAAACGATGTCCGGATCCATCATCCGACCCATCATTGGTTGGATAATCGAGAGACCTTTCCATTGAGTCCACATAATTGAAGATCTGGCAACCCTGCCTCGAGTTATGACCACTTAAGTGATATTTATGCACTTTTTTGTAGGCGGATCTCACTTAAATGCATGTAAACGATGTCCAGATCCATCATCTGACCCATCGTTGGTTATGTAATCAAGAGACCTTTCCAACGAGTCCACAACATTGAAGCTGTGGCAACCCTGTCTCGAGTTATGACCACTTAAGTGATATTTATGTTCTTTTTTGAAGCCGGATCTCACTTAAATGCATGTAAACGATGTCCGGATCCATCATCCGACCCATCATTGGTTGGATAATCGAGAGACCTTTCCATTGAGTCCACATAATTGAAGATCTGGCAACCCTGTCTCGAGTTATGACCACTTAAGTGATATTTATTTACCTTTTTGAAGCCGGATCTCACTTAAATGTATGTAAACGATGTCCAGATCCATCATCCGACCCATCGTTGGTTAGGTAATCAAGAGACCTTTTCAGCGAGTCCACAACATCGAAGATCTGGCAACCCTGTCTTGAGTTATGACCACTTAAGTGATATTTATGTACTTTTCTGAAGCCGGATCTCACTTAAATGCATGTAAACGATGTCCGGATTCATCATCCGACCCAGCGTTGGTTAGGTAATTGAAAGGCCTTTCCAATGAGTCCAAAACATTGAAGATCTGGCAACCCTGTCTCGAGTTATGACCACTTAAGTGATATTTATGTACTTTTTTGAAGCCGGATCTCACTTAAATGTATATAAACGATGTCCGGATCCATCATCCGACCTATCTTTGTTTAGGTAATCAAGAGACCTTTCCAACGAGTCCACAACATCGAAGATCTGGCAACCCTGTCTCGAGTTATGACCACTTAAGTGATATTTATGTACCTTTTTGAAGCCGGATCTCACTTAAATGCATGCAAACGATGTCCGGAACCATCATCCGACCCATCGTTGGTTAGGTAATCAAGAGGCCTTTCCAACGAGTCCATATAATTGAAAATCTGGCAACCCTGTCTCGAGTTATTACAACTTCAGTTATATCTGTGTACTTATTTTTCTGGACCTAAAAAAATAGCTGAAATATGTGTCCAAACCACTCATATTACCCATTGTTGGTAAAAAGTGAGGAAGGCATCAACTACATAGGTGGATTAAGTTAGTTTTTATTTTTAGTAAGCTTTAGGCACCCCTGCTCTAGGAGAACATCTCACCACGCACCTTCACGGTATCCCTTTTTGCTCCAGCCTCACAGTTCATCCATCCATCCGCCGAGACAATCCGCGGAGTGTGGGGTGGCCGGCTCGACCACAACTCTACACTCTACCGGCCCGTCTGCAGAGACCTCGTCACATCAACCACAGTCGAGAAGTCGAGAGCAAAGGAGAAATTCCAAAAATAGAAAAGAAGCTCAAAACTCGCACACAGCTGGAACTCACAGTATTCGGGAGGGGGACGTTCGGAGGTCGCCCCTACAAGAGTCCAACGAGTCACAGCTGTCCATGGGGTTTGGGTCTCGAAAACGCCACCGGCCATGTGAACCTGTGCGATTTGCTGAAATCTGGATTGAAGCTGGGAGTGCAATTACAGGTGGCACAATAGTATAGTAATAAGATATTTTATAATTTTTCTCTAATAGAGCAAATTTTTGCTAAGAAGCGGCGTGAATCACCGTGAATCAGTAGCTCTTCACGCAACTCCCAAAACGAGACTCAACTCCTCCAACAACAAAACACGGGTTGAACTCATCGTCAACAACAAAAACCTACAAAAAGAAACAAACCCAAAAAAGAAACACCGCAAACGGCACTTCGAAAGCGAACGAAAACGATTAGGAAATGAAATGTCAAATATGAATTCCTGTCAGAAAACTAGTTTTCGAAGTGCGGCATCGTCGTGCGGGGACCTCGTCGAAAACGGTGTTTCGATTTTCATGAATATGTCACTCCGTCACGGTGTCGCGCATCGTCCTCGTCGTCGTCATCCCGTACGGGGCCACGTGCCCCCACGGGAATCGAAGTTTGAGTTGGTTTGATGAAAAATCTCAATCACTAATTTTCTGGGGAGTGGGGGACCTATAGGACAAACGACTTCAATTCGGCCAAACGACGAACCTCATTTTTCAGTTCAAAACAATTTGAAATAATTTGCATTCATTTTAATTTCTAGAAATATATGGCCCTACCAAACCGTCCAACAATAAAAGTAGAGGCATGCAAATATATCTAGGAAAAGCAGGCTCACACCGTACCAAATAACAGGTTTCTTTTCGGACCCCGTTCCGCCCCGTCAACGTTGTCGTATCACACCAAGTGCTCCGAGACGGTGGCGGCCTAGGACCCCTACCGATCCCTCCCGAGAGACCTCAGTGCCGACGACCTCCGTGCGCCTCCTGGATCCATCTCGTTGAGTAGCAGCAGCAGCCGCCGTGCTACGGACAAGAGCCACAAGGGTCTTCTGGTCGTCGTCGACCAGAAACAAAAAATCAAAGTCGAGATAAGAAAGTAAAACATTTATTATCTGTCTGATTCACCTTCGCCGATAGATACACGAGGTAAACGTTTGTCCGAACACTTGGAAACATTTCTTTCGAGGTTGGATCGGATGGTGGTGGTGGACCCTTTGGACTAGAGCAGGGCGGTTAGGCTGGTTCATACTAAGGTCGTGGTAACCTATAGATGCCTCTGTGCTCTCTTATGCTAACTAAATAGGAAAATCAGCGAGCTTAGTACAAGAGAGCACAGAGGCATCGGTATGGAAATTGTATGTTAAAAATTAAAAACCAAAAATGTATTGGTAAATCTAAATATTCTTTTGAAGGATAGAAACTTTTTGAGGTTCCGGAATACAATAAAAATTAAAATAATTTCAACAAGCCCAAAACATTTAGATTTTTTTGACAGTTGATTCGACTTCTAATTCCATAAATAAGTTTAAGTTGTTTTGCAAAAATATTTAGTTGCCCCTTGATTTTTCGGTCCGTTTTTGAAGAAGGGGGCAACATAAATTTTGAAAAATATTCGCCACGGCCTAAGCCATTTTAACAAAAAATAATGTATTGAAGGACTCTCAAAAATCTGACCAATATTCATATTTTTCATACTATTTCAACTCCTTCTTTTTAAGATTTTTTTTCTTAATTCAAGATGACAATCTATCTTTATACAGGAGAAATGTAATTTTTAACACATTTTTTATGAATCATTCAAAAATACAAAAAAAATAAAAAAAATAGGCAGCCAAAAAATAAAAAAAAATCATTAAAATTATGGAAAATTGGAAACAATTATTAACAAAAAATAATGATTTTACCTCGAAGTTATGTCTAAAAATTCTGCTTTCATTGCATTTATGATTTTTTTTAATACATTTACATTTTTTTAATACATCTAATTTGAGAAATGGAATTGAAATTTGATTTAAAACAAAAAAACAAAAATAACGCATGTGCCATTTATTTACATGATAAGTCAAATGCTTTCTTTCCATCCTAGCAAACAACATTTGAATCGTTTAGTAATAAGTGACACTAAGAAACATTTTCTAAAAATCGAATCATCTTGTTTTAACAAAATGTTAAAAAATGTCATAAAAATACGCATCATGCAAAAAAAACACTAATTGAAAGTTTTTTAAATGGTTTTAATTTATAGTTTTTTTTATTGTTTTCGATAGTTATAGCATTTTTTGCAAATACTAAATATTTGCAGGAAACTTCATTTTTTCTGCAAAATATCTAAATTTGATGGTTTTGGAATATGGTCGTAAAACTATGTCATAGTTTTTTGTTTGATGTTCCGTAATTATTTATTGGAAAATTTATTTAAAAAAACTGCTCAAGAAACTAAGTCAAATGAGGTGCTTTATGTGTCAATGACTCATCAAATTTTGCAAAATTTTACAAGAAACAACTTTGTGAAACATAAAACGCTAAACATTTTGAAAATTTTGTTTTAACTATTTTTTTAATATGTGGGATTTATTAGGAATTAAAATCATATAACCGTATTTCAATTTCAACAAGAATAAATACAATTTTATGTGTTTTGCGTTCAAACATCACTAATGTGCTCTGATTTAGCTAATGAAATTGAAATTTTACAAGGTTTGAGATTGTTTGGATTTTTATGAAAAAAGTCATAATTCTTTAACTTATTATTAGGCTTAGTGAATTTTCACGCTTAAAAATTTCAAATTTCACGGGAACCTTAATTTAAAACCATCAAATTTCACGGAAATTTCGCGGAACGTGAAAAACGGTAAAATTACTCTGAAAATTTTATGTTAAAATTACAAAAACTACTTGTTATGCTTCATTTCATATTATTTTTAAATAAGCTAAACATATCTTCATTTCCTAAACAGTTTCCACGTGGTTTATGACTTTGATCTATAAATATTTTGAAAGGAATGTAGGACATGTGTGTTCTCATTAATTGAACTGTTTTTTTAAATATTCGACTTATATTGTTAAAAAGTTTTCGCTGAATTGGTTCTATTATGGTTTTACATTGAATTCAATTTCAAATTACAGCAATATTTAACATCTTGTCAGCCAAAATTATTGAAATAACTTGAATTTTGTGTGACACTTTGCCAAGTAGATATTTTTAAGTTTTCATATCACTTTTCAAAAACTATAGTAAAAATCTAAATCCGAACAAAAAACAAAAAAAGTGTTTTTTTTTTTTAATTTTAACAGGAACTATTCACTCAAATAATCAAATATCGTGAAAATTAATATGGACTCAGAACAAACTGTATTGTATTCAAAATTTGATTTTGAAATTAAATAATAATATTAATTAAATCTTGAGTAAACCAAATTTGAGTCTTGAAATGTCTTTAAAAAATTTACCTATAAAATTAAAAAAAGTTGTTATTACCACGAATGGAAATATTACTGAATTTATCCAACTTCCGAAAAAATGCTGTTAATGATACTTTAAATAGCAACTTATTTTCTGAAGATTTTTCTCTAGCCCAATGGAATTCAATTTTCATTCTATATTTTGACTCAATATATCAGTATTGACAGGGAAGAGAATGTTACTACTGAATGTTACTTTTACATTATTGTTTGCATTTAACTGATTTCTAAAAATAAATCAGTTCATTAAAAAAAATCTGTGCAATCCTTAAACAAATATTACAATTAGCTTGTTCGTTTTAACATGTTTGGGATGAAAATGCTAAAATTTGTAAAAATTAAAACAGTTTCGTAAGAGAATGACTGCAATCAAATGATTGATATCATCTATCATGCTTGAGATAAGTTGATGATTCCGAAAATATGTTTTCACTGATTTTTGTGAACTTCATACAACTATTCAGCAGCATTCACTTCTCAGTGAATTTGTTTTTTTTTTGTTAATGTATATGTTGCTGCAGCTCTTCAAATGTTTCTTATCACGCTTTTCAATTTAAGACTAATAATATTTATTTAATATGCCTTTATAGTACAATATTTATTATGTTGTTATTTCAAAGAAATGATTTTGAAGATTGATCAATTTCACGGGATTTCACGGAAATCTTCAAAATTTCACGAAATTCACGCTGTCCGCGAAATCGTGAAAATTCACTAACCCTACTTATTATTAAATAGGTGCATGGGTACAAAACAAGTTTTATATTCGAAATTGAACTACAAATTACTGATGCAAGCTTCAGGAGAAAAACTCTCCATGAGTATGGAATGATTTTTTTTTCTGTTTTTGCATATTTATAAAACTCATCTTTTTGAAAACGTCTTTTTAAACACTTTAAGTTTTGTTAAAATAGTTTGGAGTGGATGTTCTGGTTTTCTTTTTATTTTTTGTCAAAATATTTAATATTTGTTTAAACGTAAAAAGGCTTGTAACGGTGTTTTGGACATTCCGATTCAAAAACATACGAATGAATTTGGTACTTTGAAATGCATTTTCAACAGTAAAACATTTGGTCAAACTATGTCTTTATTTTATTATCATTAAAAATATGACTTATGAAGCTGGCAACAGTAACTTGCAGTGCAATTTCGATAATAAAACATATTTTGAATCCATGCACTTGTTTAACGTTTTGTTAAAGAATTATGATATTTTTTCATTAAAAATTCAAAAATTCCCTGAACAATCTCAAATTTGCTAAATATCAATTACTTCAGCTAAATCAGAGCACACTGGAGATATTTGTACACAAAAAATATGTAGAATTGTAGTTATTCTTGTTGAAATTATGTGTAAATATGGTTTTATGATATGAATTCTCAATAAATCCCACCCATTAAAAAATAGTTAAAACTAAATTTTCAAAATGTTTAGCGATTTGAAACGTTCTACAAAGTTGTTTCTTGTCTAATTGTAGACATTTTGATAAGTAAATGACACATAAACACATCATTTGACATACCGTAAAACGGGGTGACTTTGATAGCCGGGGTGACTTTGATAGGTTTGCGATTTTTCCGCAAAATGAAGAGTACAATTAAAATACGTAAGGAATGGTTTAGAAACATACTGACCGTGGTAGAGAAGTGTTCAAAGTACCTCAAGAAGAACTTTTCATAAAATTTTGAAAAGTTTAAAAAGTTAGTTAACTTTAGTTAAGAAAATGTTGATGAAAGTCATTATTTTAAACTTCTCAAAGTGTCATGATTTTCTCAATGAACATGATTTTGAATCGGAAAACGGAATGCATTTTCGGATTCTTTGGACAATTTTCCACTAGAAGAAGGTTAAATAAGTTTGAAAATAATAAATAATATGTATTTTTGAAACACAATTAAAAAATATCTCCAAATTTATAGGCAATTTCAGTTGAACAAATTTCATGTAAAATGTTAAAACTTGTGATTCGTGCTTCGAATTCAATATAAAATGCAATATAAATCGATAATTTTATAAGCAAAACTAGTTTTAACAAATTTCAGGCAAAATTCCGACTTTTTTTCAATTTTACCTTAATTTTACATGTATTTTGTTAAAAAGCTCATAAACTTAGTTAACTAAATGTAAACATTGATTTTTTTTTCTTAAAAACTATATCAGCTACTTTAGTGATGGTACATTAAACGTACAAATAAAGTTTGAACATCTTAAATATGATTTTAACAAGAAAAACTATGACTATCAAAGTCACCCCGGAGTTTAAACTAAGAATTTTAAACGTAACTATTTTTCTAAACACTATTGAAAATACTTTTTTTCCAAAATAGTGCATGGACTTTGTGTGGCCTACCCCAGTACATGTTTTAAAAAAAAATAATCATGAGAAAAACCTTACCTGTTGGAAAATATTCTAAAAACAAATTGAAATCCTATCAAAGTCACCCCGGTTTACGGTAATTCTTGAGCAGTTAATACAAATATTCCAATAAATAATTGAATAATTTCAAACAAAAAACTTTAACAATCGATATCTCAGAAATTTCTCGATGTAACGTTTCGCTTTAAGAAGAATTGGAAAGCTGAGAAAATTTCCAATAAGACACATTCGAAAGTAGAGATAATTATTTTTTCCTGGACAGTTTGTTCTAGAAAACACGTGATAAGATATCGTTGTTGGACACGATTACTGTGAGATGATTATACCAATAGTTTTGTCTTTCATTTTCAGGTATTTGATGACCAGAAGTTTACATTATTATTTTTAGAGTCGGGGCTGTTACGAAATTGAAAAAATGACGAAAAATTTAAAGATAACAAATTTTATGAAATTTTCGTTACACAATGATTGTTTTTTGTGCTAAGCATCGTAGCAAAGATTGAATAAGTTTATAAAATAAAATTGAAAGAAAATTTTTAAATCTTAACGAACTAAGAGCCAGGCCGTATATAATCCAAAAAAACCTTTTTTGACGGAGATCATGAGGGGAGGAGAAAGAGTGGGGCAGAAAATAAAATTAAAAAATTGAAGTTATTTGCCATAGTTTCAAAATTACATTATAAAATCGTTGTAAAATGCATTATACACCAGCACAGTTTCTTCATCAGTTTTAAAATAAACTAAGAACTGACAAAATTTACTCTTTTGCCTTCCTCACTGAGGTAAGGCTATAATCCTGCTCTAAAAATGAACTTTGTAAAAAAAACGTCGTAGACCCACTTTCATGTATACATATCGACTCAGAATCGAAAACTGAACAAATGTCTGTGTGTATGTGTGTGTGTATGTGTGTGTGTATGTGTGTGTGTATGTGTGTGTGTATGTGTGTGTATGTGTGTGTGTATGTATGTATGTGACCAACAAACTAGCTCATGTTTCTCGGCACTGGCTGAACCGATTTGACCCGAACCTGTTGCATTCGACATGGTTTAGGGTCCCATAGATCGAGTTTTATACAGATTGAAGTTTCGATAAGTAGTTCAAAAGTTATGTATAAAAATGTGTTTTCACATATATCCGGATTTCACTTAAATGTATGTAAACTATGTTCGGGTCCATCATCCGACCCATCGTTGGTACGGTTATCAAAAGACCTTTCCAACGAGTCCAACACATTGAAGATCTGGCAACCCTGTCTCGAGATATGGCCCGTTAGGTGCTATTGGTGTACTTTTTGGAAGCCGGATCTCACTTAAATGTATGTAAACTATGTCCGGATCCACCATCCGACCCATCGTTGGTTAGGTTATTGAAAGACCTTTCCAACAAGTCCAAAACATTGAAGATCTGGCAACCCTGTCTCGAGATATGGCCCCTTAAGTGATATTGATGTACTTTTTGGAAGCCGGAACTCACTTAAATGTATGTAAACTATGTCCGGATCCACCATCCGACCCATCGTTGGTTAGGTTATCGAGAGATCTTTCCAACGAGTCCAAAACATTGAAGATCTGGAAACCCTGTCTCGAGATTTGGCCTCTTAAGTGATATTGGTGAACTTTTTTATGCCAGATCTAAAAAATAGATGAAATTTGTGTACAGTTATTGTTGGTAATGAGTGAGGAAGGCTCCAACCACATAGGTGGATTAAGTTAGTTTTTCCTGCATTTTTAATTAATTTTAGCAAATTGAAAATATAATCATTAAAGTTTTTTTTTAAATTAGAAATTCAGTATTAATTTTGACAGTCTCGTCTCAAGTATATTTTCATTAGAATCGCTTCATGTCAGGAATATACCAATCCCCAAAGACAGTTTGCTCAAGTCCGCATTTTTTGAACCAGTCTACTCCCTCTACCACAACAGTTGCTGGAGTGGTAGACGGAATTTGGAAACGAAATACACCGGTCATTTCTCCAAAGGTTGACTGACTGATAGCGTTCATTGTTTCAGTCTGCTAAAAAATGAAACGAGTTAGAAAAGGTTAGAGAAAAGTCTAATTTTTCTCGTTTATTGCCAAATCAAAATTTCAAAACCAGACGAGATACCTTGCAGCAACGCCACCGCGGTCACAGGAAATCGGGGACGTTCATCTGATAGTGAGTGCTTAATTTATGCCGTGCTGCCAGTAATTGGACGCGATGGAGGGTGATGAGTCATTTCGGGTTTGACCCACTTTGGGACGCATCGCAGAGAGGGGACGGGGTTAGAATAAATTTTGTGCGTTATCAGGAACCGGTTCGCGATGGGAATGGGTGCCAATTGGATGATGGTCATTTGGAAGATAAAGTGTCACTTTTGAAGCTCATCAAGGTTGGGAAAAGGTAGATAGTAATGTGAATTTTGTTATTTAAGAGTTAACGTGGAAATTAGAGTTTTTAAAAATTGGTACAAAATAAAATTATCTGACAACAGCCTACAAAAAGTCAGAACTGAGATGTTTCGACATGCCACAGAGATCGACGGACTGGGCTTAAATCAGTTAGGGTTCTACTCACCAAAATCCCGCCGCTTCGAGTCTTCCCCAGCCCGTTCAGCGGGTTACCAATCAGTCAATGTTGTTGTTGGTTGCTGATGGAAAGAGCACGACGAGGAAGAAGAGGTGAAGTAAAAATTTGAATTCTTCTTGATAGCCCTCATTCATCAGCAGTCAGGCAGCAGCCGAAAAAAGGAGCTCGATGAAGAAAGGTAGTCACTGTTAACATTCCAACGCCCAAGGCTCCAAAAAAGTTGGAACGGTAACTTCAACTCGCTGGTTCTCGGGCATAACTCACCCAATCAAGACGATTCTTTTTTCCAGTGATTTGTTAGGATGTCTAGATGATCCTAGAACTTTGCAGAACTCAATTTGATCAAATCTGTAATTTTTGCGATCAAAAACATCGTTCCAACTTTTTTTTACGCGTGTAAAAAAAAATTCGGCAAAAATTCCGCGGAGGCAGTCTTTTTGAAAAAGTTGGAACGATGTTTTTGGTCGCAAAAATTACAGATTTGATCAAATTGAGTTCTGCAAAATTTTAGGATCATCTAGACATTCTTACAAATCACTGGAAACAAGAATCGTCCCGATTGGTTGAGTAATGCCCGAGAACCAGCGAGTTGAAGTTAGCGTTCCAACTTTTTTGGGAGGCTTGGGCGTCCGTGTAAGTTGGACATGCGTTGGGCGTTCCAGTGTTAAGATGCAGTTTTTCTTTAAAACTTTATTGCACATTGAATACACATTGGGGACAGATTGGTCTAAATTTCAAGTGTGATAAATAATAATTTTGGTGTTGTGATACTTTAAAATTAAATTAAATTATAATATTTTCAGTTTGTAGGAATATGATTCAAGGAAAAATGTGTAATACAATGTTGAATATGAATTTTATTGCCAAAAATTACCACTATTGCGAGATAATTTTAAAATGCAACACTATAAAAAAAATTCTCTAAACATAACTCACTGTGCGGAAAGTGGTGCTCCACTCGACTCTCGGTAGTGATGACCACGCTGGCGCTCGCTGAACTCGACACGGCAGCGTAGCATACAATTTTGAACCGAAAAAGCAAAATCAAAGTGCTGCCAAGGAGGTGGCGCGGGAGGGCCGCCAAAAAAAAGCTTCTTTCAAGCGCTGATACCGAAAACCGAACCAAACAGCGTTCAGAAACAAGGGAAAGAAAAATTTGTTTAATGCATTTAATATTTGTTAAGACAAGCTTAGCTCCTCGCAGTTGGGATGGTGGAAGAAAAATGTCATGCCATGAGATAGGGGGAGTAGGAGGCATTTTAGTGGGGAGGGAAAGGTTGTTGATCGAAGTAACTGCTTGGAAAAGGGCTGTTTTTTGGTGGAAGATAAATTTGGTTCAAACAGAGGTGTTTTGTAAGATAGCCGAAGAACACGGGTGAAAGAAATATGAAAAATTACCCCAAGAGACAGTAATTTTTAATGTATTAATTTTTAAATGATAAATTTGGAAGCAGCTGACTCGAGACGTTGTTAGAGCAATAACGAGAAAATAATATCAAAATTTCAAGCAAATCGATGTCATCGTGCAATCTTGTCGCATGTCGCCTTTTGATGTTCCAAGAAAACGCGTTTTATTGTTTTACCTTGATTAAACAAAAATGGAGCACATATTGCAAACAACAACAAACACGTGTTGTTTGGCTGACCATTCTGTGCATTGTCCAGAAGTTTGGTTGAATTAGGTTGCCAGAATCCCGAGTTATAGTTACAAATGTTTATAGTAGTCGGGCATGTACATATGTCAAACGCGTTCTGACCTGAAATCCCTTTGGCCAGTTGTCGCACTTGCATCAATTTTCAAATTGTGCCAGGATAGTACGATCAGATCTGCTTTTTTGTATGGAGAGTGACAACAATGCACGGAGTTTTTTTCCGTTTTTTTTTTATATCTCAGGATTGAAATCGAATTTTGGGAATATGTGAAGGTCAAAAGGTGAAGCACTGGAAGATGCAAAAAGTGATGTTCTTAGCTCAATAGGGTCCTATGTAAATTTTTATGTACAATGGTAAAAAACACGATTGAAAATTATTTCTGATCGCTTTTTTTCATTTTATTGCAATAAAATAAATTGACTAGACAACATTTTTTCGATGGATCAACTATGGTCCCCTTGGAACGAGCTGTCAAATTGGAACTTTTCTGTCAAGAAGGGCCGCGAAGTTATTTTTTAAATAAATTTAAAAATCAATTTTTAATCCTTTTTAATTATATTTCAATAAGAATCAAATTTAAACACCATCCAAATTTGAAAAAAAATATCCGGAACTATCTTGTTGAATCAAACTAGTTCTTGTTTTTTGCAACATTCCAGACTTGTATCTTCTGATAATCAAACCTATTTTTTTGTATTAGACTACACTAGATGTTGAAAATAAAACAAAAATAATGATTTTTTCTACTTGCTTCGAACAATTTTGGGGAAAAAAATAGCCCAAAAATATTGTTTTTGATAAATATGTACAATTGGTTGCATAATATGAAGAATACACTGTGTAATTTTTATTTTTGTATTTTTAATTTAATAGGAAGCTTAAAATCTTTTTACAAATTTGGATTGTGGTCGCACAGATCAAAAAACACTACAGATAAAGAGCGTCGAATTTCCAGTCCCGGGAAATAAATATTTCCCGTTTTCTGGGTAATTTTAAAAAATTCTCGGAGTTTCCCAAAATTCAAGCGAAAGTACACATTTCCTTAACTTGTGGAACAACTGTTTTGAAATATTATTGTCCTTTCCTCTAACTATCCCACATCTATTAGCTATTTCGAAGGTTATTTTTGCAATTTTTTTCCTTCTCTGTCCAATTCGTTCTCCTTAGTAAGAGTAAACTCTATCCCCATTAAGAACAAATCAGCTGTTGAAAGGTAGTCCATATCTCAGCTCAGGATAACAACTGCACCAATGTATTTGTTAAAGCAACCAAATAAATGAAATGAAATGAAATGAAATGAAATATTATTGCAAAGAGAAAAAAAAATGAAACAATTTATTTTGAAGTAATGATCTTATCTGAAATTTCTAGTTACAGAAATCATGTTTTTGTGGAAAGTTAATTAACTTTGACATTTTTGTAAAGTTTGCTTTCTTTGAATGATTGGTACAATATCATTTAAAATGTGTAATTGCTGTCCTCAGCTGACATATAGACTGATTTTTTCGAAATTGGGTAAAAAGTTCACTGGTACTTCATGCATCGAATAATAAATTAAACTTCAAAACTACAAAAAAAGTTAGAGGAAAGGAATTGGTTTAATTCGATAACAAGTTTTCGAGAAATTTCGGTTCAAGGTAAAAAAAATATACTTCAATGCAAGATCCACATAACAAAATCAATAGCAATATGAATGTTAAGCTAAATTAAACGCATTTCCATTTTATAATAACTGGTTAGAGAGATTAACTGTTGAGATATTTGTAATGGAAAAAATCATTTCTGCATGATTTTTTTTTTCATTTTAACTTTATTTGTCAATGTCAATAATATTTTGACTCAATTTGATCACAGAGGCAAGTTTCAATGCAATATGAAAAATCATTAACTCATTCCACTCACCCAATTCAAGTTTTTTTTCTGATTGTGTGATTTTTTTTGCAGGCATGGTGAAACAAAAAGTAATGTTTTATTTATTTTAACAGTTTGAAAAAAAAAATTAACAGGTAGCTACTCTTAAATTTTTTTCAAAATGATAATGAATTTGAGGTTTTTTTTTAGGTATGTGCCGAGCTTCAAATTTAGCAGACTTACAAAAATCCCGGGAAACGGTAAATTTTCAACAAATGTCCTGGCAATTTGATTTAATGCGAAATTGTTTTGTTTTTAGTCCTGATTAATAATTTGCTACAAAATTGTAGTGGACTGCAATTTATGTATATATATATTTTAAATATTTTGCCACCTGATTTCAACCCACTTTTTATACAGGAACATGATAGTAATAGTAATAGAATCTAGTGTAAATATTCGTGATTACTCGATGTCTTGGTCTGATATCATTGTTGAACATAAATGTGTATAAATGATAATGTTTGATGTTAATCACAATCTGTTTCATTAATTTGGAAAAAAGAGCACAGAACTTTAATAAAATTAAAAATTTAAATCTGATTGAAACAGTCCCCGAAACCTTAGCATAGCATAGCATAGCATTGGTGTCTACCCGTAGTTGCTACTCTGTTATTGACCAGGACCTCCAAGAATTGCTCCGTGGACCACAGATGAAGAGTAGGAACCAATCATCACCACTTCGCAACTTTCAAATGTCCCTATCATGCTAGCCAATCACAGCGCCGGCCACGACCAGTGGTAAGACACGGGGGAAGTGGATAGGAATTTTAGTCCGATACTTGAGTGATGAAGACCGCTAAATCAGCTGCGTCTTCGACAAAGTATCACGTGAGGTTTGAGGGTGTTAGTAAGATGGGTGTGAAGCCAGGATTCACCGTGGTAAGTGATGCGGCCGGTCAAATCTATTTATAGTCCTTAATTCTTCGTATGTTCTTGGATTCATTTTTGGAAGCTTTCCAATTCGGTTCACCAAGCTTTTTGTGGTGAATTCTGGTCGTGTTGAAAGTTCAATATTCGCCTAACAATTATGCAACCAGTGTCCTTGAATTCAACTTGCATTCAATATTGCATTTTCCTGTTCTTAGGTTCACACAGATTCCAATCAAGTTTCTTGGATTCTTATAGCATTCTTAATCCTTCTAGACAACTAAGCCTCAATGGTCTGGTGGTTAGCATTTTTGTCTGCTGACCCAAAGGACGGGGGATCGAACCCCGCCGCGAGCTAATGAATTTTTCGTTCATATTCAAGTGTCCAGAATTATTCCTTCTTTCCAGAATTTCTCGATAGGGGCAGATGGGAATCGAACCCAGAACCTTCCGCTTACAAAGCGAACAGCGTAACCATTCAGCCACGCCTACCCCTGATTGAAACAGTCCCCGAAACCTTTAACAAAAAATCACTCAACAATCAATTACCACAAGTTAGCCCACAGCAATAGAACCCCTCAACAAGTGTTCCTGCTAGTTCTGCGGGGCCCCTCCCCGGTGGCGGCACGAACAAGACCAATTGAGCCGTGAAATCGACCATAAACGCCGCCAACGACCTCCGGAATCAAACTCCCGCTCCCGAAGAACAATGACTCCCTCCCATGGGCGCGAATCGAACGCGCACGCCCCTCCCTTCTCTGCCGCAGTCCCCCCGCCCCCTTTCCGGAGCGGAGCGTGATCTTTCAAACCCACCGGTGCGTGTAGTACAGCAATTTTTTCCGCCAGTGTTTTTTTTTTGGCTCTGCGCTCTTGTTGTTTTCATGTTTTATGTTGGTTGTTTTTGCTCACATTGCCGAAAAGCCGTCGGCAAATCGCGTTCAGGCCGCGATCCCGTCGCGATTCGACGGAACAAATTTAATTTCGTTCGAGTTGCGATCCCCAGCGAGCATGCCCACCCCATCCTCTCATCCCGCCTTACTCTACTCGTTTCAGTTCATCTCTTCACCTGCCCGCTCTCGCTCATTTGCGATTTTTTTTCTGCCAGTGAGAACTTTCTCTCTGCATTTCGCTCTCTCACAATTAAATACTCTTTATTGTTTTATTTTGCTCCCCTTTCTCTCATTTGTTCTCACCACATCGAAGAAAAAAAATATTCAACTGTCTGTGTGAACTTGTTTGTCTGTGTGTGCATATGTTTTTTATTTCATTCTCATTGTCGAAAATTTTGCGCGATTGATCGCGCCCGGAGTCTTCCCCGCAGCGGTACACGCGGCTTAAATCGTCACAGCATGGCTCTCTTTTCTTTCTCTCATAGCAAGGGAGTGTGGGGTGAGGGGTCTCTCTCTCTGCTGGAAGTCCCCCCGCGGGCTGGGATTTTCGGGAGTGAGGAGAACCAGAGAGCGTGCAAGTGCGCCGTCTGATCCTCCCCGGGGCCGGGATGATGATGGATGATGGACGGGAGGGGGTAGAACGACACGCCGTTCTGGATGGGCAGTGCCCTGGGCGGTAATCACTTAGCCGGGGTGAGATGAACAAAGGGGGGCGAGTGCGGGAGATCACGTGGAGAACAGTGAGGGTCGACGATAGAAATGCATCTCGTGCGTGGATCTCAGATTAGTTTTTTTTTCTGAAAACGTAACGTAACGTGATAAATTCAAAACACTGAAATTAAATATATTTGACATAAAATTTCACGAGTTATGCATTTTGTAACATTTAAAACTTGGCAATTAGTTGTTGCGCTAGGGTTTGATTACACAGAAAAAAGTGATGTGATATTCATCAGGAAATGGTGAAAGATTTTATGTCAAAAAAAAGTTTAATATTACCACAGAAAATGTGTAGAGAACAAAATTGAATTTTATCGCAATATATCATTTAAGTCCATCAAACAAATGGTATAAGTTGAATATTACTTTCAAAAATTAAATTTTTCCAACAAAACCATAATCAGCGGCAAAACCCAAATAATAATTTTGAAAAAAATGAAAATTATATTTAAAAAAAAAGTATCAATGCATCTGAATGAATGTGGGTCAATCCATGTCAACCACTTAACTTTTCTCTGATGTACCAGAAAACTCAAGACTGGTGCAAGTTGAACCATCCATCTATTTTTGGCACCACCACCCGGTTTTCAATAAACATATATTCTTTTACTCATAATTTAACTTCAAAGATTTCTTTTTTCAGAGCTGTATCTCGGCAATGGTTTGATTTGAGGTTCTGAATCAGAGAGCCTGTGGGCCGTAAATAATGTTTCATAACAATTGAAAACAATACAAATCTAGAGTAAACAAAATTAGATTTTTAAGAGAAAATGTTTTTCGTTGGAATTTTAAAGAATCTCCAGAAAGAAGAAATGAAATAAAAAAGGTATTTTAATTTTAAGAAAGAATTATAAAGATGACCTTTAAAAATTAGAAATTAGTTAAGTTTAATTGAGGAGTCAGCAACATAAAAAATCCAAACCTAAATAAGCTGTTGTTTTTCAATGATAAAATAAATATAATTTTAGTTTGGATTTAAATCTTCATTACAAAAAAACACTTATAGCGTTGCTGTTTACTTTAATTCAAATATTTTCCAAAATATTTTAAAATGTTTCCAAACACGGGAATCTTCGTCAATTTTTTTTTTTTGAATATCACTTCAAGTTTCATGAAAAGGTAAGCTTCAATTTGAAGTAAAATTAGGTTTTACAGTTTAGAATTTTATATTTAGTTTTTTCCTGTACATTTGCAACAAACAATCCCATTTTTGTAATTTATTTTACCCTTTTTACGGAAAGGATAATTTTGTTTTCTTGAGCCTTTCTTCCAGTGGGAATCAAATTTAAACAGAAAGAATGTTTTAATTAATTCGTCACTTTTGCAGTTTGCTACTATTCAAATAAAATTTTCAGATACATCACCAATAGAAAGCTGCTTGATAAATTTTATTTGAGCTATTTATTACCTTTAAATAGTCAAAAACCTTTTTTGAAAGCTGTAACTCATGATCAAATTTCTGCTGAGCCGATAATAGAAATGTGTCGAAAAAGGGTTGATTGAAAAAGGGAAATTAATTTATTTAAACTCACCTATAAAACAGAAAAAAAAACTTCATTGGCTGAAGTTTTTTTTTGTAAATTCAAGTATTTTATTGACCTTTTAATCATTTAAATGTTTGAGAACAAAAACTTATAATATTTGAACAGTTTAGAAAAACTTCCAATCCAATTGATTCCAATTGATTCTTATTTATTGAAATCTACAAAACTCAAAAATAGCAAAACATATTAGTCAAAAGCATTTTATTGAAATGTTTATACCTCAACTAACATTGAAATCATATTATACAATATTTTTGTTAGAAGTTACCAGAAGTGGTTGAGCAATTTGTGGATATTGTCTGCGTTATTTCACAAATAAGTATATGAAATAATTAAAAAAGGTATTTGATTGAGTGTATTTTCATTGATATTCAATATAAATATTTTTGGAAAAATATTTTTAAAGTGGTGTCACTTTCACTTCATAGAAGAATTCATAGAACTTGGTTTGAACGCAATGTAGCTTTTTTGTCATTTCACAGAAATTTAAATCATCCGGAACATGATCATCCTATCCGAAGCTTCCCCCTTCTTCCTCCCTCCCCTTCTTTGATCAACCTCACCGACGAGCGGCCTACTGCTCCTTCATCTAGCAGAGAGATCAGTCCTCCCAAAGTTGGAGTCACTCGGGCCACTCGCCCACAGCCATATATCATGTGAATCCCCCTTGTGAGGAGCCAGCCTACCGAAATTGAGAAGAAGACGAAAAAAAAACTCGAGCAGCAGCTCCTTGCTCGATCGTCGCTGTTATGCTGAAAGAGCTCCTAGCAGTGTGGAAGAAACAGGGGAAGGGGAAGGGTGAGAAAAAGAGAGCTGCGAGTCTGCGCGCGATCGCAAGCAGCGAGAGAGGAAGTAGCTGTTTAGACGGTTTTTCACACCGTAAATAAAAACGCAGATCCGCCCCGACGTGATTCCGTGTTTTGTGTTGTGTTGTTATGCTGTTTTGCTTGCTTTTTTTGCTGGCTGGGCTGGCTTTTTGTTTTTTTTTTGTTCCATTATGTTTCTTCGCAGAGCCGCCCTCCAACGTAGGTTTTGTGGTAGTGACACGGGGGAAGGGCGAGGGCTTTCTTTTGTTTTGTCGAAGACGATGACCACCACCTTCTTCTCGCCTCGGTGGTGGTGGTGATCATGGTGGTCATGATGGTTGATTGTAATAAAGGGGTGACTGTGAGCCAGAGGAGTGGTTGAAGTATTGAAGCCGGAGGGGGAGGTAGTCTCAAAAGACGGTGGCCGATCGTCGCATTATCCACCGCGATCACTAGAAAAAAGGAAGTTTTTGTTACGAATTCGTTCTGGATTATTTCGTGGGAATCAATTGATTAAAATAACAAAATACAACTTTTCTGCCCAAAAACAGTTATTGAATGTTAACTGAAAAAAAAAACTGAAATTTATTCTGCTTTTCAATTTACAAGCATACCTGATAATCATCTCACTCTTTTTAAATTGTTGTTGTTTAAATTTAAAGCTTCATGGGGTCAATTATTTAATAAACTTTGTTAAACCTTTTCGAGCCTGATGGGTCATATATGACCCAAATATCAAAATTTCCAAAACTAGCCTATAATTTTTGTATGGTCATAAGAATCATTTTCCCATCATTGACTAAAAAAATTTTTTTTTGAAAATTCAGACCTAAAAGGGTTAAGGTGAAACTGAACGTTGGCCATTAAAAAACTTCTATGCGACTTTTTAAACTCGACGAATTGTTTGTTTACGGCTCACTTACCGTCTGCCAAACAGAGAACTCTCTAAGATACGGTGTTTTTCTTAAAACTGCTTTCAAAAATGCGAGTCGGGGAATACGTACTTTCGCGATTTCAAACTTCTTCTGAACCCGACAGTTTGCTTGCTATCGTCCCTTTTCTCGTCTGCAACAAACAGAACACTTTTTCGTAACGGAATTTTCTTCAAAACTGCTTTTGAAAACTCGAGTTGTTTGATCAATATGGCGGACCTTCGCATATCCCCTTAAGGTTGATCATTTTCCACCAACTCACACGAAATTGGAAAAAGTTAACCCGACCCCTCTTCGAGAAACGTTAAATTTTGATCTAAGGGGTGGTTTTGGTCTTTTTTTGAGGTCAATTTTTCGATATCTCGTGACGGTGGGGCGTTAGGTGGGTCTTCCATTTTTCTGGGTATTACCAAATCACGTTTTTGAGTGATTTGTAGCTTAAAACCATGAAATGATAAATAATAATGTAAAATTGGACGCCCGATACCGTCATCAGAGGTGACATTGGGTCTGAGGGGTGAGATAGGGTCAAAGAAAAATGCTGAAATTTGTATGACCCAATATCACCATACTGCTGTCAAAAATTGAGAATCATGTCATTTTATGGAAAATTCAATGATCTTTTAAAATCTTCAATAACACAGAGAGATTTTTTTTTCATTTAGGGCACACACGATTTTTATTTTGAAATTACGTGTTTTTTGTAACTTTTCAGGGTTACTTTTAAGAGTGTACTACAGATATTCTACAAAGTTGTTGAACTGCAAAAACTAAAATTATGATGTGTAAGGGGTTTGCATGTGTTCTTCACGAGTTATCAGAATTTTGCGATTTTTAATAGTTTTTCAAAGTTTTAACACCTAAATCTTAACTGTGTGCTTTTGAAAGATTTTTTTCAGAAGGCTCAACAAATTTGGCATGAGAATGTTCTTTGAAAGTTTGTGTGCAAAGTTAGGGAAGGGGTACATCTTTCATGTCACAAAAAATGTGTAATTTTACCTCTGAATATGTGTAATTTTACCACTTTTCACTTTCCACATTTTTTTACTGTGTGGCTCGTGAATTGCTGGAATGAAAGGATTTAAAAAATATTTTCATGACAAACGGCAGTATCTGGTTTGTTTTTTTATTTTAGCCTTGCAATTTACGTAAGTTTTTTCATAATTTTTCTTACTTTGTTAATTGCTAATCACTTTTCACTTTCCACTATTTTTACTGTGTGGCTCGTGAATTGCTGAAATGAAAGGATTTAAAAAATATTTTCATGACAAACGGCAGTATCTGGTTTGTTTCTTTATAATTTTTCTTACTTTGTTTATTGCTAACTTACAAGCAAAAATTGTTCCAAAATGGATATATTATGCAACACACAGCTGAAAGGAATTCAAAAACTCTGTAATATATTGCAATAGAACCTATTGTATGCTAATCTTTCAGCAATAAAACCAAATTGAATTAAATCTTTATTTAAAAAAAACAACATTCTAGCAGTGCACGAGCCACAAACAACGTAACCCTCAGTTTTAAACAAACTTTGCAGTTAAAATGGAGTTGGTTGATTTTTTTAAATTGATAGATTGATCTGTTGTGTGATTTTTGATTTTTGACATATTTATAAACCTTTAAAGAATAGGAGTCTTGCTTGATCAAATTTTGAATGGGATAAAGAAACTGGTCGTTGGTTATTTAGTTTCTGGAACAAAGTGATAAATGTATTTAGGTGTCTCAAAATAAAAAATCGAAGCTTTTCTAATATCCAAGTAAAAGTCGAAAAAATGCAAATTATGGGAAAAAAAGTAAATAAGTTTAAGTAAAATTCAATTCAGGGTTTTAAGAATTTCCAAAGGATATTTATCGCTAAATCAATAAAAATCAATGAGTCTCAATGTGGTTAAAGGCTTGCAAGCAGACATGCATCGGCACTAAGAGCTGTTTTTAACGGCACTTAGCTTTTTCTAGATGGCATTTTCGTTTAAAGTAATGTTATGCCAGTTGCCAGGTAAAACCCTCATGTTTTTGGCTTGAATAATTTGTAGAAAACATTGATTTATTGGAAAGCCCGATTTTAGATATATTTTCATGTAAATGTTTTCTTAAGCTCTCGAGAAGAACTTCCTAAAAGCTCTTTGAGTGCAATTAAGGGTTCTTACCCTATATCTCAATTGGTTTTCAAAAAAATTTCTCAGAGAGCCTTAAAGTTAAGCGTAATTAGCGTACTCTAATCACTGGCACACAATACTGGGTAACATCTACGTGAAATGCCAAACAAGTTCTTCTAAAAGAGGAGTTAGAGTTGATGCATGTCTGCTTACAAGAGTGAGGATAAATAAGTTAGCTTCGAATTCTGAACACATCTTCTAATTTGGTAAAATCTTGGCATTTTAGATAACCTTGGCATAAAAGAAAACTAATTATTTAATTGTTCACTAGTTGGACTTAGCCCTTTCCTCAGATTTTATCAATTTTGAAGATGTATTCAGAATTCGGAGCTGAATATTTTTTCTTCACCTTGCATTATTTCAAGTATTTTTGTTAAAACTTATAAATATAAGAAAATTAAATGAAATGAACTGTTAGCCAAATATGTTGTTAACTGATGATTTTTTAAATAAATTTAACATCTCCTGCATAAACAGCAGCTGACCGAATATCCTATCAAAATCCTAACTCAAATAACAGTTTACCAAATTCCACAGTTTCCAAACAGCCGTCACACCGTCATGTGCTTAACACTGGGTGGAAGTTTATGCAAATATAATTTTATTCGCCCCGTGGTACACACGACCCTGGTACAAACCCCGATATGCTGGAATCCCACCCTTTCCCGTTTGGACAACTAAAAACCGATACAGACCCCTCCCCGCCCGTCCAAATTATAAAATGGAGAAAAAAAACTGTGGACAGAGGAACCTCTACTTCTAATAATAATAAAAATAAAAACCCGCACGCAACCATAAGAGCCGAACGCGCGCGCGTTGGGAGATTGACCATAAAATAGATGATTTAATTGACCAGTTTATGTCCATCAACGATACTTTCCTGTCACACCTTTCGGTGCAGGTGATTTGCATATTTGTTTTTTTCCTACTTCTTCTTTTAACAACTTGGGCTGTTCCCCCCTTTTTTGTAATAGTATACCCAGCCGAGGATATCTACTGCCTCTGGTCACTGATAGTTTTGGTGACGTTGTAAATATTATATTTGTTCGCAAGTCTTAAAAATTTCAGTAAACAAGAATCAAATTAACCCCAGCTAACAATACCGATGGAACAAGTGTTGGTGGTGAGGAGGTATACTATTTTCAAAACATCCAAACCCCAAGATGGCAACCGAAAAACTATGGATATTCGTGAGTGTTTGTGTGAGCTTTTATGACACACGACATGGCCACCAGGCTGAGGAAATGTCCATCCAATGGCAGCATCAACGCCGGGAACTTATCACTCCCGTGGCATGAAGAGCCACCGGGCTGGACGAGCTGAGCTTTAGAGGAAGAAGAACTTACTGATTTCGCATTCCTGAGAGGTGCCGATTGCCATCATTAGTGGAATTTTATTGTGGCACGATTGGACTATTGGACCTCGTAGAACGGTGACATATTTGGACGGTCGATGTTTGGATTGTTCAGCTCTATATGATGTATTACTTATATTTTCTTGTAAAATAACGTTTCTTTTTTAAATTATTTTTGTAAGTCAAATCAGTGATAATAATCTGGCAATACTGTTTTTAAGGAAGACATTTACCAAGTATCAGCAAATTCCAACTTTATGACCAAAGAATCACTTACTTCTAAGTCAACAGCCCAGACATTCAACTGCAAAGTGCTCCAGTACGTGACGTGACTTAGTTTCGGAACCTTCCCCTCTAATCCTGATTTCACCAAGGAAGGCAGATGGTAAGAGACAAGTTTCCCCTTTCCCTCATCTCCCCCTTAGCACTAACTTTGACAGACAAAAAATTTGAATATTTGCGAACAAAACGATCAGCTCGAGCTCGAACAGGCGAGCGCGCGCGCGCACATGTCAGAAATTAATTGGATTTTGCCAATTTCAGATACCACGCGCGGGACCTACTTTGTATATAGATTTTTGTAGGTGCCAAGGTAGTGAGAGCGCCGTTCACGATGTCTCTGACCTTGTGCGGGAGGTTTTGGCCAAGATTTGAACTGAATAGGTCACGATGGATTTTGGGAAGTAAGTAGATTTCTAGGTTAAGCAGAGTTTTAGAATTTTCAAATTGTGTTTTCCCCTCAGCCACCTACCCCACTTCAAGAACTTCTTCAAGGTTAATGCATGTCTGTAATTGAACGCAAAACAGTCGTTCATTACGCCTAGTCACATATGACAAATTAGTTGTTCTACGGCGGTGCCAACTCCGCAGCCCGGACAGAGAGCAGTTGCAACCGTCACTTCGTATTTGTTCCACCTGAGTTGTGTGACTTGGCCCGTATCGATCTTTCGCGGAGTATTGCGACAAGCCGCCAATTAATTGATATAAATCGACCGTAATAAACATTTAAACCTATCACCATTTGTCAAGAGATTTTCCGCGCATTCCCCTCCCGGTCACGGCATGGTCAACAGTTTACCCCTCGTGCAGACTTTTGCAGACACAGACAAATTGATGTGAAATACATGTTATTTGTTATGATTTTTAGTCAATCCGCATATGGCATAGCATTTTGTAACGATTTCAGCTCAGAGATTTTGTAAAAATGTTTGTCTTTAATCTCATACATTTTTTCGCTAAACATAACAGAAACTGCTTATAATATTTTACATAAATTTTGAAATAATGGGTCATTCCACCTCAATCGTATCAGCACTGAAATTTGGAGGGGATGTGTCCTTTTTATCAAAACAAGAAAGAACTCCGATTTCCACCCGAATTGGATCACACTATTCTTTTTGGCACCACACCTATGTTTCGACTTTATTGGAATGAATTTTACCAATTTTCTAGAGACCGAAAATGAGGTACGTGTGACAATAAAAATAAAAATCAACGTCAGAGATACCCTCTGATTCAATTCCTTAGGCAAAAACAAGTAACTGTGAAAATTTTGAGCGAAATTGGTTGAGGGCAGAGGGTCACTTTTTATCGTTGAAGTTGGTGAAAAAAAATTCTTTTCATGCAAAAGTGTCTTCTATTATCCTTAAAACTCATCAAGGATAACTCGGATCGACTGTATTGCGCTGATTTGGGATAAAGCATGTCTGCAAAATAAACCCTCGTCTTCCGATCCAAAGGATACGAGTAGTTTGTAGTATGGACAGTAACCAGGGTACATCACAAAAGACAGCCTTCCCAAGTAACTTTTTTTCCAGGAGTTCTACTAGAGCTCTTCAAGATAGCTACAGCATAGCAGTTTGGACCGCGGTAGGATAAAAATCTCTTCAAGTACTCTTCCAAACTCCTGAAGAAGTTTTGAAGAGAATTTTATCCTACCGCGGTCCAAACTGCTATGCTGTAGCTATCTTGAAGAGCTCTTGTAGAACTCCTGGAAAAAAATGTTACTTGGGTTCTCTGGTGGTCGCAGTGAACTTAACCCAATGCCCATTGGGCAAAAAAAAACTCGGAACGTTTTGTGGTCTCCGACAAAGTTGCTTATCATACAATTTTACATATGATTCTCACACTTTACAATGATCCGACACATTTAACGCCACCTTTTGGCGGAATTTTGCATTTTTTGCTATTCCCCATTAACTTTTCGAATTCCATACAAACTTCAACGATAAAAAGCGACCCTTTACTATTAAACGATAAAAGAATCTAGCCAGGGAATATCTGTTGCGATTTTCCAAAATTTTATTTTTTTCTTGACGGTGTTTTGTTATTTCTGAATATAATCCGGGAATTATGGAATCATATGACTGCAAATATCAAACACTTAATATAATTTTTGACCACTCTTTCGTTTTTAGTAAAAAAAATACAATTGTTAAGAATTATAGTTAAAAAAAAAACAATCATAAATAAAAAATACCGCGAAATTTTAAAATCTGATGCATTTGCTTCGCTAAAAAATCTGCTTTTATTTTTGAATTTGAAACATTTAGAAATATGGTAAAAATTTAAGTTGTTTAAATATATCAGGAAAAGTCTTTTTTTTTAATTTCTTTCGGGATCGTCGAAAACTTTCCAAACTCTCTGAACAATCAGTTTAGTCCCCACTTTACACAAATAGATTATGTGAAATGGAATTATTACAGGAAAACGTTCTTTTGGTATCTAGATAAAAAAAACACGTTCTCGAAATATTAGAACAAAATTCGTGGATGAATTTTATTTTCACATTAAAATGGTGATTATATTTTGAAGGATGTTTTTATTCGATGGTTGAATATTACATATTTTTCGGTGTAATTCAAACTCATTTCATGTAGAGTTAAAATATTACATATAAAAAAGGTTAAAAAAATCTAACATAAAATCTTGGAACTTTCCCAAATTAAATATTATCATGCTCATCATTGTTTTATGCAATTTTCAACACTTTATTGGTCCTGAAAACAATGTACTACTACAAAATAATCTTTCAATACAAATCTATCTTGACAATGTATCCAATGATTCTGTTGTTGTTTTTTTTATCTGGTGACTTTTTGTAACTACTAACAAGATAAACCTTTGTGAAGAATAACTAACAGTAATATTTTTTTATGAAGAAATAAAAATGAGGGCCTATCGAATTAAATTTGAGGGTTGAAAAAGTTCTGGAAATAAATTATTCAAAATCATCGATTTATGTTTATAAACAAAAAATAATATTGACAGATTTAAATAAAAATATCTATAAAAATATATCTGTCTCTAGCAACATTGTTGTTGATAATAAAAACTTTTTTGAAGACAAGTGGAAGCAATTCACAAAATAAACTCCAAATTCTCGTATAACCGATATCATTTATTAATATTAATAAAATGACAGTGATATATTGATTAAAAAGGCAGTATCGTCCATATTGATTAAAATTTAAAATTAATTAATGATTTTTTTGTAATATTTTTGACGAATGCATAAATATTTAAAAAATAAATTGAAAAAATACTAATTCTCTAGAATTTCGCGATATTTTTTCGATATTTTTGATTTTGCATGTTTTACTGGGATGACACTTGATCCAAGTGATTCCTCTGTGTAAAAAAAAAGTCATTTGGCATCCATAGATTTTGTGTAGTGGACAGGTGATTATTCGAAAATCAGAATTTTTAATAGTTTTGGTTTTTGTTGTTGATTTTACTAGGGGAACATTTTTTCTCATGGGTCATTCGCTCCCGTTGTCGTTATTATGTCTTGTTTAAGAATATTCAGAAACTAAAAGGTTCACGGAAAATACCTACATGATTTTTTATTTCACATTTCATCCATAAAAGTTGAATTTCCAAAATACGATTAATTTTTTCCGAAACTTTTTGATAAGTTTTAGAAACCAAAAACTGTATCTTTTGAGGTAGAGTTAAGGATTGTGCAAAATCCAGTACCAGAGATATGATCTATTAAAAAAAATGTTTTTTTTTTAAATTACAAAAATATTGCCAAACAAAATTTTAATGACCAATGTTTTGATGCAAAATCAATTCGAAAATTACTTTTCTTTTTTTTATGAAGAGCAGCGTTTTTGTGTGGTATGCATTTTAAGTATTTTTCTACGAAAATTGTTCCGTTTCTTCGCTGTTTAAAAATATTTTATTAACTAAAAGGATCGCGGCAAGAAAAAATATTTAAGATATGCTAAGAAAACTTCCTACAATGTTCCTGTTCCTGACTTTGATGATCGAACTTCTAGTTGCTAGATACCGTCTCTTAAAGCTTATGAAAAATAACTTTTTCTCAGGATCTTCTTATTAGCTCTCATTTTTCATTTCGCGATATTTCGGTTACTATTGATACTATCGATTTTCAATGTTAAGTAATGAAACATTTGAAAACTTTTCTGATCATATCATTGAAAATATTTTCAAAATTAAAAACATGCCAAATATTTTAAAATTTAAATGAACGTTTTTTATGCCCCTTGAAAAAGTTACTCTTGATTCTTAATTTTTTTTATTAGAAATGAGAAATTTCTCAAAAGTTAAATTTTTGATTGAAAATCGAATCATAAGTTTCCTTGTTGGGCTGGTACAAATTTTATTTAAAGTTTTTGTCTCCCCCCTTTAAAGTTGGCCCGAAAAGTCAGGGGGCAAAAAAAATATTTTTTCAAGAAACTTTCTTCTCTTGCGACAAAACCGAATCAGGTGGAATGACTCGTATATGCACAGTTGCATATGCGAGGCGCTCTTATGCGAGGTTTGACTGTATCGCAAAAAGTTTATTTTCGCTAACATTTTTGTTTTCGTCAAATCTTACATTTTTTGAAAACTAATGATTGCAAAACAACTGAACTAGTGTTAAATGCATTTTAAAACACTTTTTCTGTGTAAAAGTTGAAAGTATGGCTTGTTATTTCAATATTTATATTTTTTTTTATTTTTGCCCCCCCAGAGCCAGAGGCCAGAGCCGAGGGACAGAAACTTTGAAAAATATTTGCATCGGCCTTATTGCGAGTTGAAAAATGAGAGCTAATTCAATGTCGTTGAAAAAAAGTTATTTTTTCCTTTTTTTTAGTCTTTTTTTAAACTTTCAGAAAATGGCACCAATTAAAGTTTGTCTTAAATAATTTCAAGTTCTAGTCTATTTGTCTGTGCATTCCGCGAAAACGCGTGCTACCGGGCACGAACCGACGCCGGTATCGATGACGGTTTTCCGGGGTTACTGTCGGCGGCTTGGGTTGGCCTTCTCGGCTCTCAACTTTTCCCGGGGTGATAATGAGCGGTGGCAATTAGTCGCGTTTGACAGCTCGGTCTGCCACTGGTCTAGGCTTAATCCCGCTGTCTCTGCCGACCAACTCCACTCAGTCAGTCATCTCTCACGCACAGCAATTAAACATCGTCACCGTAGTCGTCGTCGTCTGGGAGGACCTTTCCAAATGGCCGGGCCAGGCCCCCGTGCTAACAAGAGTCACAGGTTCCATTTCTCGACCACGTCCAAATCAGAGAAAGTTTGCCGCCGTGAAATTAAAAGTGAACAACCATTTTCGCAACTCGCAACAGAAATATTAATCTTTCCAGTTTGCAGCGCTCGTCAACTGGTGGCGCTGCCGCGGCCTACAACTTTCTGTTGACTTTACGCCGACGAACGGTGATCTTATCTGTCGTTTGGCTGGTTTGAAGGAACTGCGAAACGGTCGCGACTTCGTGAGGTTAGGTTCACCTGAGAGAGGAGTACAACAAATCTGCAAGTTGTTCGAAAGACACTAGTTATTTAATTGCTTAAAATTCCCGAAACCTAACCTTACCATGGGAATTGAGAAACTAAATCTCATTTCCCTAAATCGAATATCTCTTTCTCCTCCGAACCGCTGAACCCAATCTACGGTATTTGCAGATCATAATTTATCATCCAGCGAGTGGCCTCCGGTCTTGGGGGCCTAAGACCAAATCATTTCGGGGAGTTTGGAATACGGAAGGAATGCCTCCTTCGTCACTTGGCACGGAATAACTGGTGCCGATCGATGGTCGAGGGTTAAGGGGTGAGCAGAAATCGCTCTCAAATTGATTGCATCGATTAAAACCGCCGAACGGCAGATAAATTTGATTAGAAGATCAGTGCTGCTTTTGCGCAGTAATGGTCAGTGATGGATTTGGGGTAGATTTCGTTTTGTGGGAAGTATTGGAAGCTGTTACAGTACTTTTGGATTCAAGTGTTGATCAACACTTTCATTAAATCAAATGTCTACCAAATTTGATCCTGATATCTTTTAAATAATAACATTTTGAAAAATATCTTGCCTGTCAGACACAAGCCTTTCAAGATCTTTACCTTTCGTCCTGCTGGCCGGTCGTCAACCATCAGCGAGCGAAGGCACGCAAGAAGACAAAAAAGGGCCACAGAATCCCAAGGTACAACCTGCCCCCCAGGGCCCAGCAAGCAAGTGCAAAACGCAAATGAAGTCTCGATTCGCACTGAAAGCCATAAGGCTCTAGTGGACCAGACTCATAAAGCGTTCGCGAGTCGATCCCGTCGGTCGATGGCTCGGGCTCATGATGCTGCTTCGGTGCATTTCACCCTCTGGGCAGAACAGCTCGAATTTTGATTCCCATGTGTTCATGTGCTGCTGCAGAAGGAGTCGATTTTTAGCCCTTCCTGGCCAGCCAGACCTCACTGAATGAAGTTCGCTGTCTCTGTCTCTCTCTTTTTTTTGCTGCGTGGCGGCCGATATGGCTCGCCGGTAACAGCGACGGACGGACAAGCGACGAAACCAACCGATTCGAGGCGAAAATGAAAGGCAGGTTGACTTTGAGCGAAACAAGTGAAGGATAGCTGGTAGGTGAGCAATGGGCCAAATATTATGCATACGGGGGGAGATGGGGTGAATTGGATAAGAAAAAAAATAATCCTAATAAGTGAGCCAATTATAGTCCACTCATACAGTTCACCAACCTCTTATCGGCTTTCTTGATAGTTTCGTTGTTGTTTATTATACATTTACATGGCTTTCAAAATAATTTTTTGTACAATACATTAAAAAATATTGCAACGGCCTTGATTCTTGATTTCATTTTTCGTTCTAAATGGGTTCATGAAATTGGAAAAAGTTGTTACGACCCCTCTTCGAATTCCGTGTAACTTTGCTTGAAGGAGGAATTTAGTCCCTGATCAAGAAACCGAGGTCCATTTTCCGATATCTCGTGACAGTGGAACGGATTTTTACTAAGACACGTTTTTCAGTTATTTGTAGCTCGAAACCGTGAGGAGAGAGAAATTTTGTTTCATAGGGACTTTTGTGTAAAGTTGGACGCACGATTTAATGGTGTATTCAAAATACTGAAAAAAGTAATTTCATCATCAATTGAAAAATAGTTTAGAATTGCTGACATAAAAGGCTAGTGCGCACACATACCCAGCAGTCAAAAATGGCCAAAATCAGCAATTTTTCAAAATAACTTGTTTTTTTTTATTCTGATAACTCGGCGGGCGCTCTAAAATTCTTTGTGTAAATATGGGTATTCGGCACCATCAATCCGTGCCATACTTTCATACACTTAGGAGCCCAGGGCGGCGAAGTCCTTGTAGATAAAAAGGAAGACACTAGTGGTTGGTAGTAGCAATAGTGGCCGACAGCTATAAAGTCAACTTCTTTTTTTTTCGTGAAGAATACATGCAAACCCCTTATATTTATGTTCCATCGATATTTCTGTTTTTGTCTGCTTTATAACTTTGTTAACCATTGGTACACTCTAAAAAAGAACCCTGCTAAATTACTAAAATACGTGATTTCAAAATTAAAATTTTTGTTCTAGATGAAAAACTAACCTCTCTGGGTTATTGCAGATTCGTTTTTTGACAGTTGAGTAACAGAATTCATGATCAGGGACTAATTTTATCCTTTCGAGCAAAGTTACACGGAAATGGAACAGAGGTCAGGGCATTATTCTTTGATTTCGTTTGAGTTAGCGGAGAATGGCCCATTTTAAATCATCAAATAGCATCACATAACTTACTTTGCAAGATATATTCAGATATAATGAAACTTGTTAAAAATTGTTTGAATATCCTTTTCCCCTATATCTTTAAAAAGATATTCAGGTATTCCACAGTAAATTTGAGTAAACTAGGATTGTTTTCAAACTATGATGGTTCCAAGAAATATTTTGATTCATTGGAGCTTGATCAAAATTTTGATTGGCGAAAAAAGGAATTATTTTTATTAAATAACATTTTAGTTTTAAGAGCGAGTTCACGAACAGGGCCCAATATATGGGACGTCGTTTGGACCTCACCAATCTATCTGAAATTTTCAGGGGTTGTTTGTACATATAAAACTAGCATCTGGCCAAAATATGAGCCCTCTAGGTCAACGGGAAGTGGGGCAAATCGGGACACTAAGTTTGAAGGTTCAAAAACGTCAAAATCTTAAAAATTCTGTAACTTAGCCAAATTCAATTTAACTTTAATTTTTTAAAGGGTTTAAATAGATGAAAAGAAACATTTTAATGCATGTTTCTATAGTGAATTTGTCTCAGGAATATAAATACGATAAAATTATCACCGGAAAATTTGATTTAAGGGGTCCCCCGAGCAAAAATTTACGACCAAAAAAATCACTAAAAGAAAAGGTGTCTATTTGATATGTTAAACTGCCTTAGAGCAATTCCATGCCAAATAGGAAATAGGTTGTACCGGACCCTCTCCGATGTCAATGAAACTTTGTTGACATGTTATCCTACGCTTATATAAGCTATTTTTGTGTATATGGAGCCAGTTTCACTCGATAAGGACATTTGAGAAGGGCGTAATTGTTTTAAATATGTTTGTATTTCGTAATTTAAATATTTCTGTATCGTGAAGCCGTTGCATCGTATCAAAAAGTGGTCAAAGGCAAACTTGTAGGAAATTTGACGGGCTTTCCGAAAAAAATACAGATGCATTCAAAATTTTGGAATTAAAAAGAATTTTGCCTACGTTAAAGCCTTTTTAAGATTTTTTTTTCGTTTTTGAACCTTCAAACTCTGTGTCCCGATTTGCCCCACTTCCCGTTGACCTAGAGTGCTCATATTTTGGCTAGATGCTAGTTTATATGTACAAACAACCCCTGAAAAATTCAGGCAGATTGCTGAGGTTGATGCGAGATGGGTATGCTTTGCTCGTGGACTCGCTCTTAAGATTATTGTTCCTCGGCATTGATTATTGTTTTGTAACTATCATAATTAATATTTGAAATATTTATTATTTTCATAACTCATTCGTTAAATCTAACTTTTTGTTAACTTTGAAAAATTAAAATTAATTATTGGTGAAAAATTATAAAATTAATTATTGGAAAAAAATTATCAGTTATTGAGAAAAAAAAAGTTTTTTCCCTAAAATGTTGTTTCAAGCAAGCTGCTTTAATAGACTTTAAGAAATCAGAATATTTATTTCTGATAGCGATAAATAAACCTAATTTAAACTTACATAAGGATACTGCAAATTTTATTTCAAGTTTACGAGGGGCACACACAAAAAGTAAAAACTGAAAATTTGGTTTATTATACCTTTAAAAAAAAAACTCCAGAAATCTATCATAAACCCTTATTAATGTACTATCAAAAAGAGTTATTGGTTTTTGACCTATTGTACGATCAGTTTCTAAACGAAATCGGTTGTTGGAAACGACCGTCGAAATAGGCGGCGGGTCAGATGCGGGATTACAAAATGTCAATGTAATGTCAAAACCTCTCCCCCCTCACTTCGTCTCACCATCCAACTATCAGCTGAATCTACAATACTTGAAGCCTTAAAAATCATATATTGATTCAATTATTATACAAGTTGGATAACTTATGAAATCTATATTTTAAAACATATTCCTTAAGGAGTAACATACATAAAGAAATTCTCGAAATTTCATAATTCTGCAAATGCATTAAATCCTTTCAATAAATGATTTCCAATCTCTCCTGAAAGTTTCCTGAAGATATTTTATGATAAAAGTATGTAACAGACAATTTGAGCTTGGCATTTTGAAAAACTTTCTGAGCGTTTTTCTAAAGTCGATTTCTCGAGGTCGGAAAGACCAAATTGGCTACTCTTATGACATATTCCGTGTGCATGATGAAGCCATCTTTTGATTTTTTTTTTTTTTTTTTTTTTTTTTGATACAAAAATCAAAAGCTGATGATTTTTTTTATAAGAAAGACATAACAATATTTTTAACTTTTTTTTTTGTAGTACACATTTATTAAAATCGGATTTTGTCATGCACACGGGACTGGGCTAACGAGTCTTCACCAAAGTTTTGAGGCGATTTGGTCATAGTAGTGTTGAGATATCGTGGCACCCGTTTTTGAAACTGCAAACTTCAAATAGCGTTATTTCGGCAATGAAAGTTTTATACATTGTTATTTCCCGGACTGTGGAGCCTGAGTCGGTGGATTAAGATACCCTTCAGACGCCAGAAATTTCTTATAAACAACAACACAAAAACGATGTGAAAAATTAAACCCCAACTACCCCCCATGTCATGCAAGTTGATATAAAAAGGAAGGACCTCTCTCGTGATGGTGAAAAGAGTGATGTTTTTATGAAAAATTGACCAACAAATTCGATGATGCAACGCGAAACCTCATGCAGATCGAAAGCAACAACAAAGAAAAAAACAAAACTAAGAAACAAGCGGAGCGCAACCCGAGGCGGGGTGTAAAATATATGCAAAAATGTGTTCTAAAATATCGCAAGACGGATGGATCGATGGATTGATGATCGCTGTCGCTGGTCCGTTCTTTCTTTTGCTGAAGGTTTTTTTGATGGTTTGAGCCTGGCGAAAAAAAATACCCCGATGCATTTCTGCTCTCCGGTGGTGAATTATTTGATCTTTATCAGAAATGTGGCAGCTGAGGGAAGAAAAATCGACGAATCTGCTCTGGCGAGAGTGCTCTGATTTGCATATTCACGTTTGATTTTAGCAAAAATGTGTTTTTTTTTTCTTAAGGTTTTTTTTGTTTTGATTTCGTTTTAGGCATCAAAGTTATACAATTTTGTAAGTTTGCGAAGCTTTTAATGCCGTTCGGAAGGTGAGGCCTCGGAACGGAAGGTGGTTTCCAGCACGTAAGCTCCGCGGACCTGTATTGATGACCCAGGGCGCTTTTCGTTCCTCTTTGGCCAGTGTGCCCATATATGCAGAGTGGTACCTCTGGTGTTCTTCAGTTAAGTTTTTATGCATTTTTTCTACTCGTTTTTTTTTTTTTTTTTTTTTTGCATGCTTGCCGATAGGATCTCTCGGGAGCAATATGTGAGTTGCATTTTGCGCTGCGTGCCAGCCGAAAGGGACTCTTGGGCTTCTTCTCTACTAGGGCACCCTCTACAAAACGGGGAGGGCTATGTGGAACGCTCGTCCCAGCAGTGCCTCCATAGTAATCAATTATGTAAATTACTAGGTTCGTCAAATGTCTGGAAGTCAGTCGCCGATCGCACTCCTCGCAGGATACTCGGGGACGATATCGGAATCGAGCCGAGCCCACGAGAAGCCATAATGCTGATGATTGAAAAATTAATGCCTTTAATCCGACGATCCGTTATGCGTCAGCCGGGACCCTCAATTAGGGGAGCATACTTTTTCAGGATCTTACACTGCATCGAAGGGTGGAGTGGGGAAGGAACGAGTTTTCCGAAGAAATTGTGATCTTCGGTGAAATTGGCTTCATCAATTTAGCTGCAACCGTTACTTTAAAGGAACAACAAAATTATTTCGAACTTAAAATGTATTGAGTCAAATATATCTCCTTCAAAACTGAAAACCTCAACTGACAATTGATGTACTTCCACCCCTTCTCCTTCTCTCCCCTCGAAACAAGCAGATTCATTATGCCGAACCGGCGTCACTCCTGCGCAAAAGCAATTAATCATAATTTGAAGGTTTATAAATTTGCACGTCACATTGCAGCATTTAACGTACACGAATACTCAGACACGTTGCAAACTACATTGTTTTGAGGAAACATGTTGATGTCATCAACTACAATGACCAGTAAATGATTTTGATAGAACTTGCTTTATACAAATAATACTTAAGAAAACTTTTAGCTTCTTGAGAGATTTTTTTTGTTGAAAATAATAAGAAAGGCCCTTTAACATTTTATATAATGTTTTGAACCTCGCCGTAGTGAAGGTTGCTGGGAAGAGTCGTTGAAAATAGATTAGACTCGATGTTGGTTCAAGAGATTTATAGTAGAAATGCATAAAAAGTTCTTTCCAACTTATTTAACCACAATTCGAAAACTATTGGAGCAAATCTCTCAAAAATCTACCGGAAAGTGAAATCAAATATTTATTTTTAATTATCCTTAATTTAAAAAATCTCAAATAAGTGAAAATTCGAAAATTTCAAATAAGGGCAGCGGATGGAGGCTAAAGCTGCTACAAATAAATTAATTAACAACAACCTTCTTAGATAATGTATGGAGACTTGTACGAACGAACCAGTACCGTAAACCGGGGTGACATTGAAAGGATTTCAATTCATTTTTGGAACATTTTCTGACTGGTAAGGTTTGTATCAAGGTTATTATTTTTAAAACATGTTCTGGGGTAGGCCACACAAAGTCCACGCACTATTTTTGAAAAAAAGTTTTTTAAAAAATCTTTAAAAAAAATAGTAACGTTTAAATGTTTGAACTTGAATTCCGGAGTGACTTTGATAGTCATATTTTTTCTTGTTAAAAGTAGATTTAAGGTGTTCAATCTTTATTTTTATGTCAAATGTACCATCACTAAGGTTGCTGATATAGTTTTTAAGAAAAAAAAATCAACATTTAGTTAACTAAGTTTAGAGGCTTTCTAACAAAATACATATAAATTTTAGGTAAAATTGTTAAACAGTCAGAATTCTGCCTAGAATTCGTTAAAACTAGTTTTGTTCATAAAATGATCGATTTATGTTGCATTTTAAACTGAATTCCAAGCACACATTTTATATAAAATTTGTTCTACTGAAAATGCCTATAAATCTTAAGATTTTTTTAAATAACATTTTAAAATCACATAGTATTTATTATCCACAAACTAACTTTACCATCACTTGATAGAAAATTGTTCAAAGAATCCAAAACTGCATTCCGTTTTCCGATTCGAAATCATGTTCATTAAGAAAGTCATGACACTTTGAGAAAAATGAAATAATGCTATTCATCATAATTTTCTTAATAATAGTTAACTAACTATTTAAATTTTTCAAAATTTAATGAAAACTTCTGCTTGAAGTACTTTGAACCCTTCTCTATCACTGTCAGTATTATTCCATAGCATTTCATACGTAATTGATTTGTACTCTTTATTTTGCGGCAAAAATCTCAAACCTATCAAAGTCACTCCGTTTTACGGTATTGCAAAATACTTTAAACCCAAACCAAAAAATATAAATTAAATCCAATTCCAGATTTCGAGGAGAATTATTTATTGGTAAAATGAAAATATTAGATTAAATTGAAAAACTATCAATTTGAAATTCTAAGCGTCACACTAAAGCAGAGCATAAAAAATCATATCTGATTATCGTAATCTGGGGTGAATCGGGACTACAGTCTGAATAGGGACAGCAGTTTTTAGAGCACTTAAAGCTTTTAAATCTGGAAATGGATGGACACATTTTGTTGGCCTGAGTCTGTTCTAACCGAAACCAACCAGAAAAATCAAAATATTGTGCTCCAACATGGTTAAAACTGCTGTTCCAATTTGCCCCATGTGTCCCGATTGATCCCAGTTTACGATACCCTATTTAATGAAACTTAATATTGAGGAGTTTGAGCTGAAAAATAACGGAATGTGATTGGACCCCAAAATTATTTTAACTGAATGAATGGTTATAGGAAAGAAAATCTGAATAAATAAAAATAGTTAAAAAATAACAAACAAAAATTTAGGAGAAGTGATGAATTCATAACCACTAGCGTGGCTCACGGATATATGAAAAAGACAAAAGTATTCAATTTCGAGCGCCTCGACCGGAATTTTGTAGCAATATAGCCCCAGAACATAGCCTGAAATTTTGAGCGTATTTGGTTAAGGTTTAGTACTTCCACCATTGACCTGAAGTTAGTATGGAACTTCTAAAAATTTACAATGGGAAATTTTCACTTTTAACCTCTTCTTAGAGAAAGTTTCCCAAAACCCAACCAAATTTTCCTATTTTCAGGTTTCTTATAGGTTTTGATCCGTGGAACAACTTCGTAGAACATCGATAAGCGCTAGGAATTGATCCCGAAAAGATACAGGATATTTTTTGGAAAGCGGAAAAAAAATTAACGTGCTCTAAAAATTTGCCTGTATCTTTCCAGGATTAATTCCTAGCTCTTTGTGATGTTCTACAAAGTTGTTCCCCGGATCAAAACCTATAAGAAACCTTAATTTTGAGAAAAAATCATAGGGCATAGGAAAACTTTCTCGAAGAAGAGTTAAAAAGTTGAAAATAAATAAACTAAATTTATTAAAATTTCATTATAACTTTAGGTCAAGAGTGGAACAACTAAACATTAACCAAATGCGCTCAAAATTTCAGGCTAGCTTCTGGGGCTATAATGCTACAAAATTCCGGTCGAGGCGTTCGAAATTGAACACTTTTGTCTTTTTCAAATATCCGTGAGCCACGCTAATAACCACGTAAGGTGGATTTATTTAGCTTTTTCAGGAATTGAAATAAATGTTGCTTTCAGTATTTTGCTTATTAAAAAAATATTTAGTAAAACATTGTATACACACTAAAAAATTATGATTATTACAGATAACGTAATTCAAAATCTAATGTAAAATAAATGGACGTAATCGAAAACCAGATGTAAAATTCTGTTTGATTTGACGCAAAGCTGCAAATCTTCAACCAAAACATGAAAATGAAAATGAAATCAGGTTTCGTTTGAATTTCATCGATGCTTGACTTGATTTTACGTCTAGTTTGATGCACATAACTGGAGCGTGTTGTAAGACCTAATTTTACATCTAACCAAACCCAATTTTAAGTTGATTTTACTAAACTCTCTTGACGGTGCAACTGATGTGTCAGTTGTCAGCCATCTTGTTGTTTCGCAAAGCAGAAAAAAACCTAAGTCTGATTCCTCTGAAAATACGAATATTTCTCAACAAAAACAACTAAGGTGAGTGAACAAAAAGCCTCAAAAGTAAAATTTAACTACCGCAGTTAAATATTAATGAATGTTTATTTTTCCAGCTGGGTATTTTGCAACCAAGTTTTCCCGAAGGAGAAATCAAAACCACGGATGGTTGCTAGTGCTACGGAACTGGTCCAGGAATCCTTTTCACCAGCATCAGCAATGAAACTGACCTATGCCGCCAGAAGGCCACGCAGCAGGAGGAAAAAGCAATCGACGTCTGCGGCGACCTATGCGCTGACAAATTGTGGCTATTTTAGATTGTGCTCCCGCTGCCGCTGCTTAGATTGAACTGCAGCTGCAGGATAACCCCGGCGGAAACAGCCGCAAGTGACATCTAGAACTCAGATGATGTCAGCGGATGTCCAACCTCCAAGCTAACCGGCTCCGGCGACGTAAACGGAACGGAATATAAGACCATCAAACACACAAAGAAGCAAACCCCAACCGTACGAAGTTCCGTGAGTGTTTCGGATTTTCTCGGGTCTCAAGCCGATAGCAAAAGTGCACGTTTTGTCAAGTGTTACAACATAATTATGCTAAATAAAGTGAAAGACAAAAAAGAATAAAAACGAACAAAGCTGTATTAATTTCTAACCTAAAAATCACAATTTCCCCCAGCAAAAATTAAATCAATTTGAAAATTACATCAACGTATATTCGAATCATGTAAAATTCAATGTCCAAAAATTGCCCAGATAGGTTCATGTAATTTTCAAATCTGATGTAATATTGCATCAGAAATGACGCTCCAGTTATGTGCATCAATTTAACAGAATATTACACGATTATTTTTTGGTGTATAATTTTAGTTGAAACTAGTTTGAAGTCAACAGACTTCATAAGCCGGCCAACACTTTTTGAATAACAAATTCCTCAAATTGACCGTAAATTTTTTTATTGACGGAGTTCCAAAAGATTGTAAATTTCTGTATCACTTCGCTTTGCTTGGAGACGGTGATTTTTGCGTATTGTTTACTGTATTTCGTTATGTTTTTATGATGATTATCCAAGTTCAAGTTGCATAGAAATTAATAAGTGGGAGTAAAATTTTGTAAAATTTTAAGAGATACCCCTGGCTTGATTCTTTAGGAAAAAATAACAAACTGTGCCAATTTTGAGCCAAACCTGTTTAAAGTTAAGGGTCACTATTGATCGTTGAAGTTTGTATTGGAAAAAATCGCAAAAATGTATGGAGAAAAGTAAAAATTTCAAATTTCCACCAAGTATGACAAACTACTTTGTCCAATACCGCAAAACGATCCGAGTTAACCGTGACGAGCTATTAACAATTTAAAGAAGCCGTTTTTGCATGAAAAGATTTTTTCACCAACATCAACGATAAAAGCGAGCCTTAACCCTTAACCGTTTTTTTTCAAAATTTTCACAGTTACTTATTTTTGCTTTAAGAATCAAATCAGGGGGTATCCCTGATGTCGTTTTATTATTGGCACCCTATTGAACACTCAATAATATTTTAACTGATTTAATTCATATGCATAAAAATCTGAATAAATAAATAAAGTTAAAAAACAATTATTTAGGGAAGTAATTAAGGTAATAATTACGTTAGGTGAATGTATTTAGTTTTTATTAAAAATCATTATACGGATTTTTTCCGCGCACTTTCTGCTACATGTGATTTTTAGATTTGCCAATGCCGCCTAAATGCCACCACATTTTGATTCCGAAACCAACCAATTCCGGTTACTTTAAACACATCCAGTAAACATAAAACCAGCAATCCACGTTGAGCCCAACCCTTTTGGCACTCCACGCCACAATCTCTCACTTGAAGATACTGCTCATTTCACTGAATCCACTCCGAAGGAAGCCTTAATCCCTTCAGCACGCCCTCTGCGCGTTGTTCCGCACAACGATCAATCCATTACTTGTGCGCGCTCTATGCTCACTGCCAGCCAACCAGCATTGAATGCCACCATATGCGAGCCTGCTCCTCGGAACCTTGCGCTGCCCTCCTGACGTCCAGCTCCACAAAAAATCCCTCTCCCCGGCAAGGGCGTCTGGGCTTGATCGCACGGGGCCTCTTGCCGAACACCGCGTGGTAATAAATGTACGATTAAACGATTAAAGTAAACAACAATTATCGATATTTATGCTGTATATCATTCGGAACTACACACTAAGAAAAAATCGTGTAATTTTCCGTCAAATTAGATGCACATAACTGGAGCATCAAATAAGATGTAAAATTACGTCAAATTTAAAATTACACGATCCGAACCACCAATCGAGGTCGTGTAAAATTACACTTAACGTGTTTTTGGTGGGCGATATTCTTATTGGAATTGTTCGATTCTGATCAGACAAACAAACACATGTAAAGCACGACCGTAACTGATGTTTATTTTGACATTATTATTATTAAATAAACATTTTGTTTATTCACAGCCACAACAATTCTTTCTGTTTTTTTTTTTGTTTAAAATCACTTTGCAATATTATTGCGTTCATTCACTAGATGTTGTTGGTCGCCCTGTTGAAAGAAATCCGCGGTTCAAGGGAATCTGCTTCAAACTTATCAACTTCGCCATACCGTTACTTTCACCATTTAAACTTCCACTTTTCCGGGATGCTGATTCTTGCGACCAAAACATTGGCCCGCTTTAAAAACTGCAAATCCACGGCGCCCAGAACTGGGTTCCTGGTCAACCATCTTTCTGGAACAGGTCCGTAAGAAAGTAAACAATGCATCATCTGTAATGAGAAGCAGAATGAATTTGAGATTAATCGATTTGATTCCTACAGAAATATAGTATATTTACCATTGCTAACTGCTTTCAAATGTTTTCGTTGGTCATTTAGCGCAAGTTCCGTCGAAATATCGTCAATAATTGAGGGGTAAATCTCCAGTCACAGCAACTTATATGATTTTCAATATGGCTGTCACTTTTTTGCACAACACACGCGGCAAGCATGGGACGAAAAAAGAGCGTGATATTCTGTTTAATCTGATGTAAGATTACATCTTAAAACACGCTCCAGTTATGTGCATCAAATTTAATGTAATAATGGGTTAAAATATACGCATTATTAGATTTGGCAAAATGTAATGATTTATGAAGCCAAGACAATGCAAATTTGGCCTTATTACAGCAAAACAAACATAATTTTACATCGAATTCTCAATTACATGAACAAATATTACATCACATTAGCGATTCCGGTAAATGTAATATTCCAATTTTTTTAGTGTGTATGTAAAACTTTTCCATTACAGATTGTTTTCTGCTGCTGCTGCTGCTGGACGGTGTGGCCGGAGTTGGTCGATCGAGGTGGCGCTGCTGATATTTGGGGGTGTGGAGTTGCTTGCTCTCTCTCACGTGTGTGTTTTCAGGTGTTTGATTGCACGATTTGCAGCATCGGGTTTTTGGCAGGGAATAAAATATATAGTTTAGTTGATTGCTAAAATTAAAATTATAGAAACATTATAACATCCGGCGAAACATCCTTTGCAACAATGTATCGAACAAAACCACACCAAAATAGCCGCCGGCGATAATAAATATCCAAATATTGAAACCACTTTTCACTCACTTTGAGCCTTTTCACCTCAGACTGCAAAACCGAAGAGTTAAACCATCTGATGAGCGAAGGCAATCCCTTGGGGGCAATTTTACTCATCACTGGTTTCGAGTAGTTTTTTTTCGTTTTGACAAGTCGTCTCTTGTGATGACTATACATTGTAATGCTTTAGTTATAATTAAGTCTATTTTTTCCAAAAATCGAAGATAAAAAAAATTAGGTGCCCAAGGCTAAGAAGAACCTGTCAATATCTATGTCAGTGTATAAACAGCATTTAGAAAATCCACTTCCTCCTAATCAATTCAACCCACATCGCGATTGACCCCCTGCTCCGATGCTGAACTTATGGTATTCCGCCGCCCCGAAACCATTAAAACCCAGTCACCTGATTCTTCCTCCTCCCCAAATCACGACCGTCATCATCTTCATCCCGCAAGAAATAGATCGCATCGCGCCCACACTCAACCCGCGAGCGCGAATCCAAATCACATAAAATCGATTGAAAACTATCTCAAATTAACAGTTATGTTTTGTTTCCTAATCACCTGCTGCGTATTTTGTTGGTGACAAAATTGTAAGGGGCGCGCAATAAAATTAAACCAAATTTTCGATACTGCCCAAAGCTTCGATCGGTTGGTGGGGATCTAGATTAGATGGGGCAGAGCGGGGTTCATCGTCTGTCACGCGGAGAAGTTACTATTTCTAGTATTGTGGTGGGTTTTTAATGGGCGTTTTCTATACGGTCCAAGCCTAGTTTTACGAGGCCTTTATTTTTTACTCGTCAAGGGGCGCGTTCCGTGTCATTAAGCGTTGATTCATTTTCCCGAATTATTTATTCAATGATTCAATCGTAACGACGGAGATCGGAGGCTGCTGATGCTGTTTCGATTGCAGTTCTCTAGAAATACGTTAGCATGTTTGTTTTTTACAATTTGTGAATTCTTTGATTCTGTGCACATCTATTACTAATATAAATGGAATAAAATACAATACGTAGTATCACTCAGTACGTCACTCATTAAAATTTTGAATTTTGCCTTTCTCACTGAGGAGAGGTTGTAAAATCACTCGCAAAATGAACTCTTCCATCAGACCTACTAGACTCACCTTCATTTAAACATATCGAATCAAAATTTGAGCAGTTTGTGGATGATGATAAAAAATATGCTCTTGATTCTCTAGGCTGTTCCTTATAATGTTTGCCCCAATTTATTTGTTTCAATCCAGTTTTGGGTTAAAGTGGCTAAAATATCAAGATTTAAACTATAGTGTATGATGAAAGTTATTTTCCTGCCAAGCAGAGATCCTTTTTTGCCTTCCTCACCTTACTGAGGAAAGGCTATAAAATCACTCGAAAAATGAACTTCTTAATTCGACCTCGTAGACCTACCTTCACGTATACCTATCGACTCAGAATCAAAACAGAGCAAATGTCTGTGCGTGTGTATGTCTGTAAGTCCGTGCACCGAAAAAAATGCACTCGATTATCTCCGGACTGGCTGAACCGATTTGGGCCGTTCTGGTCTCATTCGATCCGTCTTAGGGTCCCACAAGACCTATTTTAACTATTATGAAGTTTTGTTAAGTATTTCAAAAGTTATGCTAAAAAAACGATTCTGGCTAAAGTTTGAAAGATTGTAAAAAGGGTGGTTTTTGTGAGAAAACCCGTCTGATCATACATTTTTAGAAAGGTATTTGAAAGACCTTTCTAATGAGCCCAAAACATTGAAGATCTGATAACCCTATCAAAAGTTATGAGCACTTAAGTGTCATTTGTACACATTTCAGAGGCCGGATCTCAAATATTTTGATGAAAAAGTTGTCCGGATCTATCATGCTACCCATCGTTGGATAGGTAATCAAAAGACCTTTCCAACAAGCCCAAAAGATTGAAGATCTGATAACCCTATCAAAAGTTATGAGCAATTAAGTGTCATTTGAACACATTTTAGAGGCCGGATCTCAAATATTTCGATGAAATTGTTGGCCGGGTCCATAATGCGACCCGTCGTTAGTTGGATAATTGAAATACCTTTCTAATGAGCCCAACACATTGAAGATCTGATAACCCTATCAAAAGTTATGAGCACTTAAGTGTCATTTGTACACATTTTAGAGGCCGGATCTCATATATTTTGATGAAAACGTTGTCCGGATCTATCATACGACACATCGTTAGATGGGTAATCAAAAGACCTTTCCAACGAGCCCAAAACATTGAAGATCTGACTACCCTTTCAAAAGTTATGGTCACTTAAGTGTTTTTTATAGACTTTTGGGAGGCCGGATCACAGATAATTCGATGAAAATGGTGTCCGAGTCCAACATGCGACCCGTCGTTAGTTAGATAATTGAAAAGCCTTTCAAATGAGCCTAAAACATCAAAGATCTGATAACCCTATCAAATGTTCTTAGCACTTAAGTGTTATTTATTCACTTTTGGGAGACCGGATCTCGGATATTTTGATTAAAATGTTGTCCGGGTCCATCATGCGACCTATCGTTAGTTGGATAATTGAAAGACCATTTGAATGAGCATAACACATTGAAGATCTGATAATCCTATCAAAATTTATAAGCACTTCAGTTTCATTTACACACTTTTTTGAGGCAGGATCTCAGCGTAAACAAAAAGTCGTTGCGGTCGTGTACTGGTCATGTTCCCGGTGGGCGTGTTTTGAGTGATATTTTTTAAGATTTTACCCATTTTCACTCGAACTGGCCGTAACATTAAATGTAAATTTTCTAATTGGATTTTTGGGTGCACTAAAAACACCATATTCATGCTGAAATAACTATTTATTTCCACTTTATTTTTATAAAACGAGTGTTTCTGCGGGAGCAGATTGACAACATTTAATCACCCGCGTTTGATTGCTCGACAGTCCAGAGATTCAAGAATTATGATCTGCGCCATCGAGATCACAATGAGCGGAGTGCTATCCTCTTGGTTCTCCTTCTTCCATCCATGCGCGCCACCGGAACACCCGCGTGCCGAAAATAATCAGGATCTTGCCACCCGGCTCGACGACCGCATTCAGGTCGGCTTCGTCGATCCGACCCCGCTCCATACCCATACTGGCCAATGGTTGCGCGTCCCGGAACAGCACCGTTGGTGTATCGATGCGGCTCCTGCTCGAAGGTGGACGGTACAGCTCTTCCTAGCCGGAATTAAGGATTCAAAATTTATATTTAATTTGAGAATTGATCCACTAGTCGATAGCACTCTTCTGATACAATTACATATTTTAACAAAAGTACATCACACTTACCTTATTCATTAAAAAGCTGAAATACTTGCGCCGAAAGTTAAAAAATTCTCAAAACTTTCTAACGAGACCAATATTATTTTTCGCGATAATTAAATTAATTTAATTAATTGTCAAAACATTCAACATGACTGGCGTTTGCTGCACTGTGAAATAAAGAGCACAAAATAAGCGTATAATTTGGTCAATTAACTCCATGCGACACCTAGTGTTGACTAGTAGAACAGAACAAATAATGACGGTTGAAATTTTCGCACATTGAGTTTATTGAGTTTATTTCTGTTCTGTGAATTTCCAGCGTTCTAAACATATTTTGAGCCAAAATTCGCGGTGATCCTGGTTAGACTTTTGATACTCTTTGCACAATTTTACACAATATTTTTCTCAAAATCCTTTTTATCGCGTTAATTTTTTTTCTTTTTGTATGTTGCTGAACACTGGTGGTTTTAAATACACTTAAAAAAGCAAAAAATTACAATTTGGACCATTTTGAAAAAACTACACATTTCATCATATCAAAATTTCTGCTGAAATGCAATAAAATCACTCGAAAAACGAACTTCTAAATTCAAATTCCTAGACCCACCTACACGTACAGTATGTAAAAAAAGTATTTACACCCCTTGGGCACTACGCACATTTTGTGATGAAACATGTAAACAATTTAAAGTATGATAGAAACCTGGTAGGGGAGTGTGGGGTAATTTGGACACCCTAAGGAAATTGCTCTGTCACGGGCTGTATGGATATTTTAAAGTAATGTGGATGACACCAGAGGATAATAGAGACCATATTTGATGGAAAAATGTAATTCATTTTGATAAATTTTGATGAAAAACCCATTTTTATCGCAATAATTAAAAGGTGTCCAAATTACCCCCACATTTTTGTGTGGGGGTAATATGAACACCCCTATGGGGTAATTTGGACATGCCTTGTGGGGTAATATGGACATACCTTGTGGGGTAATATGAACACCTTTTGTGGGGTAATTTGGACACATGTTGAAGAATAAGTTTAACATTTGATTTTTGAGCATGTTTTTTATCCTTCAACCTGGTTTTGTAATTGCTTTATATTTTGAAGTGTTGTTTTGCTCACAATATTTCATCAAAGGTTTAAATAATGATTTTGTGATAGAACTATAATTCAATAGGAAGATAACAAATAAATAATACTGAAATGATTTAAACATTGATTCTGGATTAGGCACACGTATAGTTTTTAAGTGATTAAGGTATCGTTTATGTTTATATAAATCAATCTTTATATAGAATTTATTAGCCTGAAAATATATAATTTTTTAAATTTTACATTCTGTAGCCCTTCAAATTTAAATATTATTGTAAACCAGCATAGAAATTAGAATTGTCAAAGAAATTAATTAAAAGCAATCAACATTAGGGTCTTGTCTTGAACGCCAAATGAACAGTAATCGAATTTTCATCAATTCGAATATTGGAATAAATTTAACTAAATAAAAAAATAGTGGTTTGTGAAAGTTCTAATTGCTCACATTCCTGTTTGATTGTTTTGACATATTAACGGTGCACATCAACCAGAACTTTTGCACCCAGAATAAGAAGACAACAACTTCCTTCGTTGCTGTGCACCCTTAAATCCCTCTAAATTTATCTAAGTCCCTTTAAAAACTCATCCAACCATGAAAGTTACTTTTTTGTTGCCTGACAGGTAGACTTTCAGGTATGTCCAAATTACCCCACAGACCATGTCCAAATTACCCCCATAGCATATTCTATCATAAATTGCAATTTTTGATGATAAAAATGGATAAAATGCACAAAATTTATACGTACATATCTCAGGCATCGTCCAAGCAACCCCAATAAACAAAAAATGTCCACTTTTTTGCCATATAACCCCTGCAAAACCTTATTTCATAACCTTCAAATATTAGAATTTAAGGCAGTGCCAACCGGCCTTTGGAAACTTTTACATATTATACCAAAACTACTTAACCTGTTCCAACTTTTTTGGTTTGTCCATACTCCTAGGCCATTACTAGTACTAGCATTATCACTTCAATTGCCGTTTTCACTTTATATCCGAAGAAATCGTGATTTTTAAAGGGGTGTCCAAATTACCCCCACTGTCCATATTACCCCAAACTCCCCTAATACGTTTTGTTCAGAAACTCATGCCGAACATTTTGCTATAAAAAGCTCATGAAAAGATGATTTCCATAAAAAAGTTATATAACAAACAAGCCTAACCCGACAAACTTCGTCTTGTCAGTTTTTCGCTTCTTGACGTTTTAAGCTTGTTTGTTTATTCAGCCTCCTGTGATCAAAATTTGATTTTACGCAACTTTTCCCATACAAACTGCAGATCTTCCGGAATCGGTTCCAGAGTGACCAAAGTTGTAACTCTTTAGCGTAAGAACCTTCCTTGGGCTTATACGAACTCAACGCAGCAAAGAGCGCTCGGATCCGACTTTCCGTTATCAACTGATGCGCGTTCGAACAAAACCGTCGAAATTTTTTATATATATAGATACTATTACAGAAATCAAAAAAGGTGCAAAAAAAGTTTGTACACCTTTCGAAAAATTAACATAAATAATGTTATTTGTTGACAAATTACCACAAATCCATTCTCCCAACTCCTAATAGGCATCCTTGACTGATTAAAAAAATTATTTGGATTGAATATAAAGATAACTAATTACTTAGTATTAAAAATTATATAACTCTGGAAATTCTATATAAAACTTATCTAAACTTAATTTTGCAAACTTTCAATTTAACTAAATGTCAATATATGACCATACAATTGCTAAATAAACATTCTGGTGTGGGTATAACACCGTTTTGTGGGTCTTTGTATCGAAAGAATTTCGTACCAACCCGGAATTACGTCGTCGGAAAATCCGCCGGCATCCGAACCGGTCCACGATTCACAAGTCAACATATGTTGCATCGGAAAGGGCATAAAATTTCCGATCTTTTGATACCCATACATCTAGGTTTTCTATAAAACCCACAATGGCACTTTTTTTGTAATTTTGTTACCACTGCGTGATTTTGACATTTCGGGTGTGCACCATTTAAAACCTGAATATGAATGTGAGGAAGGCACCAACCACCTAAAGGTGGATTAAGTAACGTTTTTACTATCTCAATTACATTTGCAATCATTAAGTACTATCATGAAAGTGCACCGTTATACTGCCATTTTCGCAAAAATGTACCTTTTCCATTGCAAATATTTTCCAAAATTAATGTCGTCCTCTTCCCTTCAAAATTGGTCTGAAAAAAAATCAAAAACCTTATTTTTTTAATAGAAATATAAGTCTAATAAACTGAAAACAATCTGAAATGCATTTTCAGCACTGATAATCATATTTAACAGATTTGGGCTCGTTCGATAATATTTTGATTTTTTATGAAATTCCAATGTACAACATCACAACCACACAAATTTTCGTCATTACTCACATATTATTAAAACTTATGATTACAAAACAACTCAATTCGCAGAATGTCGTTTCGCCGCATGGGACGATTCAACGAATTGACAAAAAATCGTGAAAAACTGTATAAAAAGACACAAATTTTATTAAAGGAAACACACGGCAAACAATCAAACAGAACCAATTTTTCGAAAAATCGTAAGGTTTGAAAACCTTTTAGTAAGATTTTGCATCTTTTAGAAAAAATTGTGATTTTTTAGTAAACATGTTATTTTTATATGTTTTTTTTTTTTGCATTTTTTCATACATAAACAACTGTTTAAAACATAACAAGTTTTCAAAAAAAAAAACATATGTTTTCGGTTAGTTTATGCATTCTTTTAAACATGAGCAGTTCTTTATTTTTAGTATATAATTTCGAATTAATTTCTGTTAGCTTGCAATTTATTTTTTTAGCATATAATTTTAATTATTTCTATGAGTTTGTAATATGGTCAATTCTTTTGATTTTCAGCATAAAGTTTTGAATAATTTCTGTTAGTGTTAGCATTTTTTTTTTGAGCATATATTTTTATTATTTCTTTGAATTTTTGCATTCTTTTAAATATGAGCAGTTCTATTAATCTACAGCATAAAATTTTAAATTATTTCTTTTAGTTTATACATTTTTTAAAGATTTTTCAATTATTCCGGTGAGTTGTTGCATTTTTTCAAGCATGAGCAGTAAGTTATTTTAAACATATAATTTTGAATAATTTCTGTGAGTTTTGCATTTTCAAACCAACTAGTTTTTTAACGGGGTTTGAAACAAAAAAAAAATTCTGTGAGTTTTAGGATTCTTTCAAATGTAAACGGCTCTTTTAATTTTCAGCGTACATTATTTGGATGATGTTTTTTTTTTTAGTTTTTGCATTAAATTTCAATTATTTCTGTAAATTTTTGCACTGCTAGAAACATGAGAAGTTTTTCAAATTTTCAGCATATTATTTTGAATAATTTGCTTGAGTTTTTTATGCAAACTATTCGAATTATTTCTGTGAGTTTCTGCATTCTTTCAAACATGAACAGATTTTTTATTTTTTTAATAGATATAGTATTATTATCTTGTCACTTCTTCATAAATTTGATAGCACTGCTGCGAAAAAATACCATAAATCATAAAATAGAGCAATTCCAGCCCAAAACAGGACATTTTAAGGTACTTTTGTCTCGACCCTATTCGATTTCAATGAAACTTTGTAGCCAGTTTCACTCGATAATGGCATCTGAGAAGGGCGTAAGTGTTTTCAATATTTTTGTAATCCTGAATATCAATATTGCTGTATCTCGTTGCTTCGTATCAAAAAGTGGTCAAAGACAAACTTGTAGGAAATTTTACGGGCTTTCCGGAGAAAAAAACACACTGAAAGAAAAATACACGCCAATTTTATGATATTTTTTATTTTTATGTTTAAAAGTAAAATTTGAAGGCGAGTCCACGATTTTTTTTTTGAGATCCGGCTTCAAAAAAGTACATAAATGTCACTTAAGTGGCCATATCTCGAGACAGGGTTGCCAGATCTTCAATGTTTTGAACTAGTTGGAAAGGTTTTTTGATAACCTAACCAACGATGGGTCGGATGATAGACCCGGACATAGTTTACATACATTTAAGTGAGATCCGGATATATGTGAAAACACATTTTTATACATAACTTTTGAACTACTTATCGAAACTTCAATCTGTATAAAACTCGATCTATGGGACCCTAAACCAAGTCGAATGCAACAGGTTCGGGTCAAATCGGTTCAGCCAGTGCCGAGAAACATGAGCTAGTTTGTTGGTCACATACATACATACACACACACATACACACACACATACACACACATACACACACACATACACACACATACACACACACATACACACAGACATTTGTTCAGTTTTCGATTCTGAGTCGATATGTATACATGAAGGTGGGTCTACGACGTTTTTCTACAAAGTTCATTTTTAGAGCAGGATTATAGCCTTACCTCAGTGAGGAAGGCAAAACTCATAAAAAATGTAGAATGGAGAAAATCACTTTAAAAAAATACAAAATCATTTACTGAAAATGTTTTTTTTAGAAAAGTGATCTAAACGTAAAAAATTTCAAAAATTGGATACGGGAGTCAATTTTCCAGACAATTTTACAAAAAGTCTGCTTTTGGAAAGTGGTTTTAAAAATAAAAATGTTGAAAAAATAAGTTTTTTATGGTTTCTGGCAATTTCTACATGACAGACTTGATTTTTCAGTCTCGAAAATATTTTTACCGGAAAGCTCGTCCAACTTCTCATAAGATTTTCTTTGACCACATTTCAATTGGAAATATGGGCTTACAGATATATGCTAATTACTGTTCATAACTATTTTTTCAGTGTAGTTCAGTGGATTGTAGTAACTTAGCTTAAGGGATTACATGCATGTAAATCGTCAAAAATGTCAGGTCAGGTTGGCATGAGCACACATTTAAACTTTTTCAAAATCTTTTTGCAGGGCATTAACATATAAATGTTCATCTATTTAAAAAATATATATATATTTTTCATGTAAAAAAAAAACGCCAGTTTTTGATTTTGTATTTTTTTAAAAAAGCAAAATTTTAAAATCGGGCTTCGTCATGCACACGGGATATGTCTTGGGAGTCTTCACCCCAAATTTCAGTCAATTTGGTTTATGCCATCTCGAAATATCATGGCACCCGTAAATCAACTCGGTGTTTAGAGAAAACGTTCACAAATTTAGACAGTTCGCTTTGCGCGTGGCAAAATTTTGAACTTAAATCGTCTCTTACTCAGTTCAGTCACGAAATATCATCATGAAACTTTCAGGAGTGACTGGAAATCATATTTTTAGTGAATTTAGTGAATTTTCTGAAATATGAAATTTTGTGTTTTTCTACTTGTATGAAATCATCAAAAACACGAGTTATTTTGAAAAGTGGTCAAAGACAAACTTATGGGAAATTGAACGAGCTTCCCGATACAATTATTTTCGAGAAGGATCAATCGTTTTTTTCAAATTTCCAGAGAATTTATTCACTGCCAGATTTGATTGAAGCCAAAAATAGGGAAGCATCGCAACTCTGGGGCCCAAACCCGGGCGCTACGACGCAATCTGCAGGCACCACCGGGAAAATTTATCGCCTATATGAAATTTGACGACGAGGACGACTTCGACGAGTAGTTCGAATTAGGGGAAACCACCGTCTTGGGACATTCCAGGCGTTGGCAAATTTGAGTTATACGTCTTCACCGCTTGAGCCCCGTCCCAATCCAAAACGGTTTTGATATCGTGGTGAGAAATAATTTCAGGATTATTTATATCTCTCCGTCCAGGTCCCCACAGGAGTGCACTTTGGCGGACGAATGAAAACAACAAAAAAAAACCTCCAACCTTTTTCGGACCCCAGAAGCTCTTAAGCCCCCAAAGAAGACGGATGGGTCTTTCAAACTTTTTAAACGTTTTTCGGGCCCGCGTTCTCGTGGCCCCTTCTGGTCCTCTTCCAAACCCGGCTCTTCCGGTTCTTGAAGAATTTCCAGGCCGAAAACTCGCAACTCGCAACAGAGCCCGCGTGCGGAGATGTGTGGCATCAAAAATTTTTGGAATTCAAATATTATGTAAATTAAGTCTGCTGACTTGCTACTTGGGGTCGTCGTCGCCGCAACCGCAACACCGACTGACTGTGGCCGGGTGGACCCCTCGGCGCGGGGTGTTGTGATGATAAAAATGTTTGAATTTTTATACTTTCATTGTGCGTCAGTCAGGAATTTCGAGAAAGAGAGAGAATCAAAAATCTCGGCCTTTTTAAGCGAGTGGACTCGTCGGTGTGGTTGGTGGTCAGGTGCGCATCATTGGCGATGAATTAAAATGTACCTTCAATGCAAATGTGAGTGATTGATTATGGCTGGCCGTGGCAATTTTTGCCTACTTTCACGCCGGACATTAACAAATTGGCAGCCCCGTCCGTCGAAGCGTTCCACGGTACGAGAAGAATTGATTGATAAGTGTGGGATATCCGGAAGAGAAGCTTTAATGATTAAAAAGGAATACAACTAAAAAAATCACAGATATTAGTTCAGAAAAGCAGTACATATTCGCAATTGAGCTGAACTGAAAAGAAATTAAATGCATCGGGACTGGCAACACCAGCCAGCAACAGTCAAGTGTTCGGAGCTCTTCAAACTTTTCGATTTTTTCGCCGTAATTTACCGTGATTACCCGCGAGTTTGCTGCTCCAGCATGCCAAGGGCCGGCCGTGGCCGTGGCAGTTCGAGTGCGGCCTCGAAAAACCCGCGAAGCTCATCTACCGGCAGAGTGCAGAAAGGTAAACACAACAACGCCGCATCGACCGCCATCGCGCACGGGAGCGTGCCCGGTGACGTCACCGATCCTTCATTTTTACACGTGTCATACCGTCCACGTGAGTCCCCAGTACGGACGAGACAATCAACCCGGGCATCCGGAAGCACTTCCGGCCAGCAGCAGCAGTCCACCAGCACTACGACAACAACCACGTCCAACGTTCCCACCAGCAACGAATTTGAGATGCTGAGTGGAGATGAAAACAACACCGACAGTGACAGCAGCAGTACTGGCGACGACGATGATGATGATGAACTTGCGCGCAAGCAAGGAAAGCAGAAAAAGTGTAACTCTCCGAAGGAACGACGACCACCTCCAATTTTTGTTTTGGATACGTTGGCTGACGATGTTGACGAGTTGCTTGAGGGACTCCAATATTGTCTCAAAATTGGCAAAACTTCTGTGCAAGTGATTACCCACAAAAAGCTGCATTTCGACTTGGTGGTGAAGAAGTTGAAGTTGCGAAACTTCAAATTCTTCACATTTGACCCTGCTGAGAAGGTCCCAGTGAAGATCGTCCTTCAGGGATATCCGGACCGCCCGACCTCCGACCTGGAAGAACACCTGACGGGCGTCAAGGTAAAGCCTCGAGAGATAAAGGTGCTCTCAAAATCGACTACGGTGACAGGTACGTACACCTTGTACCTCCTGTACTTCGATCGCGGGTCCGTCAAAATCCAGGACCTACGGCGGATCAAAGCACTGGACAGCTTCTTTGTGACGTGGCGATTCTACATGAAGAATCCCGCCGACGCAGCCCAATGCCACCGCTGTCAAAAGTTCGGACACGGTTCAAGAAATTGCAATCTTCCGCCCCGGTGCGTAAAGTGCGGTGAGACCCACTTCACCGAAAGGTGCAATCTTCCGCGGAAAGACCAGCTGGGGGAAAACGCCCAGCAGCACAAAGCGCTTGTCAAGTGCGCGAACTGTGGTGGAAGCCACACGGCGAATTTCCGTGGCTGTGCCGCGCGGAAAAAATACCTCGAGGAGCAGGACAAGAAGAAGAAAGCGCCAGCGTCCCGCCAACCTCCGAAGACTTCGAGCTCGAACGCTGCAGCAGCTGGCGGCGGAGCGGTTCTATCAACCAAACCAGCGTTCCCTCCCGGTTGGGGAGGTTCGTACGCTAGAGTAGCCGCTTCTGGCATCAGTACTCCCCCGGGACAAGCTGATGTTACCGGTGATGATCTCTTCACGCTTCCTGAGTTTTTCGCCCTTGCTGGAGAGATGCTCACGCGCTTTCGTGCCTGCCGAAACAAGGCAGAACAATTCCAAGCTCTCAGTGAGCTGATGATGAAGTACATCTACAACGGATAAGCTGTATTGTGCAGCGAAGTTTTTCGACGTCAACAGACAACACAAACTGTGATTTAGTTTTAAGCTTTTTCTATTTCTATCCTTTTCCTTAGCAAATCTCGAAGGTTTTTTTTTTTAATTTTTCCTTCTCTTGCCAAATCCATTGTTAGAATATCCAATTACAGTGGACTCTCTCGTTGTCGATATTGAAGGGACCGTTGAGAGCTGGAGTTATCAAATTATAGAACGGAAAATCAAAGCAATCTATTTGAAGGGACTGAAAAATTTATTGACAGCTGGAGCAATATTGATATCGAGAAGATCGACAGCCAGAGAATCCACTGTACATCTAAATGAATTATAGTGTAAACCATAGTTGAAAGGAACTCCAAAACTCTATTAGGTTATAAGAAACACAAAATTGTAAATTGATTATTTACTAATAAACACTAATTGAATTGAAATTGAAATTAAATGCATTTTTTTTTTTCGTTGATAACCTAATCATATTGAGCAAGTTTTGGCTGTTTTAAAAATATTTTGAACTCTTATGAAATTTAAATGTACAGCACTCAAATGATTTTGCGTCAATACCTAAATGTTTGGCGAACTAATGATTACAAATCGAATGGATCAACTGGTGTATAGTAGGGTGGTCCAAATCTGGACTTTTTTGGGGCTACCCCCTGAAATCAAAGATTGACCCATCACTAGGCTAAATTCCAAATTTGAGCTCATTCTGACCACGGGAACCCCTCCCTCCAATCGCTTAAAGTTTGTATGGGAAAAATCGTTAAAATGTTTGGAGAAAAGCAACTGTTTTACCTTTTTACCTGTGGAAGGCGCCATAGTTATCCGATGCTTACCATTTCTCAAATGTAGAACCTTCATTATATTTCACAACTTTCCCGAAGACACCATATTTTTAGGATTTTTTCCCGCGAAGTTATTAGCGCCCAAATCTGACCATTTTTGCGCGGCCAGCTGTAAGGGGCTACCTAACAACGATGTTTATTTCCAATTCGTACACGCACGTGCTCTCTCTCAGGTTCAAACTCTCTCACGAGTTTGCTTGCCTGCCTGGCTGCCTGCCTGCCTGCTTACCAACAAGCGCGCGCTGTTTCTCTGCTTGGACTTTTGTCGTCGTCGTCGTTTTCGTTTGCTATCTGCTGCGCTGCATTCCTGGCATGTCTATATATATAAAAAAATTCGACGGTTTTGTTCGAACGCGATTCAATTCAACACGGAACGTCGGATCGATGTGCTCTTTGCTGCGTTGGGTTCGTATAAGTCCAAGGAAGGTTCTTACGCTAAAAAGTTACAACTTTGGCAACTCTAGAACCGATTCCGGAAAATTTGCAGATTGTATTGGAAAAGCTACGTAAAATCAAATTTGGATCACAGGAGGCTGAATAAGCAAAAAAGTTAAAAACGTCAACAAACGAAAAAAGGCAGAACGAAGTTTGCCGGGAAGAGCTTGTTTATTATAATTTTCAAGATATATTTCGAGATATAAAATTAAATGTAATATGTGATTAACAATAGATATCATATTATCAGAGCGTGTGTAAGAGAATACAAATTTCGATAAATTTGTTCCTCCATGAATTGTCATCTGTTATGTTATGTAATTGAAATTTATTTCTAGTTTTGGTATCATACCAAACTCAAGACTGGGATTTTAACTCTTCTAGAAAAAATATAAGACTTTTTTTTAACTTAGTCAAGTATAGATTTCAGGAAGAACAATACACTTAGACAATTCATCGATTTTGGGAACTGTTTTTTTCACTTTTGTATACTATCAAACAAGCTTAAAAAGAAAACATTTGAAGTTTTTTCGTAGCCCTATGATCACGATTATTTTTCATTCCATACAAAATATTTTAATCTGCCGAAAATATAAAAAACTTCCTTACAACAAATTGCGGTATATTTTGCCTTTGACGATTATTAGAAGTTTACGATTCCGAAACATCCAAAAAGTGCAACGATGTCTAAAAGAAAAGGCTCAAAAATAGAGATTGTTGAGCTAGCTAGTTTGAAATCTGTAATCAAATCGCCTTCGAATGGACAAGCAGTTGGTCGGATGATATATAGAATAAAAAAAAACAAAATTTGTATTACCTGAAGATTTTTTAAAATAATTGAATCATTCTCTCTAATGAGCCGTATATGCTCATTAGAGAGAATGATTCAATTATTTTAAAAAAAATTAACAACTGCTTGTAATGCTTGGAAAAACGAACAAATCCTGTTCATTTGCTTCAATTTTTTAAACGAGGCTAAGCCAAGGCCTAAGTCTTTTATTCAAATTATTTTTTTTAGTGCACTTTTTTCAATTTTGACATAATCTAAGAATTTATATGCTAAATATATCTCAAAACAAACCTGCTATTTTAGTTGAAAATTATAATAAACATGCCAGGAATGCAGCGCAGCAGATAGCAAACGAAAACGACGACGACGACAAAAGTCCAAGCAGAGAAACAGCGCGCGCTTGTTGGTAAGCAGGCAGGCAGGCAGCCAGGCAGGCAAGCAAACTCGTGAGAGAGTTTGAACCTGAGAGAGAGCACGTGCGTGTACGAATTGGAAATAAACATCGTTGTTAGGTAGCCCCTTACAGCTGGCCGCGCAAAAATGGTCAGATTTGGGCGCTAATAACTTCGCGGGAAAAAATCCTAAAAATATGGTGTCTTCGGGAAAGTTGTTCTAAATATAATGAAGGTTCTACATTTGAGAAATGGTAAGCATCGGATAACTATGGCGCCTTCCACAGGTAAAAAAGTAAAACAGTTGCTTTTCTCCATACATTTTAACGATTTTTCCCATACAAACTTTAAGCGATTGGAGGGAGGGGTTCCCGTGGTCAGAATGAGCTCAAATTTGGAATTTAGCCTAGTGATGGGTCAATCTTTGATTTCAGGGGGTAGCCCCAAAAAAGTCCAGATTTGGACCACCCTAGTGTATAGTCTATTTAAAACACTTTTTTCATTCAAATAATAAAACCTTGGCTTTTAATTTAATTTTTTATACTTTTTAATTTTCTTGTTCTGCATTAAACAACAAATATTTTAGGATATTTGAAAAAAAATTAATCCATTTCAAAAAGGCTACGATCAAAGTGCTGTAAAAAATTCAGCTGCTGTCGGCATTTCACACGAAAAACTTATCAAAATTGATGACCGTCTGTGATTTTGAATTTTTAACTCTCTTGGATACAAATTGATATTTAATGCTTGGAACCCATCGAATTGCCCCATTCCAACCCATCGAACCATCAGCACACACAGAGTGTTGCGCCCGGTTGATGACCGCGTCGCGCCATCGACATCTTCGAAGACGTGACCTATCGGCACGGCAATCGCCTCCGTTCCCCCATAAACGGGTCGCAGCCTCACCACGACAGTCAGTCAATCTCCATAAAAAGGCCATATGTGTTCGCGGTTTGGTTCGCGCCCCCGAAAGTGAAAGTCGCTCATTACTTCACGCCGCCGTGGCCACAAAACCGCAGCAGCAGCAGTGGCCATAACTGGTCATCCCTGGCATGTGGCCACGCGGTCGTTTCACGCGCAATTACTGCCGCTTATCAACGCGGGGGCACCCACAACTCCAGGAGAGGAGACCTTGGTTAAATCACTAGTGGTGGCGCGGTACAGTTTCGAAAGGGAAAATGTCATCTCCCGGTCGACACTTTGTACGACCAGCTGGTAAACAAGTGGTAAGACACCAGACTACCATCTACGGGGCGACCCTCGGTGGTATCAGCTGGGTGGGTCTCTGTGAAGACGGGATTTTATTTTCGATTTATTTATTATACATATTTAAGCCACTGCAATTATTTGTGGATTTTCTAATTATAAAAAAATTAAAAAAAAAAACAAGTTGAAATACCAAGGCATAATCATCCACATAATCTTTGTGAGAAAAGTCACTTAATAATACACAATTGCAATCAACGGGATTCAAACCCAGCACTCAACGAGAAAACTGGTGTCTTTGCCCGCTTGGCTATCACACCGATAGTGAGTACAAAATATAAACGTCTACATAGCGATTCCACGTAAAATCAACAGGATCCAGGTCAGAAGTGCTCCGATTTGCCTCAAATTTGGCCGAATTAATCAGATAAAATGAAAAATTTGTTTGATGATTTGTAGGTTAAGTATTATTATTTTTTTAAATCGGATTTCTGACAATCAATTGAACTAAAAGTAGCTGTTTTTCCATCGAAATGAGTTCCTGGAGACTCATCCCAAGTATCATTCCCAGATTATTTGTTTTTTTAATAGGTCCTATAAGCTATTGTGTTCCATATGTTTATAGGACCTATTAATTAAACTCTAGATTTGAGGTTTAGTAGGCCATACAAGCATTTTAAGCATAAATAAGGGTCATCATAAAACCTTTAAATTTAAAAATGTAACTAAGGATAGTTCTTTATGTTTAATTAATATACCAAACTCAAATAATTTTTTCTCTAAAAATCATGCCTCAGAATCCTGTTAATAAATATTCATTATTTTTGGACATGTAACGTAAAAAATCCAGAAAATCAAAGAAAAATAACTTCAGCTGTGAGCTCTTTGATTCCGAGACCTTCATCACCAAACATAGGTTTCGTTTGATCGATTAGTGTATTCAGCTATTTTTTAAATGTTTGCTAATTCTCATTAAAAACCCAACTTAGGTACCATCCATAAACCACGTGGACACTTCAGGAGGGGGGGGGGAGGGGGCGATTGTCTACGCTCCATACAAAAAAAAAGATTTTGTATTACAATACAATTGTCCGAGAAGGGGGGGGGGTTGAGATTCCCAAAAACGTGTCCATGTGGTTTGTGGATGGTCCCTTATCACCTTTTTTAACATGGCGAGCTAAACTTGGCGAAAATCGTGAAAAGTGCAATTTGTTGGACCACCTTATTTTGGATAGAACCAACATAATCGCCAAACGAAAAAAAAATCGAGTCTGATCACCTTGACCAAATTTGAGCCAAACAAGAAAACTTTTGATCTGGATTCTGCTGGTTTGACGTGGAATCGCTGTATATGAACTTGACATTTCGGTCAAGTACACAATAAGAAAAAATCGTGTAATTTTACGTCTAATTTGATGCACATAACTCGAGCATCAAATAAAATGTATAGTTACAACTAATTACACGACATGAATTGGTCGTGTAATATCACACGAATGAGATTTTTTTCAAGACACAGATAAATTCCACCATGCTTACCTTGTTTATCAGTTTATAATTACTTAAGTCGCCATATTTGGCGATGAATCCGTGTTTCACCGGGGCATGGTACGGCAAATCTTCGAAAAAATCTTTTCCAACATAATTTTCCACACGTTGTCAAATATGACGGTCGCTGCGATGATTTATCCAACTGTGAAACACGAAAGAGCCAAGAACTCAAAACTGGGTTTGATTAGATGTACGATTACATCAATTTTGATGTAACGTTACATCAAATTTGATGCTCCAGTTATGAGCATTAAATAAGACGTAATGTTAGGATCAGAGTTGTTAAAATATCAAAATATCAGCTCTCAGCAACTACAATTATCCCACCTGAATATTCATGCCTCAAATACAACTGCTTTTCTCTCCTTATTGAAACTCTCAGCCTTATCATGGCCGAACACATTTTCGTGTTTACACACTCGCGATTGACATTTTTCTTTTCTCTCTCATTCCCGCTTCCACGATCATGCTACCGCAACAGCGTTTAACCACAAAAGCCGCCACAAAACCAATTTCGCAAAAGACAGTTTAACGGGACGTCTTGCGTGGTCGGCTCCTGATCGCCATCTCGCGTTCTCTCATTGCAGTTTTCGGAGAGATTGAGAGACTCAGCGTTAAGAGCGCATAGTCGAGGAAAAGGGGAAGAGTGATAGAGAGAGAATGACATCGCTGGGAATCACGGGACACAAAAAGAGATCTCAGAAGCTATAGAGATATCCACGCGCGAGAGTGTGTTAGTTTGTAACAAAATTTACACGCAGACATAGGCAAATCGAGTAGAATGATTCGTCTGTCAAAATCAGCTGTGTCCTTTGTTATACCACGAGCACGTGTAAAACAGCTGTTTTTTACAGGCGACTTGTCTATTCGATTTGCCTATGTCTGCGTAAAAATAGTGTAAACAAAATCAGCTGCTTGAAATTCAGCCAATCACAATCGATCAAAACAAAAACAATACTTTAAATACAAATACTAACCGAGATCATGGTGTGCGTGAAAGAAACCGTGGAGATCTCTATAGCTGCGGCCGCTATAGAGCATTCTACGTGCGTATGTGTACGTGTACGTACACGAAAATAAAGTGAGGTTAAATTTTGTCAGCCAGCAAAACCAAATGGTGCGCTAGTTTGCGTACGCGAAACGTCATAAAGCTCTATACTCTCGGATGTTTTTGGTGCAGAGATAATCAATTGATAGCTTTTATATCACTCATTTGCAACACTGGTTAGGATGTTTAAATTATTATTTGCAAGATGGGAATTGGATTTATTTCCATCAAAATAAACCGATACTTACATCAATATTACGTTTACACGATCAGATTTTACGTAAAATGAACGAATACGTTAAATGTAAAATTCAATTTTTAAGTGTGGAAAAAAAATTGGTATTTTTTTAAGAACATTTCCACTTTAGAATTCTTCAATATCATTTTAATTATTTATGTTATTTAGAAATTACAAAAAATTCTGTCGTTTTCTTCTTCCCCTCCGATTTTGAAAGAGGGGGGGGGGGGGGGCTTCAAAAACGGTCCGAAAAATCAGGGGAAAAAAAATCTTTTTTTAAAAAACTTACAAATTTTAATAGAAAAGAAGTCTAACGAATTGAAAATAATTTGTAATGCATTTTCCTGCGTTTTAAATCATATTTAGCATATTTTAAATCGATTCGCCATTACTTTATTGCTCTGAAAACTAAATATTGCAAAACATCTGGGCAGGTGTAAAATTCATTTTAAAACCCTTCTTTTATTGAAATGTTTAAACCGTCAATTTTTTCATTTTTTTTTTTTGTTTGCCCTCCTTCCCCCCTTGACTTCGGGCAGAGGGGAGGGACATAAAATTCAAAAACATTGCAGCAGCCTAATCGTATCATGAACAAAAAATATGTTTTAACTTTTAACATAAAATTCGAGTTTGACGACCCCATTTTGGCAAATTGGCACGGTTAATTAATAAATACCCAACCAATTGCATTTCCATATTATTTTATAACGGATAATTTACGCCACCATCTAGGATTTGAAAATTCTAAGGGTAATTCTCTACCAACTCACACGAAATCGGGAAAAGTTGCCCCGACCCCTCTTCGATTTGCGTAAAATTTTGTCCTAAGGGGTAACTTTTGTCCCTGATCACGAATCCGAGGTCCGTTTTTTGATATCTCGTGACGGAGGGGCGTTACAACCCCTTCCATTTTTGAACATGCGAAAAAAGAGGCGTTTTTCAATAATTTTCAGTCTGAAACGGTGATGAGATAGAAATTTGGTGTCAAAGGGACTTTTATGTAAAATCAGACACCCGATTTGATGGCGTACTCAGAATTCCGAAACAATGTATTTTTCATCGAAAAAAACACTAAAAATGTTTTAAAAATTCTCCAATTTTCGTTACTCGACTGTAAAATTTTTTGGAACATGTCATTTTATGGGAAATTTGATGTACTTTTCGAATCTACATTGACCCAGAAGGGTCATTTTTTCATTTAGAACTAAATTTTTCATTTTAAAATTTCGTGTTTTTTCTAACATTGCAGGGTTATTTTTTAGAGTGTAACAATGTTCTACAAAGTTGTAGAGCAGACAATTACAAAAATTTTGATATATAGACATAAGGGGTTTGCTTATAAACATCACGAGTTATCGCGAATTTACGAAAAAAAGTTTTGAAAAAGTTATTTTTTGCGTTTTGCCTTCCTCACTGAGGTAAGGCTATAATCCTGCTCTGAAAATGAACTTTTTATTAAAAGCTCCTAGACCCACCTTTATGTATACATATCGACTCAGAATCGAAAACAGAACAAATGTCTGTGTGTGTGTATGTGTGTGTGTATGTGTGTGTGTATGTGTGTGTGTATGTGTGTGTGTATGTATGTATGTGACCAAAATTCTCACTGAGTTTTCTCAGCACTGGCTGAACCGATTTTGATCGAACCAGTTGCATTCGACTTGGTTTAAGGTCCCATACATCGCTATTGAATTGTTTGAAGTTTCGATAAGTAGTTCAAAAGTTATGTATAAAAACGTGTTTTCGCAAATATCCGGATCTCAATTATATGCACGTAAACGATGTCCGGATCCATCATCCGACCCATCGTTGATTAGGCAATTGAGAGGCCTTTCCAATGAGTCCAAAACATTGAAGATCTGGCAACCCTGTCTCGAGTTATGACCACTTAAGTGATATTTATGTACTTTTTTAAAGCCGGATCTCACCTAAATGTATGTAAACTATGTCCGGATCCATCATCCGACCCATCGTTGGTTAGGCAATTGAGAGGCCTTTCCAATGAGTCCAAAACATTGAAGATCTGGCAACCCTGTCTCGAGTTATGACCACTTAAGTGATATTTATGTACTTTTTTAAAGCCGGATCTCACCTAAATGCATGTAAACGATGTCCGGATCCATCATCCGACCCATCGTTGGTTAGGTAATTGAAAGGCCTTTCCAATGAGTACAAAACATTGAAGATCTGGCAACCCTGTCTCGAGTTATGACCACTTAAGTGATATTTATGTACTTTTTTAAAGCCGGATCTCACTTAAATGTATGTAAACGATGTCCGGGTCCATCATCCAACCCATCGTTGGTTAGGTAATTGAAAGGCCTTTCCAATGAGTCCAAAATATTGGAGATCTGGCAACCCTGTCTCGAGTTATGGCCACTTATGTGATATTTATGTACTTTTTTGAAGCCGGATCTCACTTAAATGTATGTAAACTATGTCCAAAACCATCATCTGACCCATCGTTGGTTAGGCAATTGAGAGGCCTTTCCAATGAGTCCAAAACATTGAAGATCTGGCAACCCTGTCTCGAGTTATGACCACTTAAGTGATATTTATGTACTTTTTTAAAGCCGGATCTCACCTAAATGCATGTAAACGATGTCCGGATCCATCATCCGACCCATCGTTGGTTAGGCAATTGAGAGGCCTTTCCAATGAGTCCAAAACATTGAAGATCTGGCAACCCTGTCTCGAGTTATGACCACTTAAGTGATATTTATGTACTTTTTTAAAGCCGGATCTCACCTAAATGCATGTAAACGATGTCCGGATCCATCATCCGACCCATCGTTGGTTAGGTAATTGAAAGGCCTTTCCAATGAGTACAAAACATTGAAGATCTGGCAACCCTGCCTCGAGTTATGACCACTTAAGTGATATTTATGTACTTTTTTAAAGCCGGATCTCACCTAAATGTATGTAAACGATGTCCGGATCCATCATCCAACCCATCGTTGGTTAGGTAATTGAGAGGCCTTTCCAATGAGTCCAAAACTTTGGAGATCTGGCAACCCTGTCTCGAGTTATGGCCACTTAAGTGATATTTATGTACTTTTTTGAAGCCGGATCTCACCTAAATGTATGTAAACGATGTCCGGATCCATCATCCGACCCATCGTTGGTTAGGTAATTGAAAGGCCTTTCCAATGAGTCCAAAACATTGGAGATCTGGCAACCCTGTCTCGAGTTATGACCACTTAAGTGATATTTATGTACTTTTTTAAAGCCGGATCTCACCTAAATGCATGTAAACGATGTCCGGATCCATCATCCGACCCATCGTTGGTTAGGCAATTGAGAGGCCTTTCCAATGAGTCCAAAACATTGAAGATCTGGCAGCCCTGTCTCGAGTTATGACCACTTAAGTGATATTTATGTACTTTTTTAAAGCCGGATCTCACCTAAATGCATGTAAACGATGTCCGGATCCATCATCCGACCCATCGTTGGTTAGGCAATTGAGAGGCCTTTCCAATGAGTCCAAAACATTGAAGATCTGGCAACCCTGTCTCGAGTTATGACCACTTAAGTGATATTTATGTACTTTTTTAAAGCCGGATCTCACCTAAATGCATGTAAACGATGTCCGGATCCATCATCCGACCCATCGTTGGTTAGGTAATTGAAAGGCCTTTCCAATGAGTCCAAAACATTGAAGATCTGGCAACCCTGTCTCGAGTTATGACCACTTAAGTGATATTTATGTACTTTTTTAAAGCCGGATCTCACCTAAATGTATGTAAACGATGTCCGGATCCATCATCCGACCCATCGTTGGTTAGGTAATTGAAAGGCCTTTTGAATGAGTCCAAACATTGAAGATCTAGCAACCCTGTCTCGAGTTATTACCACATAAGTTATATCTGTTTTTTTCTGGAACTAAAAAAGCTGAAATGTGTGTCCAAACCACTCATATTACCCATTTTTGGTAAAAAGTGAGGAAGGCATCAACCACATAGGTGGATTAGGTTAGTTTTTCTTTGTTTCGTCGTCCGTGTCTGTCGCGGGTGACCATGAACGGCCATGATCGATGACGACCAACTTTTTCAAAACTTTTTTTTCGTAAAATCGCGATAACTCGTGATGTTTATAAGCAAACCCCTTTTGTCTATATATCAAAAAAAATTAATTGTCTGTTCTACAACTTTGTAGAACATTGTTACACTCTAAAAAATAACCCTGCAAAGTTAGAAAAAAACGAAATTTTAAAATGAAAATTTTTGTTCTAAATGAAAAAATTACCCTTCTGGGTCAATGTAGATTCGAAAAGTACATTAAATTTACCATAAAATGACATGTTCCAAAAATTTTTACAGTCGAGTAACGGAAAACGGGAGAATTTTTAAAACTTTTTAGTGTTTTTTTCGATGAAAAATACGTTTTTTCGGAATTCTGAGTACGCCATCAAATCGGGCGTCTAATTTTACATAAAAGTCCCTTTGACACCAAATTTCTATCTCATCACCGTGTCAGGCTGCAAATTATTGAAAAACACCTCTTTTTTCGCATGTTCAAAAATGGAAGGGGTCGTACCGCCCCTCCGTCACGAGATATCAAAAAACGGACCTCGGATTCGTGATCAGGGACAAAAGTTACCCCTTAGGACAAAGTTTCACGCAAATCGAAGAGGGGTCGGGGCAACTGCTGTGTGAGTTGGCGGAGAATTACCCCTAAATCATTTTGAGTAGTTTAACGTTGCACATCAAACATTTTGCAAGCTTTTGCAAAACAACAATGAAATTGGTTACAAAAAAATGGATTTTTTTAAACACATTTCAAATAATATTTCTCGGAATAGTTTGCAAGAGGTCGTAACCGCAATTTATAAACAAAACTGTTTTTCGACTGTAAAAATGCTTTTAAATGTTCATCTGCACGTCCTGTAATAACTCTTTATTGAAAAAAAAACATTGAAAATTTGCCATATTTTAGAGGTTATATTGGCAGTTCCGACGTATTGAACACTAATTCAAGAATTCTTGATTATTTTCTTTTCAATTTTGAAACGAGTGATCTAAACTCCACCCAACAAATGTGACAAATAGTTATAGTTGGTTAAGGTTTCAGCAGAGAATCGCTCACCTAAGCTTGCAAGAGGTGATGGTTCATTGGAGCGCTGCTGGCAAGGTGGTGGCGGCAAGGCTGCGCGGACCTTTGGACAACCATAATGGTACTGACCGCGACAACAACGACGCCACGTAGGTATCGGTTTGCGGCCTCGCAATAGAAAAAAAATAAGCAAGTCTGGTTGCCTGCCTGCCTGCCTCCGTATTTTGATTTATGACCCACGGCAAAGGGGGCGCTCGCCGATTGCATCGTCGTAAAATAAGGGTTCACCTAAGCTATGGGAGAAGTTTTGGCAGAAAGGAGGTGGCGATGGTGGGATATGGGGCGCCTCTTGGAGAGCAAACAACAACCTGTGGCTGCTGTCTTGGACGCGCAGTGAGTTATGGTCTTTTACCCCAGGTCGGAAAGCTAATTGTTACACTTATACAGTGAGGAGGACGGGTTTTCTGACTAGAGCGTGGAGCACAAACTTTATGATTTGTTAGAGGAATTTCGAGGACATTTTGTTTAAGACCAGACTTTAAATTGTTCGTGATTTTGTGGCCAGACAAATGTCATTGCGATCGTTAATCATTTTAGATGTTAATAGGTTTAAAGTGATTGAATCCTTAACCAAAACTAACTGACGATTGCCAATTTTGTTAACTTGCCGTAGAGTAAGAAGCAGTTTGCTACGCTTTTAATGTTTGAATCTGAAAGATAAATCTCAAGTTTAGCTAGTAAAAGTCTAACATGAATTACCCAAAATAAATTAACTGTTTGATTTTTTTAAATCTGCACCCGCTTCATGACTCACTCAGCCGATGATTTGTCTGCTTCATTTATTACGTTTTCCATTCAATATTTCACGCAACACCGCGCAATCGAATTCCCTCGTCATCGAGCATGTTCTGACCAATGCAGAGGTAAAAAAACCCAATCTCATTTTTCATTCATTTCCCAACATTGCACTCGAACACACTTTTCCTTCGCGCCTCGCCTTTGAAGAAAATCGCACCAACGTTCGTCGCAGGATTTAGTTGTTGTTTCGTACATGTACTAGCTAAAAACTCGCGCCCTGTCTGACCAGATGCAGAACAAGATTGGCCATTTGAACCGCTGCGCAGTACACCTTTAAAAAACCGATCGCTACCGTGTTCCTCAAGTGGCCAGGCAATATCCCAACTTGGTAACGAGGCTGGCCCCGGGTAAAGTACCTTCTTATACTCTCTAAGCCGACCTGCGACCACGGTAAGTAACTCTCACTCGGACAACACAGGTCGTAAAAATGATCAATGGGCTGGTTGCTTGATTGATCAGTAGTTTTGTACTAGAGAAAATTGTAGGAATATTATAAAATAATTTTTTTTCGCAGCTATTCCAAAAATTAGAAATCCTTATACACGGAGAAAAATGAGTTCCTAAAATCGTGAACAATTGTCATGAAACAGAGAACCACGAACAAATCGTTTTTCATAAACGAAAGTGTTCAATTGTTCAACAGTTTTGATGTTTTAGAATGTCCCTCAACCTTTTTTTTCTTGGTCAGGCTATGGTGAAAATCGACCATATTTTTCAGTCAAAACCAATTTTACTTAACTTAAGCTATTGTGCAACCACCACGCACGTGGTCCGCCTAGAGTTTGCAGCAATCTACGAGCCCAACCGGCAATAACAAGAAAGCTCGAAATCATAACCCAGGCCTGCGCGAGTGAGCGTGGCGGCGATCGCCGAATGCCAACACGATAAATCAATGAATGACGCTCTTATGGTTCATTTATAATTCATACATCGTTTACGCCGGCTGCGTACCAATATGCGTCTGGGCCTGGAGATCTGGTGGCCCTTCCAGCACGCAGGGAGGGCCCTTCTTGTGGCGAGTCATACGAAGCCGCTGCTACCGCGACCAACTGGCTGGGGGTCCAAGAGGGATAGGGTAAGTGGTTCTAGGTTTGGCTCTGTTGACTGGTTTGAACGACCCAAGGGACTTAGGGCAAGTCTAGCCCTCGTAACCCTACCATAGCCCAGTGTTCTATTAATCCAACATAAACCACGAGCTGCCACTACCGCTGGGCATGATGACCCGAGCAGACGGAAATAACTTGGGAATAACATTTTTTGATATTTGAAAATACTAGGCCAATAACATTTTACGTTATTTATAACAAGATTTGTTATTCGTCGTTATGTTTTTTTTGTTATTGGAATGTTATTGTAATAACAGACTAATAACATTTTTAGTTATTCTTCGAACAAATCTTTGTTATTATTTTTTGTTATTTTAACAACTAATCCGATCATCCCAATAACAGTTGGAGTTATTCTTCCATAACAAAAAATGTTATTCCAAAGTTGTTTTGGCTTTCAACCAATACCAGACCAATAACAAATTTTGTTATGATAACATAAACCGTTATTAAACCATTATGCAGAAATGGATTTTTCAGGAAGATTCCATAACACTTTTTGTTATTTTAACAGAATTTGTTATTGAAATGGCATGAATTTTGTTATTACCGTCTGCCCGGGGAAGCACTGTTGATAGAGTTGGTGCATGCGTCAACAGAATGCTACCCGAACCGAGGTAGCCGCTACTCCGCGATCTAAACAAGACTTCTAGAGTCGAGGACCGCGCCGCCAAGAACCCCAGAAACGACAATGTTGCAGACCTTCTGGCACGACCGCTATTGGCGCGGTGCGTGCGTGAAGTTACGATCTGATCAACTCCGCGAGACTCGACAGAATTCTTTCCCCACCTTGATCAGTCAGAACTATTGTGTAGCAACTTGGTTGCGATTCGTGGAAATGAGTTTCCACATTCTAACCATTTTCAGCATAGTGGGATCGTCGGTGGTCAAAGTTTTGGAATGAATCATTTTTGAAACCCACAACTTCCCCACAGTGCACACCACAACTCTCATTCTTTCTCCGAGAACCAGACCCCGTGTTCCTATAGGACCGGGAATCTCGCCGCGCGACGTGGCGAATCATGGGAATCTCGGGAACCTGGACCGAGCAAATCGGATTCGTCTCACGCGTCGCCTTGGCTAAGTCCGCGGGCTGAATATTAATGTCCAACGACCTGCGCTGTGCCGATTCAACTGCAGCAGTTGATGGACTGGTGGCCACCTTCGAATTCTGGCGAAAGAATCACCTTGATGGAGGCCGCGCGCGCGAAATGGCACTCTCTCTATAGAATCGCAGGCGATTTGAACGGCCAGGGGACAATTTCTAACGAACCGGACACGGTTCGTGGAACGGTTGGACGGTGTCCGGAGAGTCGCAGGAATGCGTAATGGTCGAGAGTATTGTGAGCTGTGGCTCACCACACTGCTGTGATATCACTTCCTTTCAATCGATCGGTTTTAATTAGAGGAAATCGACATTCCGGTGCGGAGTTTTAATGATTTTAATTGTTCGACGGAAGGAGCGACCGAACTCGGTGAATTCAACGTGCAGCATTGTTCAACGATGGTTTTAAAGCAGTTTTAAAAATTATCCATTGCTTAAAAGATTGATGATAACTTGTATGTATAATATGCCGAAGACATCATAAAATTCAGGCATTAATGCATGTATATAAAACCAGTTATTTCTCAGTTCAAAATACCCGTTATTGTCAACTTCAATATTTTAACAGTTGTTTTAAGATGAATTTAGTATATAAAAATCTGCCAATAGTTTTATTCCAAAAAAACCAGATCTAAAACCAGAACCAAAACCAAAAACAGAACCAAAACCCAAAACCAAAATCAGAACCAAAACCAAAACCAAAACCAAAACCAAAACCAAAACCAAAACCAAAACCAAAACCAAAACCAAAACCAAAACCAAAACCAAAACCAAAACCAAAACCAAAACCAAAACCAAAACCAAAACCAAAACCAAAACCAAAACCAAAACCAAAACCAAAACCAAAACCAAAACCAAAACCAAAACCAAAACCAAAACCAAAACCAAAACCAAAACCAAAACCAAAACCAAAACCAAAACCAAAACCAAAACCAGAGCAAGAGCAAAACCAGAGCAAGAGCAAGAGCAAGAGCAAGAGGAAGAGCAAGAGCAAGCTTTATTTTTTACTTTTTGTCACTAAAACTTGATTTGCAACAAACACACTATTTTTATTTTATTTTATTTTGATATGTTTTTAACTAATAGTCCGATTTACAATGTTAAAATATGAAACATTCGTGAAGTTTTTCGATCTTTTCGAAAACAATATTTTCAATTTTTTTTAAATCAAGACTAACATTTCAAAAGGGTGTAAATATTCAATGTTTGGCCCTTTTGAAATGTAAGTCTTGATTAAAAAAATTAAAATATTGGTTCTGAAGAGATAGGAAAATTTCACGAATGTTTCATATTTTAACATTGTAAATCGGATCATGAGTTGCTGAGATACCGACGTTAGAAAATGGTGGGTTGTTTGGGTGAGACTTAGAAAACATCAATTTTCCTGTTTTTAAATCTTTACATGGCAATATCTCAGCAACTAAGGGTCGTATCAATAAAGTTCAAAAAGCAAAATATAGAGAATTTTCTCAGCTTTTCAAAAATATTTTTTTTTTTTCAAAATTGTGCAAACATGTGCATCAATTTATCAAAATGGAAAACTGCGACTATTTTCAAAAAAGTTACCTAAAAATGGAACACTTATGAAAATTTTACTAAAGAACTTTTTGATTGCAAATTTGATTTTACATCGAAAAATGGAGTTGAAAAATTTTTGTGACCAATATTACGATTTTTTTTTTAAATTAGTATTGATTCAAAAATTCATAACTTGGTCAAAGGTTTTTTTTTGCACAACCTGGAACTTCTGAAAAGTTGGCATTTTATGTCCCCTAAAACATATCAAAAAATAGGTACCGTAAACCGGGGTGACTTTGATAGGATTTCAATTTGTTTTTGGAATATTTTCCAACTGTTAAGGTTTTTCTCAAGATTATTATTTTTAAAACATGTACTGGGGTATGCCACACAAAGTCCATGCACTATTTTGGAAAAAAAATGTTTTTTCAATAATGTTTAGAAAAATAGTTACGTTAAAAATTCTTAGTTTAAATTCCGGGGTGACTTTGATAGTCGTAGTTTTTCTGGTTAAAATCAGATTTGAGGTGTTCAAACTTTATTTTTACGTCAAATGTACCATCACTAAGGTTGCTGATACAGTTTTAAAGAAAGAAAACAATGTTTATATTTAGTTAACTATGTTTATGTTCTTTTTAACAAAATACATATAAATTTCAGGCAAAATTGTTAAAATGTCGGAATTTTTCCTGAAATTCGTGAAAACTAGTTTTGTTTACAAAATTATCGATTTATATTGCATTTTATACTAAATTCGAATCACGAATCACAAGTTTTCACATTTTACATGAAATTTGTTCAACTGAAATTGCCTTTAAATTTGGGGATTTTATTGAAATGTGTTTTAAAAACACATATAATTTATTATTTCCAAACTTTTTTTACCATCTCCTAGTGGAAAATTGTCCAAAGAATCCGAAAATGCATTCCGTTTTCCGATTCAAAATCATGTTCATTGATAAAATCATGACACTTTGAGAAGTTTTAAATAAAGCCTTTCATCAACATTTTCTTAGTTATAGTTAACTAACTATTTAAACTTTTCAAAATTTTATTAAAAGTTCTTCTTTAGGTACTTTGAACACTTCTCTACCCTGGTCAGTATGATTACAAACCATTCCGTATGTAATTTATTTGTTTTCCTCATTTTGCGGAAAAATCTCAAACCTATCAAAGTCACCCCGGCTATCAAAGTCACCCCGTTTTACGGTACTTGACATTCCCGTCCGTGAGCGGGAAGCGCTCATTTTGCTTGCAAAATCTCTGCATTTTGAAAACATTTTAAAACATTGAATTGTTTCAATAGTAAAACTATTTTGCCAACAATGAAAGTTTTATAGCAAATTGCTGAATAATTTTCGAATTGAATGGAACATAAATCGTGTCGATTCGATTAGAGGGAAGGAAGATATAAGCGTTTGACGGATGACGCAGTATTCCAGGGCCTTTGGCCCGGGTTTTTTGGAATGGCACCCCAGTACCTTCGACAAAGACGTAGTCTACGTCAATAACAAAAATAGTGTTTTTTGCAAATTAAGTTTTTGTGACAAAAGTTAAATAAAAAATCACCAATTTTTTTACCGTGTATCATTTTTTTTCAGTGTAGTCCTTATCCATACCTACAACTTTGTCGAAGACACCAAATCGATCAAAAAATTCCTTCAAAAGATACAGATTTTCGAATTTTCATAAATCATTTTTGTATGGACAGCTGCCAAATTTGTATGGAAAATTATATGAACAAACTAATGATGCAAAATGGCTTCTTTGGGCATACCGAAGGCACCAAAAAAGTTTCAGCCGGATTAAAAAATACAAAAAAAAATCGAATGACCGAAATCTGAGAGAATTGCGTTTTCAATAAAGACCTATCTCAAAACAAAATCATTCTATTTATCTTTTTTGTAGAATTTTACTATAGTTTTACTTTAAAATATCTAAAAGAGACAACATGATCATAATCGACGAATTAACTTTTCTACCGCCAATTCCACTTAGCATTGCTAACCACAAGAAAACATGCTGCAGCTGTACCTTCACTTCTCGAGGCCACAGAGTCTCTGCTTGGGACCCCCAAAAACAAACTGCGTTGCGTGCCAAATGTATGAAGACGAGCGTGTGAGAAAAGCTGAAGAAAAAAATCAATAATCAAAATTAATAGAAATTAATACAGTGATGAGCTTGACCCCTTTGGGCAAACGAGGTAAAGCTCGTCATCGCAGTCATGCAATGTGCCGTTTGTTGGGTGGTTGAGCCACTCCACCAAATTGTCAAATAAATCTTTATATCGATAGCGGTGTGCTCTAATGTTCTAACTGAAAATTGGGCCAAAATGAGTTAATGATGCCATCTTTTAGCTAATTAAATTCCCTACAAAACGCTTCTAACAGATCTGAAAAATTCGTTTCCTACGCGGAGATATCGCCTTGCAACCATTTGTACTAACTGACATTTTCGAACGCATCATGGATGTGCTCTCTTATTTTTCATCATGGCTTGACCTTTTGAAAACACGCAAATCCATAAAATTACGATTACACTATAATATTATGGTAAATTGCCAGGTGTCCTTACTAGTTTGAGCAATATTATGGAGCACTATTTTGGAAGGCAAATAGCACAAGTGTGCACATTTGGAAGCGAGAAGGAATTATCAGTTAGGTGAAGTGTGTTAAAATGGTTTCGTGGAGTAGTTTTTTTTTTTGTTTGGACGACCCATTGATTAGGATTAGTGTACTTAGGTTCTGTAGGCTAGTTTAAAATGTTGTTACGTAGTTTTCTTTGCATGGACGACCCCTGCAGTTGTACTAAGAGTGCACAACGACTTGAAGAATGTTTCAAATTGGACTTTTGGGTTGGGGAAAAATGTTGTTACGTCGTTTTTTTTTTCATGGACGACCCCTTCAGTTGTGCTAAGAGTGCACAACGACTTGAAGAATGTTTCAAAGTGGACTTTTAGGTTGGGCTAAGTGGGTAATGGGTTGGGGAAAAATGTTGTTACATCGTTTTTTTTCATGGACGACCCCTTCAGTTGTGCTAGGAGTGCACAACGACTTGAAGAATGTTTCAAACTGGACTTTTGGGTTGGGCTAAGTGGGCATTGGGTTGGGGAAAATTATTGTTACGTCGTTTTTTTTGCATGGACGACCCCTTCAGTTGTGCTAGGAGTGCACAACGACTTGAAGAATGTTTCAAATTGGACTTTTGGGTTGGGCTAAGTGGGTGATGGGTTGGGGGAAAATGCTGTTAAGTCGTTTTTTTTCATAAACGACCCCTACAGTTGTGCTAAGAGTGCACAACGACTTGAAGAATGTTTAAATTTGACTTTTAGGTTGGGCTAAGTGAGTAATGGGTTGGGAAAAAATGTTGTTACATCGTTTTTTTTCATGGACGACCCCTGCAGTTGTGCTAGGAGTGCACAACGACTTGAAGAATGTTTCAAACTGGACTTTTGGGTTGGGCTAAGTGGGCATTGGGTTGGGGAAAATTATTGTTACGTCATTTTTTTTGCATGGACGACCCCTTCAGTTGTGCTAGGAGTGCACAACGACTTGAAGAATGTTTCAAATTGGACTTTTGGGTTGGGCTAAGTGGGTAATGGGTTGGGGAAAAATGTTGTTACGTCGTTTTTTTTCATGGACGACCCCTACAGTTGTGCTAAGAGTGCACAACGACTTGAAGAATGTTTAAATTTGACTTTTAGGTTGGGCTAAGTGAGTAATGGGTTGGGGAAAAATGTTGTTACGTCGTTTTTTTTTCATGGACGACCCCTTCAGTTGTGCTAAGAGTGCAAAACGACTTGAAGAATGTTTCAAAGTGGACTTTTAGGTTGGGCTAAGTGGGTAATGGGTTGGGAAAAATGTTGTTACGTCGTTTTTTTTCATGGACGACCCCTTCAGTTGTGCTAGGAGTGCACAACGACTTGAAAAATGTTTCAAATTGGACTTTTGGGTTGGGCTAAGCGGGCAATGAGTTGGGGAAAATTATTGTTACGTCGTTTTTTTGCATGGACGACCCCTAAAGTTGAGCTAAGCGTGCACAACGACATGAAGAATGTTTCAAATTGGACTTTTGAGTTGGGCTACTATACAATATTATATCATTTTAACAGAATTTAGAGTCATAGAGACGCACCTGAGAAATGGTAAAATCCGTAAAAAAAATACTTTCACCCCCACTAACAATACGTAGTATTTTTTTGCATAAACGAACCCTGCAGTTAAGCTGAGAGTGGACAACGACTTAAAGAATCTTTTCAATTTGGTCTTTTGGGTTGGAACCCACTTGTAAAATGTTGTTACGTAGCTGAAACTTTGCATACATGTTTCCTGTACAATATAGCTCATACAAAATCCCATACAAAGTACTTAAAAAGATAAAAAAAAAAACTCACGACCCACTTAGCCCAACCAAAAATCCAATTTAACATTCTTCAAGTCGTTGTGCACTCTTAGCTCAACTGCAGGGGTCGTCCATGCAAAAAAAACGACGTAACAACATTTTTCCCCAACCCATTACCCACTTAGCCCAACCCAAAAGTCAAATTTAATATTCTTCAAGTCGTTGTGCACTCTTAGCTCAACTGCAGGGGTCGTCCATGCAAAAAAAAACGACGTAACAACATTTTTCCCCAACCCATTACCCACTTAGCCCAACCCAAAAGTCAAATTTAATATTCTTCAAGTCGTTGTGCACTCTTAGCTCAACTGCAGGGGTCGTCCATGCAAAAAAAACGACGTAACAACATTTTTCCCCAACCCATTACCCACTTAGCCCAACCCAAAAGTCAAATTTAATATTCTTCAAGTCGTTGTGCACTCTTAGCTCAACTGCAGGGGTCGTCCATGCAAAAAAAAAACGACGTAACAACATTTTTCCCCAACCCATTACCCACTTAGCCCAACCCAAAAGTCAAATTTAATATTCTTCAAGTCGTTGTGCACTCTTAGCTCAACTGCAGGGGTCGTCCATGCAAAAAAAACGACGTAACAACATTTTTCCCCAACCCATTACCCACTTAGCCCAACCCAAAAGTCAAATTTAATATTCTTCAAGTCGTTGTGCACTCTTAGCTCAACTGCAGGGGTCGTCCATGCAAAAAAACGACGTAACAACATTTTTCCCCAACCCATTACCCACTTAGCCCAACCCAAAAGTCCAATTTGAAACATTCTTCAAGTCGTTGTGCACTCTTAGCTCAACTGCAGGGGTCGTCCATGCAAAAAAAACGACGTAACAACATTTTTCCCCAACCCATTACCCACTTAGCCCAACCCAAAAGTCAAATTTAATATTCTTCAAGTCGTTGTGCACTCTTAGCTCAACTGCAGGGGTCGTCCATGCAAAAAAAAACGACGTAACAACATTTTTCCCCAACCCATTACCCACTTAGCCCAACCTAAAAGTCAATTTTAAACATTCTTCAAGTCGTTGTGCACTCTTAGCACAACTGCAGGGGTCGTCCATGCAAAAAAAAACGACGTAACAACATTTTTCCCCAACCCATTACCCACTTAGCCCAACCCAAAAGTCAAATTTAATATTCTTCAAGTCGTTGTGCACTCTTAGCTCAACTGCAGGGGTCGTCCATGCAAAAAAAACGACGTAACAACATTTTTCCCCAACCCATTACCCACTTAGCCCAACCCAAAAGTCCAATTTGAAACATTCTTCAAGTCGTTGTGCACTCTTAGCTCAACTGCAGGGGTCGTCCATGCAAAAAAAAACGACGTAACAACATTTTTCCCCAACCCATTATCCACTTAGCCCAACCTAAAAGTCAAATTTAATATTCTTCAAGTCGTTGTGCACTCTTAGCTCAACTGCAGGGGTCGTCCATGCAAAAAAAAAACGACGTAACAACATTTTTCCCCAACCCATTACCCACTTAGCTCAACCCAAAAGTCCAATTTGAAACATTCTTCAAGTCGTTGTGCACTCCTAGCACAACTGCAGGGGTCGTCCATGCAAAAAAAACGACGTAACAACATTTTTCCCCAACCCATTACCCACTTAGCCCAACCCAAAAGTCAAATTTAATATTCTTCAAGTCGTTGTGCACTCTTAGCTCAACTACAGGGGTCGTCCATGCAAAAAAAACGACGTAACAACATTTTTCCCCAACCCATTACCCACTTAGCCCAACCCAAAAGTCCAATTTGAAACATTCTTCAAGTCGTTTTTCCCCAACCCATTACTCACTTAGCCCAACCTAAAAGTCAATTTTAAACATTCTTCAAGTCGTTGTGCACTCTTAGCTCAACTGCAGGGGTCGTCCATGCAAAAAAAAACGACGTAACAACATTTTTCCCCAACCCATTATCCACTTAGCCCAACCTAAAAGTCAAATTTTACCATTCTTCAAGTCGTTGTGCACTCTTAGCTCAACTGCAGGGGTCGTCCATGCAAAAAACTACGTAACAACATCTTTCATAGTTGATGTGCACACTTGGCACAACTGTATGGGTCGTCCATACTTAAAAATATTACGTATTTAATTTGTTTGAGGCACATTTGTTCTATTCAATACATTCATCGATTCCATTGCATGAGACACACTTGTTCCAACTGCAATTCACCATAAATCTAAATAACGGTTTGTGCCTTGGATACCATTCGTTTTTGAAAGGTCGTATGATATAATTGAAATAAAATAAACAAGCTAAAAGTTTTTACAACATCATTTTCTTATGTTTTTAGGAATACATCAACCTAGTATTCGTCATAGTTGATGTATTATGGATGGTTTTACAATTATATTCATAAAAAAATATAATTTCACTTATTTTTTTATACAAAAATTTTGATTTAAATGCTAATTTTTCCAAAAGGTTAATTTTCCTACCAAATTCAAACTAAAATCAGTGTTTGAAAAAAGTTTTGATATAAAATGTTTTTCTTACGCTTAAATTAACCAACTCGTGAAAAAATTACATTGAAACAACTAATGTGAACTATTTTAACAATAAAATTACTTTGCACGCTTTTGTACCAAAGCCCTGTGCACGTTTGTGCTAACTCATACAAATTACCTCCCAAAACACACTTGTGCCAATTGCTAGCATGATTTTTTTTCTTATTTTCTCAGCTAAAATTTTTCTAGCATTTCAAAAGTTTTTATATTTCACAATGTCTTTAAGTAATGTCAGGTGCATACTTTAAAATTGTTAGAACAATTGTTTGTCGAATAGTTTTCCAGAAACAGTAATTCAAAGTTTAAAAATCGATTTTCTCGCAACTACCAAAATGTCAGTTAGTATAAGAGAGCACACCGCTATCGATATGAAATTGTCAAAAGGTAAAATTATCAAACATATGACTTTTAGTTAACGCTTCAACGTGTGCGTTTTTTGAACACAAATTTCGCCATCACGTGATGTCAAGTGTACGGGCAAAAGCTGCTCACAATTTTCCAGGCTCGAGATATCCCGTAACCGGTGTGCGCGCCGCCAGGCAGTATACCTTGAACCTGCTCTTCAAGATCCCGTTCGTGACGATCAATGGCGATGTGCGTGATATGCCCTCTCCCGGGTTTGATAAAGTCCCTGAAACGCTGGAGATTGGCCCACGACCAACAAAGAACCGCGGGCCGTCATCTTCATCAAAAGTGCGATCTCTCCTGATCACCTGAAGACCCGAACCAAGAAAAAAAGCTGAAACTAAAAGGTGAAGTTTAGGCAAGGTAAGCAACACTTCATCGAGTCATGACCGGCGACGACGGCGGCGGCGGCGTCGGGTCGCCCAACAATAACGATTGCCTAACTAAGATTAATGTTGTGCCGAAGGTTGATGATTAGCACCGGGCTAAATTAGAGGACCTTGTGTTTACTTTTACCAGGCGCGTGTGTGCTCGCACAGGTGATAAATAGCCAATTTCCAAGTGTTGTTTGGTCGATTAATGGACGTCTTGTGGCCTCCCAAAGAACTGTGGCTGTTGAGAGTGACGCGTGAACTTTGAACCGTCACAGTTTTTTTGACAGTGTTTGATGCGGTGATAGCTTTTAATACATTTCAATTAATAGAAAATTTATCAAATTACTAAAAATTTAAAGCCTCAGCAATCCTCACACAGCATGTATCAATGAACATTAACCTTAGCTTTTCACATTGTTAAAGGTCATAGCGGATCACCAGCGTCAATAACCCTTTCTCATCACACTACCTCAAACTGCCAACTAAGCCCACATATTTCACGTGTGAAATTGTCGGCTGCCGGTGCCCCATTTTCAAACCTTCGCCTGTCAATTGACACACTTGACAGCTGCGTCGTCGTCATCTTTGGGAATCTGGCCTCCGATGATCTTCCCGAGAGTTCCTCGAATCGCTCGACAATCCTTACCATGCCTCAGAAAGGCCTGCGTGTGTGTGATTTGGGTTTGGGTCAGCTTCATCTTCGTCATCTTTCCCTCTGAAGTCGGGATCTGACACCGTGATATCTCCCCATTGGGATGCTGCTTCTGGCGCTGGATAGATCATCTTGAAAGATAATAGCTCCCAAAAGTTTGATGTCTCTTGTAAATCATGTCGTTTATTTAAATTTGTTCGTCTAAATTCGAGCACAACCGGCTGTCACGGGTGATTTATTCGAGGGAAGTTGTTTTTCTGGTTTGTGGACCCGGTGTTTGGCCGGTGTCCGTAAACCTCCTGAAGCCCAAAAACGGCGCACACTCCGCGCGTCAAGACACCACCGAATTGTGGCCACCGTTTTTGGGGGCGCCCCTGCGCCCCCCTGCTTTAAACCCCACTCCCCTAGAAATTCACTCCCAAATCGCACGATGATATTAGTGATGTTCTGATCTGCTCTCGCAAACGAACGGCTGCCGATGAGAACGCATGTGCCGTCGATGAGCTGCGCCTTTGTACACACAAAGTCGATCACACTCTCTCTCTCTCCTCGTACAAAGCTTGGAGCGGGTCTCCGCGGCTCCTCCAAACGAACGGGCATGTCCAATTGTCATGTTCGGTAGCAGTCTTAATTAGGATCGACAGCGGAGGCTAAAAATGCGACACAAACGAGTGACGAGTGAGTTGATGCGGGGAGGGATGCAGTGGGGGTGGGAAGAAGTGGAGGGGGAAAGATGGAGTCATGGTGGTGGGTAAAGAATTTGGCGTTCATTTTTGGACTTTTGGCTTTGGATTGAACCAGATCATGCAGGCAGGAAAAAGGGAAGCGAAAAGACAACTATTTTTGATCAGTTCATTACAATCAATGGAGACGCAGGGTGGATATGGTTTTTATAGAAACTTTAGTTTCACCAGTGTAAATTCTTTCACTTCTTTCTAGAAATATGATTTTTGTAATGTTTTTATAAGCAATCTTTTAAATTCTGAGCAATTCTTTGAGATTTCGGTCATTCGATTTTTTTCGATTTTTTTAATCCGACTGAAACATTTTTGGTGCCTTCGGTATGCCCAAAGAAGCCATTTTGCATCATTAGTTCGTTCATATAATATTCCATACAAAGTTTGCAGCTGTCCATACCAAAATGATATGTGAAAATTCAAAAATCTGTATCTTTTGAAGGAATTTTTTGATCGATTTGGTGTCTTCGGCAAAGTTGTAGGTATGGATATGGACTACACTGAAAAAAATGATACACGGTAAAAAAATTGGTGATTTTTAATTTCACTTTTTGTCACTAAAACTTGATTTTCAAAAAAAAAACACTATTTTTTTTTGTTTTCTGATATGTTTTAGAGGACATCAAATGCCAACTTTTCAGAAATTTCCAGAATGGGCAAAACATCTTTGACCGAGTTATGATTTTTTAAATAAATACAATTTTTTTCAAAAAATCGAAATATTGGTCACAAAAATGTGTCTTCCAGAAAACCGTTTTTTATTTTTATTTTTGAAATATCCATATGATTTATGGGATTCAAAAAGAGATCTTTTCAGCCATGATGAAGGTGCAAAATTTGGTTTCAGAGACAGGATTTCTTGAAAAAAATAAATTTTTTTTAAATCCCGAAAAGCTTGTGAGGCTTTATCTCAGAAAATAGTTTACGAAGTTTCAGGATGAAATGTCTAGTAAATTTTCTCAGCTGTTCAAAACTATTTACTTGAGGAGTGGCTCACCTTCATAAAGTAATTTTTTAAAACAAAAAATGTTAAAATTTTCGAATATTTAAAGTGATCGTAACTTTAACTTTTCACCTAATTTTCGATATTTTTAAAAAACTTTTTTTTAATTCATGTCCTTAGAACCAGATCAAGAATAAATGTATTTTCAACTAAACAAAATTATAAATTAAAAATACGTATTATGGGAATTCAATCTTTGTGAAAAAGGCCAATCAATATTTATTTTTAGAGTGTAACAGACAAACTTGACAAAACATCAAATCGATCAGAAAATCCCATCTCAAAATACAGATTTTCATTTGTTCACGTACCCATTTTTGACCTGCCTTCGAAATTGTATGGAAAATGTGCAAATTTTCTACATAAAGTGTATGGACAAATAAAAAAAATAAAATTGCGATACAATTAGCGAAAATCAAGAGAACTACTCTCTTGTAAATTCTTTTAAATTTGGTCAAGAACAGATAGAATCCTTAATTACTAACCAATGTTTTACTCCGATGATTTTACTAATTGTGAAAATTATGACAATTTCAAACAGTTTTCGAAACAGCTTCGAGTTCAAGCATCATTTGTTTAGTCTTGGTCTTAGTCATTGTAGCGACAGAATTTTGAATTAAGCCCTTTTTAAAGAATCATATTTCGCTTTTAATTCATGTTTGAGAGAATATACATTTCCAGCAAATAGGGGAAATGTACCCATTTTCAAAACACTAAGCTTTACTATCAATTCTCATTACTTTTGCAGTTTTCCGTTTCAGTTTTTCATTTTCAGAGTACAAGTGTTGATTGGTCAATAATAGAATTTCGATGAAAAAGGGTATATTTCCCATACACGGAAAAAATCAATTCCCAAAATCATGAACAAGCAACTTTGGAAACTGATTTTTCTCCATGTAGGATTTTTCTACGATATAATTTTATCATTTTTTGTATTTTTTTTCTGAAAGTTTGTAGGGGACCATCCATAAACACTTTTTTTAAATCTCAGACACCCCCCCCCCCTCCACCCCCCTCGTGTACAATTTCCATACAAAACAAATCTTTTTGGGAATGCAGTTATTGTATATTTTTGTAAGGATTCATTGAGTATCAATTTTTAATAATAAAACATCGCTGCGTTTTAATAAAACCTTAGAAAAGTGGTCTCTTGAAAGATGAGTAAATCAAGAGTTTTTTTTTTTTTCAAAGGTCCTCTTACTATTGTGTTTCATATGTTTATAAGACCTTTAAAAAAAAACTCTAGAAATGTTCTGTACGTTTAAATAAACGAATTGAAACAATGTTGTTCATTTCTTGCTTCATTTTATGCCATGTATTTCATATTGAGTTGAAAAATTGCTTTCGAATTTTGGAAAAATATTACAAAAATGTGAAACTTAAATGATTTGATTTTCTTGATGAATCAATTTGTTTAACAATATTAATAAACGTTAAATTTTTGAGAGTTCGTTTCGCGGTGCCTGTCCGTCGGGACGCATTTATTTTCGCGTTCCGTTTTTGTCGATCGTCGTCGGTGTGTATTTCGGGTGAGTTCGTGCGTGTGTGTGTGTGAAGGTGCGGCTAGCTCTGGTTGTCACGATGACAGCAGTGCTGAGCCAGTTCGTTTCGCGATGCCTGTCCATCGGGACGCATTTATTTTCGCGTTCCGTTTTCGTCGATCGTCGTCGGTGTGTATTTCGGGTGAGTTCGTGCGTGTGTGTGTGTGTGTGTGAAGGTGCGGCTAGCTCTGGTTGTCACGATGACAGCAGAGCAGAGCCAGTTCGTTTCGCGGTGCCTGTCCGTCGGGACGCATTTATTTTCGCGTTCCGTTTTCGTCGATCGTCGTCGGTGTGTATTTCGGGTGAGTTCGTGCGTGTGTGTGTGAAGGTGCGGCTAGCTCTGGTTGTCACGATGACAGCAGAGCTGAGCCAGTTCGTTTCGCGGTGCCTGTCCGTCGGGACGCATTTATTTTCGCGTTCCGTTTTTGTCGATCGTCGTCGGTGTGTATTTCGGGTGAGTTCGTGCGTGTGTGTGTGTGAAGGTGCGGCTAGCTCTGGTTGTCACGATGACAGCAGTGCTGAGCCAGTTCGTTTCGCGATGCCTGTCCATCGGGACGCATTTATTTTCGCGTTCCGTTTTCGTCGATCGTCGTCGGTGTGTATTTCGGGTGAGTTCGTGCGTGTGTGTGTGTGTGAAGGTGCGGCTAGCTCTGGTTGTCACGATGACAGCAGAGCAGAGCCAGTTCGTTTCGCGGTGCCTGTCCGTCGGGACGCATTTATTTTCGCGTTCCGTTTTCGTCGATCGTCGTCGGTGTGTATTTCGGGTGAGTTCGTGCGTGTGTGTGTGAAGGTGCGGCTAGCTCTGGTTGTCACGATGACAGCAGAGCTGAGCCAGTTCGTTTCGCGGTGCCTGTCCGTCGGGACGCATTTATTTTCGCGTTCCGTTTTTGTCGATCGTCGTCGGTGTGTATTTCGGGTGAGTTCGTGCGTGTGTGTGTGTGTGAAGGTGCGGCTAGCTCTGGTTGTCACGATGACAGCAGAGCTGAGCCAGTTCGTTTCGCGGTGCCTGTCCGTCGGGACGCATTTTTTTCGCGTTCCGTTTTCGTCGTTCGTCGTCGGTGTGTATTTCGGGTGAGTTCGTGCGTGTGTGTGTGAAGGTGCGGCTAGCTCTGGTTGTCATGATGACAGCAGAGCTGAGCCAGTTCGTTTCGAGGTGCCTGTCCGTCGGGACGCATTTTTTTCGCGTTCCGTTTTCGTCCATCGTCGTCGGTGTGTTTTTCTCGTTAGTCATGTATTTGATACACATCATAGTCGGATTTCTTTGTTCTATGATTTGCAATTGTTTCACGGGAAGATTCTTTTTAAATTGCGTCAGCAAAATATAAATTATCATTCAATTCGACCATTCGTTTCCCGCGAATCACGGCGACAAATATTGTTTCAACGAGTTTGTTCAAGTCCTTCAGATAACATCATAACTCTTCAGTCATTAATTGGTCGCTCATCTTATAATAATTTAATAGTATAAATAGTCTCAGGGCAACTCTACGTAAATACTGTGAATACAAAGAGACGAGTTGTTCCTTTTGATTCCGCTATATATTTTAATATCTTGACAGATACGTGTTTCGTCTACTACTTGCAGACTTCATCAGTGTTCTGTTCTCGACTGAAGGTTCATCGCTGGTGTATCCATATTTGTGGTTACTGTAGGTACTACCTCCTCGTTCTTCTTTTGTGCCTGTATAGGTAACAGCTTAAACAGCCACGTTGAGCCGTTACCTGAATCCTTGTTGAGTAAACGTTTGTTGCCTGCCTTGAAGATTTCCACAAAAGAAGAACGAGGAGGTGGTACCTACAGTAGCTACAAATATGGATACACCAGCGATGAACCTTCAGTCGAGAACAGAACACTGATGAAGTCTGCAAGTGGTAGACGAAATACGTGTCTGTCAGGATATTAAAATGTATAGCGGAATTAAAAGGAACAACTCGTCTCTTTGTATTCACAGTAATGCATTCTGCTAAAACGCTCAACCAAACCACAACTACGTAAATATGTTACGCTGAGTTTAATATTTCACCTTTTAATCACACATAATTTTGATTCTATCTTTCCACAGCCGGCTGTCTAAGATTGAATCATTTATGTTAAACTCAACACCAAATAACCGGGAACGGTCTCATCCGCATCATCCGATTGTTTGCCTTGAGAATACATAATACATCACCCTATTCAACAAAATTCATTGATTATTGGGCCACATCATCATCCTCTATGATGAATCCTGGCCATTACCCTTCCCCACTAACAAAATCCCAAGTAGAAGTAGTTTTCCGGCACACGCGGGGGTGTGGATATCGTATAGAACCCACCCTTGGTAGCAGCCTGTGCTAACTAACATTCCCGTCCCATTCCCTCGAGATCTACAAACTGACATGGCGGGCGCCGTTGGTGGCCAACGACTGTTTCCTATTCGCACCGGCTCTAGTTTTGATGATCGTGATGTTTTATCTTTTCAGCGCATTCATGCATGCTGTTGATAAGGGAAACATCATTTGATCGTTGAAGCGTGTGACCAGTTGTGCTGATGGGATATTACGGTCCTGTTCAGCAACGGAGAAGGACAACCATGGGTGGTCTCTCATGCTCATGCTCATGCTCATGCTCATGCTCATGCTCATGCTCATTAATAAACGTTAAATTTTTGATTTTTTTTATTTTTCGAGCTAACAGAATATATTACATAATCTAATGTAGTGAGTTTTTTCGAAAACCTCCATTTTGATATATTCATAAATATTGATAGCAATCTATGTTAACAAAATGTGAAAAAAGTTTTCGATTCAAACGAAACATGTGGAAGCATGAGGTTTGAGGTCCCCTGAAAATGCTCCTTTATAAACTAAAAATAATAACAGAAACTGCGCAGCATTGTTAAAACAAGTCATAATCAATCATAACTATTAAATTCATTTTTTGTATAAATAAAATATATAAAGTGTTACTAATTCGAATGTTTCCAAAAGTGTAATTTTGATTGCCTCATCCCTTCGTTTCTCAATGGAATTGAATAATATTAGAGTCTCTTCAGAGCGAATGATTTATTCGATCATAATTCATTCCACCTAGCGGTAAAACTAGCACCGACACTTTCGAAAGAAGAAAAAACGTACACACTTTCTAACACAGTTCACACGCCCCACAGCCCTTGCTGAAAGGTTTCGCGAAGGCCCAACGGAAATTCCCTATGAATGACCATTTCGCACCACCAGGCAGAAGCCACAGCAGCAGCAGCAAGTCACATTATCACCTGCAAAAAGGTTAACGATAGCAAGCAATTAACTGCGCGAAAGAGATGATCATCGCTGGACGCTGGCAACCATCTTCCCCGCCAAAGGGGGCAGGTTCAGGTGGGCAGTGGTCACGGGCCTGCAATTATGATTCAATTCAATGACTTTCCCGCCAACGAACGTCGAGTTTCGAAGGCCGGGACCGGGTTCCTCTCCTCCCTCTTTTGGAAAGTTCTCGCCTCGCTCCAGCGATTTCACCGGGGGTCTCGAGCGGGCTGTCCCCCCCCTTTCGGATATCATGGCTGCCAGGCCCGGAGAGGTCTCCAAAGTTCTTCGCCGGCGTTGCATTGCGTTGCGTTGTTCGTTGTTCAGTGTATCAAAAGGCCGAGTTCAAGCGGTATAAAATCTGCATACAAATTGGTACACACTCACCTGGCTCAGCAGGGTCGACGAGGGTCGGTGGTAGAGAAGTGGAGAGCCACAGTGCTGCAGTGTGGTGACAGAGGACAGACAGGGTTTGCACTTGTGGGCCCCCGTAATGAGACCACGATGAGGGGCGGCAGTGGTGCCAGGTTTGCGATTCGTGAAGAACGACAAATTTGTGAAAATTTGGTTTTCTTCAACAATATCGGAAAAAGATGTTCTGACTAGAGGTGAGCAAAAATCTCTTTTTTCGCTCGCTCAATAAAATGAGCGACTCTTTTGAACGGCTTTTTCGCTCTTTTACAAAATTTTGATGAAATGGCTATTTTAAGGAATGGTGTGAATTTTTATGTTTTTATTCGGTTTTTATAAATTATTAGAAAAAAAAAACTAAAAACGAGAAGATTCGCTTGAAAAACAAAGGTCTTGGCGGTCTCTTTGTCAAGATTGCTTCTTAAACCTAGACGTTCGAATAATTGGATAGGGACACCACCCAAACTTAAATATAGGACGATTTAATATCAGCCATAATTAAACAATTGCTGATATTTTATTCAAAAATAAAAAAAATAAAAAAAAGTCTTTGTGTAAATATGGGTATCCAGCGCCGTCGCTCCGTGCCGTACTCAAACACTTAGGAGCCAAGGGCAGCGAAGTTCTTGTAGTTAAAAGGAAGACACTAGTGGTTGGTACTAGCAATAGTAGCCGACAGCTATAAAGTCAACTTCGTTTCGTTATTTTATTTTGAGAAATATTCTGTAAACTGAATCAGAAATATTCTGTAATTCTGAATCAGAAAAGTAAAAGTGTATAAAAAGTCAACATTCAACAGTCAACATCAACGAAAAGATATATTTTTTTCAGATTCCTGATTTTTAAGGGAAATTTTGATTGGGATAAACAAAAACATTTTTAAAATGTTCTGTGTGTCACCGAAAACTATCAAAACTAACATTTTTTAATATTTTGATATCGTGTTGTATATCAGTTACATATTTTTGAAAGATTGAAAAAATCCTAAAATCAAAAAAATTCCAGAATTTCCGGGATTAAGTATTAAATTTAGAAATAAAGGCATCAATTTATTACAATATCAAAATTTTCTTCGACAGGTTGCACTTCTGAAGAGTTCTCATAGAATTGTCAAAAACTCATATTTGGTTCATGAGCATCCCATCCCAGGGAAAAATATTCAGCTTGTGGAACAAAGTTTTGAACAAAGGTCCCAAAAATCAACTGAGAAATTCTGTGAAGCTTCGGAAAACGATTGTTTTTAGAATCTTCAATAACTCAGGAAATAAGCGTCCGATTTTCAAAATCTATAGATATGTTTTTTAAAGGAATACGAAAAGCATAAGATTTTTACTTAACATTTAAGTTAAAAAATCTGATATTATTATTTACTTAAATTCGTGTAGAAATTTAAAAACAAAACAAAAATCTAAATATTTTTTTAAAAATACTAATTATTCTTAACAATTAAAATATCTTTTTCGGCCTATTCAAATGTTGAGGTTGGTTTGAAAATTTTAAAAATATTTATATTCGAATTTTTTCCAATCTTTAAAAAAAATATCTTCAGATATGTTCTAGGTTGGTTATGACTAGAGCGTCCAATTTCCAAGTGTTACAAAATCCTGAGAAACGGGATTTTCGTCAACGAATTTGCCGGTAATTTAAAAAAAAAATATTGGAAACTGTTCTGAGCCCGATTTTGATTGAATTATTTAAGCGTGGGAATCAATTTATGCTTGTACAAATCATACAATCTGAAGAAAATATACCTTTCTAATTAAGAAGTGCATCAAAGCGTACAATAAATAAGAAAATCTTAGATTTTTTAAAAACTTGTCGTATCAAAATGGTTAAACAGTGAGTAAAAATGAATTCGAGCTCTTCAACTTTAAAATTGTTTTTAGATTTGCCTCTGTTACCAGTAAAAAAATAAATAAAGATCGTGTAGAAATTAAATGAAAAATTAAATGAAATTCTCATGCATGGTAAACAATTTAAAACAAAATTAATTTAGCTGTGTGCGAAAAAGAGTAAATTAGTTTTAAATTTTGAAATAAACTTAAAAAAAACTTAAAGCGAAATTTTCAAAAGAGCTGGTATGTTCAATAAGAACAGTAAATTGAATTGAATCATATCATCATAAGTTATATTTTATCATTTTCATCCAATACATTTTCAAAATATTGCGGTTAAAAAGTTGAGAAAATGTTATCTTTCGCTTCAATTTCGCGAATTTTCGGGAATATGACTTTTTTTAACTTTAAATCCCGAGAAATTATTTCCCGGATCGGGAAATTAGACGCTCATGACTTCTACATTCGTCAGCTGTGTGCTATCTTGTGACATAGACCATTTTGGTCGAAAACGAGTTAATTATGACGTTTTGCTATAATTAACAAACACTACAAGATGCTTTAACCCGATTTTGGAAACTCGCTTCCGTTTCCCGGATATCGCAATGCACACTTGTGACATAGACCATTTTATCATCAAAATGATCGTGCACACTTGTGACACGTCATACATGTTGTTGGAAAATGTGGAAAAATTTTCTTGTTTTTCACAAATTTATGTTGATACACATTTTCTGAAGGCAATGCAATCTTTTGTTTTTGAAAATATACTGATTAAGTCGGTTAAACTATTGATTTAAGTCTATTTTAGTTTGTATGGGAATTCTGTGCACACTTGTGACACGTAGTACAATTTGACTTTCGAAACACATTTGTGACACGTGCTTTTCAGATTTTTGATTACATAATTGACTGTATCTTTTAACTGGTGTAACCAAATTAGTTGAAACTTAGAGCGTTTGTTAAGCGATAGTATACAAACCGATTGCTTCAAAAAGTTTGGCTCTACCATTCATAGTTTTGAAAATATTTATCATCAAACTTTAAAAATCGATTTTCTCGAAAAGTACTAAATGGTCGTTGTCACAAGATAGCACACAGCTGACGACATGTAAAAAAGTACAAAACAAATCCAAAAAACTAACTTAATCCACCTATGTGTTTGGTGTCTTCCTCACTCCATTCAAACAGGTCCTCATAAATCATCTATCTCCTAAAATTGTTGGGAAGGTCTTTCGATTATCAGATCCTGCTTCGAAAAAGAATATAAAAATATTACTTAAGTTGTCATAACATGACAAAGGGTTGTCATATCTTCAATGTTTTGGCCTCGTTTTAAAGGTATTTCGAAAATTTCAATGATGGGTCGGTTGATGGATCCGGATATAGTTTTCAATGAAAACATTATGACTGAACATTAAAAACGAACAAATTGGATTTTTTTATATTACACTAAAACCCCGATTTACGCTCAGGCGTTACGCTTTGTATTTCGTCGATTTCTCTGGAACGACGCAATATTTTTGCAATCTTTTTAAAAAGATTTATACGTCTTATGCAGATCTACAAATTGCTTTCAAAGGAATGTAGAAACATTACACTGTTTTCTAGAAATCAACCAAACAAAAAGCGTAACGCCTGCGCGTAAACGGGGGTTTTAATGTATTATGAATGCACATTTTATGATATGTATCAGAAAATAATATTTTATTATTAAACGATAAATGAGATCCGGCTTCAAAAAAGTACATCACTAAAGTGGTAATATCTTTAGTCAGGGTTGCCAGATCTTCAATTGAAAAAATTGAAAAAAAGTCACAGAAATATTATTTTCTAATACATATACCCGGGAACCGTAGTGTAGGGGTAAGCGTGATTGCCTGTCACCCAGTCGGCCTGGGTTCGATCCCAGACGGTCCCGGTGGCATTTTTCGAGACGAGATTTGTCTGATCACGCCTTCCGTCGGACGGGAAGTAAATGTTGGCCCCGGACTAACCTAAAAAGGTTAGGTCGTTAGCTCAGTCCAGGTGTAGGAGTCGTCTCCCTGGGTCCTGCCTCGGTGGAGTCGCTGGTAGGCAGTTGGACTAACAATCCAAAGGTCTTCAGTTCGAATCCCGGGGTGGATGGAAGCTAAGGTGTAAAAAGAGGTTTGCAATTGCCTCAACAATCAAGCCTTCGAACACCTAGTTTCGAGTAGGAATCTCGCAATCGAGAACGCCAAGGCAATGCTGTAGAGCGAATAATTTGATTTTTTTTAATACATATCATTAAATGTGTACTAATTGAATATTAAAAATTCATTTTTAATATGCATTCATAATATTCAATATTGTTAAAAAAAAAACAAGTATTTTCAAAAACAGAAATTCTGGCATCCCTGACCCGTCCCAACCAACTGCATAAACCTTTTTCCCAAAGGCCCAGTTGATCGGAAATCGAGGAGCGAGCGAGATAGCAAGACACCGGGTTGGCTGGCTGGCTGGTGGTGAAAATAATTACATACCCAAAGTCACCGGAGCAGGACCGTCACGATCGTCATCATCAACGTGGTGCAGCGGCGGCGGTGGCAGATCGTGTATGCAAGTGCGAAAGAGAGCTTGATGGCAGCAGCGATCAAAAGAACGCACACACACACACACACCCTGCACTGCACTGCACTGCCAAGAGAAAGAGTTGACGCTGAATGGCCGGTATAAAGTGTGTTATTATTATTATATTAAAAGCAGCTTACATTTCTCCTCAACGGCAGCAGCAACAGCACACATCATATCGAAAGGAAAGCCAACAACAACAACAACATCGACAACCAGGACAGGATGCGTTTGTGCATGTGCGAATAAAATTGCGCAAGGGCGGAGCATAAATTCACCGTTGTTCGGCGATCAAAACACCAAGACCAACGGGCTGGATTTTGCTGCTGCTGCTGCTGATGATGATGAACATCAACGGCAAGTCCACGGCAAACGCAAACACCACGAAGACGAGGAGGGTTTTGGGCAAACACTTAGGGCTTGTGCCATTACGCTGCAATGCTGGGCTGGTCGGGTTGAATTAAATGGCCAGTGGTCAGAAATTGCACTCTTGAAGGGGGTTACTTCCGCTGATCAGTGGTGTAGCCAAGAGGGGTAGTTAATGAAAAGGAATTTTCTTAAGTCCATGAAACAGATTTTTTCAACTCGAGATGACCGAATTGAAATTTAATAATTTTTCTTAGTTCTCTTGTTCAGAAGGACAATTTTAACTTTCAGGCTGCAGAATTACTAGCCTAGCATTTTAAGTAATTATCTAACAACTCCAATAATTATATTTTCTTTTAGGTTTGTTAAAGTTAAACAAAATCTGTAACCTCATTTATAATTTTAAAGTATGTGTTCAATTATGTGGATAGCCATTTTATCATAACATTGGAAAAATGGAATAAAAGAAGTAAAACTGTTTTGTAACATACGAAAATTCAACTGATTGAATTGGTTGCAAAAAAAAACATATTGCAATTAAATTGGCCAATTAAGACTATGAACAAATTTCCTAATAAAACTAAACATTTTTATTTATGTTTATAATCAGTTTGGATGGAAATACAAATTAAGATTTGACAGAAAAAGTTTTTGTTTTTGTGAAATTTAAGGTTTGACTGTAATTTTTTAACCCCTTAAGCCAACGCAATTTATATTTCAAGATTTTGTCCCACGCTTAATAAAAAATAGGTAAAAAAATAAATTGCTGAAAATTTGAAATTTTCATTGAACAAACTTACACCATTGAAAACTATTTGAAATACATTGAATAATCTTTATTTTTAGACTTTTTTCACTTATGGGAACACAGAAGAAAGACGAAAAAAGACTTCAGATCAAAATGTATTTTCATAAATTCACCGATTTTTTATTTGCAAATTTTTTTTGTAACATTGAATTTGAGATACTCTTTGCTCTAAAATTATGGAAGTTTTGCTTGAAGCTGTAAATTACGTTTTTTAATGCTACCAAATCTTTATAACAGCAGAAGGATAACTTCAATTACAATTTTTACTTAAGGCAAAAACAATATACTAACGTGTATCATCGTTTTAATTTATTATTATTTTGTTTCAAGAGTGATTGTTATATGGGCATTTTTTTTATAAATTTTGATGAGATAATTAATTTTGCGCTAAAATGACTTGAAGCCCAAAAATGTTAAAGCAGATTTTCAATTTTTTTATATACCCACTAAGATTGTTTTTTTAAAACGTTAAAATTTCTCTAAGTTGGGATAACCAAATACTTTGAAAAACGAGTTAATTGACAGATTATTGAATTTTGGTGAATTTCAATCCAGTTTCATTTTAATAACACTTATTTTTCAATCTTGTTATTTTTTAGAATCTTCAAGAACTTCAAGCACAGGCCGTTCATCAATGACAAATGCATTCAATGTGGTGAAGAATATCACTAAGAACAACATGGAATCATCAGGTGAGTAGATTTGGCTGTTGCATATGGATCATTTCCGTTTTTTCACTAACTGCAACTGCTGCACTAAAAATGGTATTAAAATACCAAATTTTGGTATTACTTGTGCAAATACCAGCGACCAAAATGTGCTCTTGATTGCCCAGTAATAGATGGTAAAATACCATGAAATCATACCAAAATCATATATTTGGAAGACCACAGGAATACCAAAATCTGATTTTCCAAGGGCGCAGGAATACCTAAAAATTAAACCATGGCAATACCAAGTTTTGGTATTCAAGCATTGTTCAAAAATCCAGAAGACCTCAACTTGGTATTGAAATGGTTTTATTTTGAAGTATTATTTTACCCTTGGAATAACATGGTATGGTATGGAGTTTTACAGCTTTGGTGTGTTCTTCAAAGTTGTAAGGCATTAAATTTTCAATAAGAATCTCACGTTTGGGAATATTTGGATGGAAGTAGCGCACCGTGCAGACCAAACTGTGAGGAAATTGGGGTTTCCATACATTTTTTCAATTTTTCCCATACAAACATCACCTTCGAGTATCAATGGGTAAATGTTGACCAATTTTGCTCATATTTGGCCCAGAGTTCTGAAATAGCCCAAGGAACAATATTCAGCTTGTGGAGCGAGGTATAGAGGAAAAGTCTCATATTCTGGGCACCCTTATGAACATCGTTCATTTGAACATTAGGCTGTTAAAAAAATAAGTTGGCAATATTTTTAAAAATATTATTTTGCATAGATACAAAATTTCCACAACTTATTTCCCATAACTAATTGCACAGTAATTGGATCTTTATTTTAATTTTGTTTCCAATGAGTTAATTCAGAAATAACACTCAACTCTGAATTCCAGCAAAAAATTGTCAAATGGTGATATTCACAATAGCAAAATCATTGCTCCTTCCTCCTCTACCAAATGACTCGTTCCCCGTTATCCCTGCAAGAAAATCATACAGGTTCATTTACCATTCATTGCATCCAATTCAACTCAATTGTGCATTATATTGTTATCTTCATCAACCCCAACCAACCACCGGTTAATCAACGAGTCACCTTCATCTGCTCAACTCCCATCAACATCATCATCCCAACAACGAAGACGCAGATTCTTGTCAACCATCATCCCGTGCCTAGAAGACACCTGTGACTGCTGTTTCAACACCCTGTCAATCGAACCTGTTGCGTGTACTAAATCTACAAACACTAATACCCTCCGATCTGGCCCTGCCGATACAAGCGCACCGGGGCCTGGCCTTTTTTTTGCGAGCGCAGGATAATTGTCATGTAAATGTTATCCCCTCCCCCTTCCAGATCGTGTCGCCGGCTTGCCGTCACCGTCATTTGCCAGCCCCTGTCAGAAGGAATCACGTCACGCACACACACACACGTCCGTCACCTGGCTTCATGAGCCCCCAGAAGAACCCTGAACAACGATCGGCCGTCCGTCACCATCTTTCCCTGTCCGTTCGAGAGATTTCTGAACGCTTCTGGATGTTATTCGATTATACTGTTGCTGCTGGGCGGACAATTCTTTGCAGAAACTTAATTTTGAGAATACTATTTTCAACATTTTGTTGATTTGGGAATGTTTAAAAATCGACATAACTACAAAAATAAAGTTAAATAAATTGAAAATATTCCTTCTCCATACAAAATTGATGCCTTTTTATATTATTTGGAAAAGTGAAAGAAATTATTTAAAAAAAAACATTTGAAATTAAATTTTCGTTTTTTTTTCTTTTGTTCTAAGTGTTTGGAAAAAACACATTTTTACAGAGAATTCCTCAACTGCACTCACTCGTGATGTGTACTTCCATCATGTACTCTGTTCGGGCTTCGGTAGCGCTGGCAAATTGGGACGGAAGTGGTTGGATCGAACACGTGAGACAGGGAGTGGGGTAGGCGGTTACCCCACACAACACCACCTGGATCGACGTAATGAGGGATACCTCTCGTAAATGCAGCGGTGTGTGTTGAGTAATTTAATGCCTATGTAGCACATTGTATGCAAAAAGGCGTCCACAAGTAAAGAGTAGAAGGGGGGAGGGTTCTTTCGCCCTGGCCCGTTTCTGGTCTCTCTCTCTCTCCGGGGCCTGGGAGGGTTGGAAAATAATAATTTTTAATAATGGCGTACGATTGAGCGATGCTACCTTCTTTTTTTTCCTTCGAAAAGAGAGGGGCTCAATCAAAGAACATGGCGAATCTTAAAAATGGCAGCCAACCATTAACGAAGGAAGTTTTTTTGAAATATTAACATTATTTACTTGAACTTTAAATATTTAAATAACTTGAAAGCGCACACTATTTGTTTTCTTCCAAAAGATTTTCTTTAAATTAGCCTAAAATCAATGAAAAGAATTAAGAAAACAAAACGATGTAATTCAACATAAGTCCTAATATCAAAGGAAAAGATTCATTATCGCCCATAATACTAGTTCCACTGGAAAACTTGGAACCGATTCCAAAGTGGCCAGATTGATTGAAAAGATGTATGGAGGGTTATAAATGAGCTTCTTAAATTGTGTAACATTAAGTCTCTTTTCACAAAGGTGATGTGCATGCGATTTCAAAATCGGATTTTTTTTGCTGTGTATGACAGTTCTGATTAACAAAAAAAATAAATAAACCATCCTTTTTAACGACTCCTAGATCTTCCATGGTCTGTATTGCAAGTTTCGAACCTAGAAGTCTAAAGGAATGAATGGGGAGAGTACCCAAAACTCTTTCTGTTGCTTCATTTAAAATTTCCTTGTTAAAACATTCCTTGTAAAGTTATGAAAATCATCACTGATCAATGTTTGCCAACCTTGAAGCCAATGATAGCTTCACAAAATTATATAACTTTTGAAACACATTTAGTTTAGATCAAAAAATCCTTCAGGGCCTACAAGAAGGGTTAAACCGGCATAATATGTTGATTCATTTTGGTGCAAAAATTCATTAAATTGAACAAAAATACAAAGCATATTACAGTGATGAATATTTGTTTTGTAAAAAATAATTAACGGCTTTACCTTGAAAATAGCTGACTTGTATACAGAAAAATTAAAAAAAGGAAATATGATCAAATAGAGGTGGGCAAAATCGTCCTTTTTCTTGGAGCCGCTCATTTTCGCTCACTCCTTAAAAAGAGCGGTTCTTTTGAACGGCTCTTTCGCTCTTTTTCAACTTTTTGATGAAAAGGCTATTTTTAAGATTGGCGTGATTTTTTAAGTTTTTGCTTTCTTACAAAATAAAGGTTTAAGGTTCTAATCTAAAAAAAATCGTGCACAGCGGGGAATCGTCCCAGAAAAAAAAATCCTATTACTAATTTGAAGGTTTTGATGCGCTCTTTCGATTGAATTTTGGCCCGAAACCCGGAACTCAAAGCCTGATTTTTGAGAGCTCTTTTTCTGAAATACTTGTGCGATGTCTGTATCCGCTCTTAAAAATTTGTGTCTTCCATCATTGGAAAACTGCTCGTTAAACCCACAATTTTTATATTTCGGATTTGTAGCCGTGGAGTCGGAGACGAACATTCTATTTTTCGATTCACAATTTGGTCAAAGCCATTTTTAGAGGTATTTTTTGGTCTATTTTACAGATAATACTGTCAAATAAAAAGAATTCAGTTTCAAACAAAAAACCATTCGAAAACATGCGCCATAAACTGCTTGGGCCCAAAATTTGAAGCTTTTCCAAAATTTATTTCCAGAGATATAGTCATACAAGCTCTTCCCGGCAAACTTCGTCCTGCCCTTTTTAGGTTTCCTGACGTTTCTTGCTTGTTTGCTAATTCAGCCTCCTGTGATCAAAATTTGATTTTACGTAACTTTTCCCATACAATCTGCAGATTTTCCGGAATCGGTTCCAGAGTGGCCAAAGTTGTAACTTTTTGGCGTAAGAACCTTCCTTGGACTTATACGAACCCAACGCAACAAAAAGCACCTCGATCCGACGCTCCGTATTGAACTGATTCGCGTTCGAACAAAACCGTCGAAATTTTATATATATATATATATATATATATATATATATATAGATTAGTGTTTTACGTCTTATTTTTACCCTATTTTTTTCCTACTATTTTTTTGGTTTTAAACAGAATCATATACTGAACATCAAATTCGAAGTCCCGGCTCCATCTTGGAACGGTCTTTTCAAAAGACCGGGGTTTCAAAAAGAACCGCGGCTCTTTTTTTGTCAGCTATGGTTCGTTCACTCTTTTTAGTGATCAAATGATTTTACCCAAGGGTCTTGATTTTCAGTTCAAAGATCAGAAATCACAGAACGAATATTTGCCTACCGGAGCGCGCAACCATTCGCGAGTGAACACAACAGACTGGCGGCCAGCGGCTTGCTCAATCACTTCACTCAGCGAAACAAATGCTTCGTGAATTTATTTTCCTGCTCCGTCCGTCAACCCGAGTAATACACGAATATGCTCAGAGAGAAGAGAGCCAAAAAATACGAGCGTGGTGCTCATTAGGCCTGCACTACCACAGTTTACCGGCAATTAGAATTTGGCATGGTGGAAATTGCTGCCATATGTGTCTTTGATGTTGTGTAAGAACAAAATTGCAAAACATTATTAATAGCATTGATTTTAAGCAATTTCTTTGATGATCAAAGCAAAGCCGTTCGCAAACTATTCTCAGTCAGCTTTGAGCGACGAAATCTGTCTCTCTGAACCATTCACTGTACTACCCGATTGGAGTGCGATGGAGAGAAAAGAGAGAGTATTCTGTAGCGATTGATGTGGAAGTGCCAAACCGGTAGGAAACGGACAGAGCTGTTTTTCTTCCGGTTCGATTTGTGATCACGAGTGAATGAGTCTTTTTAGAGCGATCAGGACCCTTGATTTTATCTTCATACAACCCAATATATCATCAATTTCGAGTCACTTTATTTACTTTATTTTTCACTTTGATATTTTTTTCTGTATCAGCTTCTGTATAATCTGGGTTATTAAAACATTCTGCATACTTAGTTAGACATAAAGGAAGAGATACAAATCAAACCAAAGATTTTCTGAAAGTTTCATAAATCTTCTTTTTAATAACTATTGAAGATTCAAAATTGGGTTATCAATGGATTTTTGGCGAAATTTCAGGTCGAAAGTCGTCTTAGATGTGGGTTGGGTTTTGGAGGGTTAAGTTTATTATTCAATAACTAGACTATACACTTAGATTTTTATACCGAATTCGGTAGTTTAAAATCGGCAAAGTTTAGATCGGTAAACCATCTGTCAAAATGTACAACATTTTACCGTAAACTGGTAGTAATGTGATCAATAATAAACTTCTTTACCGAATTTTGATTTTACCAAATTCAGTATTTTTCAGTTTACCGAACTGTTCAGCAGTTGAAAAATCGGTAAAGTTTACCGAAATCAGGTACAAATCTAAGTGTGTATAATAGGGTATTTCATCCAAACAAAAAAGTTCTCAGAATCAGGCAAACCGAGGTTCCCCTAGTAGAGGATACCCATAGGGACTCTCATGCCAAATATCAGCCCATTTGGTTGAGAATTGGCCTGTTCCCAGCGGTTCGAAGTTTACATGTAAATTACTATGGGATTTTTATGCTTTTCGTTCAATCGTTCCTACAGGTCTGGGGACAACATGGATTCACTCGGAATAAAGACAGGTGTGTAGGGGATGGTCCAATGAACAAATTCCAGAAGGAATTAGGGTTGTCCATTCTGTCCCCAAGGTGCGCATTGGATCGACGTCCGGTGTCTCCAGAATCAACGATTCACCCTTCAAATGTACGCATTGTCCTTAGTATGCTATGACGGCTAGCTGAAAATTAGGACGCCCCATGTCAGACGGTGAACACGTGGAGCATAAATGTCTCATATGCATTTTCATCGCTTTTGAGTTATTTATGCAATTTTGTTCAGAATCGTGTGATCTTTCAGAAAAGCCTATAACATCGAGTACTTTGGTCTAGAAATCAGGAGGAAATCCTTTTTTTTCGTGAAAACTTAACACGTAGCCTTATGTGAGGGACAAACTTCAAATGCGTTTTTCTCAGCTTTCTTTTTTTGCACATGGAACATTTATGTGAACATGGGCAGTATTCCTGTTCCTTATTTTCATTTAAAATGTAACACCTAAAATTACAAGCTCGAGGTCATCTGCAAAAAAACCAAAAAACCCATATGTGTCAAAAACCCCATCAACCAGCTCAAACATCCCGAGGGAACAAAGCAAACTCTCACAACCTTTTCACTAATTCCCAAAGGATCACAGGTGGAACCGTGTAAGGCCACCGCATAGGTCACTTCCAATTGGCCGGTCGGTAGCCCCGTCTAGTCCAGCCCCGATTTCCCATCTGCACCAGCAATTCGTCATGCCTTCGCCGACCTGGACACTTCTGTTTTAATTCATTTCGACAGTTCGCTACAAGCCCCATCACCAGGAGGAACATCACCAGCAACAGCAGCAGCAGCAGTTCACTTGAAATTGTTAATTCGTCATCCGTCGAGCAGGAACCGCTTTCGAAGGGATTGTTTCCGTGGAAGCTCGGCCAAAAAGGTAACCTCTTGCGCAGGAAGAAGAGGAAAACAAAACTCAATCGCAAAAAAACTGGAATTCTCATGTAGGTATTTAGCCAAAGTACAAGCCAAAGTAGCCGGTCTGAGCTTTGCTCTCTCTCGCTGTGGATGTGTATGTGTGATTGTACGTGTGCGTGTTTTGCAGTCATCGTCAGCAACGACCAGGGAAAAAAGGCAGAAATTCATCGAAAAGGCTAACATGGTTTTTCGAAAAAATAAATGTATCAAAAGAATTCTTCATCATAAAATGTCATCATTCAACTTTTGACCAGCAACTGAAGGATGAGGGAAGAGCTGGAGGAGCCCCCATGATGGGGACAAGTGCTGATGAGTGTCCAGCACATACACATGCAAAGCATAAGCTTTCGGAAGTAACGAGGAGGGTGACCAGGTTTGGAATTCTGTAAGAGAACTGTTTGTTCTTTATTCTATTTTTCAGTATCAAAAATAAACTTGTTTTGCTGAACTTTGTTTGTTCTGCATTTTTATTTATCGTAATCTGATGATCAAATTAAGCTTGAAATTACTTTTTTGATCGAATTTCTGCCAAATGTCCAATAAACCAAGAGAGCATCACACCTCCAAAATGGTTACCTCTGATCTCGCAAAGCTTGACGGACGCATGACGGTGGCTTCGAAGTATGAGCGATGGCATTTGGCCGTCCGTCCCCGTCGCCGTCCTCCGGGAACAGTTTCCCGCGCTAATGTTTTCCCTCCCCCTCCCTCTCAGGAGGTTCCTTTGGGGAAGAATGCACAAGATGCGGGGGGACCAGGACTTGGAGAAGGAGCTGCTGCTGCTCCTACATGGAACGGTATGCATTGTTTTATGATGAGTTTATATCCCCAGTTAATGAGGGGAAAAATGATGGACACAAAACCGAAACTGAAGCGTAGAAAAATGAAACAAAAATAATTAACAACATCTCGCGAATGCTGCCTCGGCCTGGGTTGTTTGTTTGTTTGTTTGTCGAAGGAGTTGGCCTGGGCAGGGTTGCATTCTGTCACTTTTTTAAGGAAATTGTCCTAGTCCTGCTTCAAAATTATGGAGATTTTAGAGAATTATGACCATTTTTTTCCTTCCACACTGCGGAAAGCAATAAAGTCACTCGAAAAATAATCTTGGTTAAACCAAGGTTGTTGATTAGGCCGTCCCAAAAAAATGAAAAGTTGTCAAATCTTTGGTGCTCACCCCTAGAATGATAGATTAGGATGTCAGGAACAACAAAAAATTCCCAAAAATGGGTTACAACTCGCGCGCGGAGCTTGAATGAAAAAAGAGCATTTTTCGAGTATTTCTCTGAAATGCGCGTAACAATTATACTAAAGTCATTCAAATTTGGTCGTCTTGGGCTTCAAGTTATAGTTTAATGTCCCCTGAATAAATTCCTGTACAGACATGGTCAATAAAAGCTTGTGTTTGAGCATGGCAGGGCGTTTTAGGGAGAAAAAATTGTATTTTTTAGCTAAAAAATTTCAAAAATCACTCCCCAAAACGAACCAAAAAAAGTTGCACCTAAAACTAATGCAAAAAAAAAATCAAATCAAATTATTCGCTCTACAGCATTGCCTTGGCGTTCTCGATTAAGAGATTCCTACTCGAAACTAGGTGTCCGAAGGATTGATTGTTGAGGCAATTGCAAACCTCTTTTTACACCTTAGCTTCCATCCACCCCGGGATTCGAACAGACGACCTTTGGATTGTGAGTCCAAATGCCTACCAGCGACTCCACCGAGGCAGGACCCAGGGAGACGACTCCTACACCTGGACTGAGCTATCGACCTAACCTCTAGGTTAGACCGGGACCAACATTTACTTCCCTGTCCGACGGAAGGCGTAATCAGACAAATCTCGTCACAAAATTTGCCACCGGGACCTTCTTGGATCGAACCCAGGCCGACTGGGTGAGAGGCAACCACGCTTACCCCTACACCACGGTCCCGGCTAATGCATTCAGCTTATATATAAAATATATATAAAATATAGCAAAAAATCCGATGGTAAAATCGCATGCAAAAGCATGCACATCACCTTTGTGAGCAAAAGCATGTAATATTGTATGAGAAAACGTGTACACAAAAAGCATGTACAAAAGAAAAACAAATAAATTTTGCACACCCCAAAAATAACATCAATCTGGTGAGAGTCATATCCAGATTACCAATTCCGCGCCCCAACCGTCTCGGCTATCTCACCGTCTTGTAAATTCTGTGTTCTACGCCGATGTACCAGTAGGTTTCCCGTACGTCGTATACTGAATTAACTGTATACGATGTATGGGGAACGTACAGCTACATCGGTGTTAATTCAACAAAATTTACAGCGGCGAGATAGCCGAGATGGTTGGGGCGCGGAATTGGTAATCTAGATATGACTCTTACCAGATTGATGTTATTTTTGGGGTGTGCAAAATTTATTTGTTTTTCTTTTGTACATGCTTTTTGTGTACACGTTTTCTCATACAATATTACATGCTTTTGATCACAAAGGTGATGTGCATGCTTTTGCATGCGATTTTACACAGAAAATTTTTACTGTGTAGGACATTTTACGGAGATCATTTTGCTTTTTTTAACATTCAATTTATGTCCACGCAAAGCCGAGATATTTGCATTTTAGTGAACAAAAAGTGAGGAATTTTCAAAATTCTTAGTAACGTCATGATTCGAATTCCCGGACGCTTCGAAACCCGGACACTTCATCTTGTTTTATCAATTATTTGAATATAAGTTCGCATTATGAATGTCAAAACTGTGTAATTTGATGAATTCTAACATCAACTTTCATTTAAAGTTTTTTTGAATGCTGTAGTTAATGTCAGAACAATTAAATAAAATAAAATTCTAAGATTCTAAAAATGCGAAACATTTCACGTGAAACATTTCATTGGCGTCCGAAGCATCGGGAAGGCAAAGCAAAATTTATGGTTTTGATTTCCTTAAATTCTAGCAAATTTTTAAATAAAATATCGATTGTTTTGATGTAAACAGCTTATTTGAGACCTAAAGAATGCCATTCACTTACATTTCAGTCCAAATATGTGCTTTTCATTAGCAAAAACGAGTGTCCGGAATTCGAAGCAAAAGTGTCCGGATTTCGAATCAGCTTTTATCAGTGTCCGGGATTCGAAGCACAACAAGTCATTTTAATTTTCAAATTTTGATGAAAAATTGTTAGAAAAGATATATTTTGCATGCATTCTCTTAAAAGTGACTGTTAATACTACATCCTGATGATATTTCTTAATTTCCAACTTATTACATGATTTTTTGTCAGCTATAACGAAAATGATATGCTACTAAGTGTCCGGATTTCGAATCATGACGTTATATAAGCGTTTTTAGCATAAAACATGGGCTACTATGATTATAAACGAGAAGACATATATTTTGGATATTTATATTTATTTTGCTCGCTCAAAAACGATATTTGTTAATAACATTTCATGAAAAAAAAATAAAATTTCTTTACAATGTGAAAAAAACATTAATAAAGTTAAAAAAGCATACAAAATTACAGACTTCCTTAACAATTTGGTGTCTTTGGCAAAGTTGTAGGTATTGATGAGGAATTCTCACACTCTAAAAAAATCCGACCGGTTTTTAATTTAACCTATCACACAAAAATTAGGTTGCGCAAAACCATTTTTTTAATAAACATGACATATCTCTATTTAAAATATTTTTAAGTTGACAAAAAAACTACATCTATAAGATTTTTTGAATTTTAAGTTTAAAAATTATACTTTCACATGTCTACACGAAAAGTACAAAAAAAATACATGTCTACACGAAAAATACAAATATACAAATCTTATAGAAAAATGTTGATAAAAACTGTTTTTATAAGTGGAACTTTATACAAACATTTTCAAAACCCTATAACGGAAATCGATTCCCAAGACACATTTTACATATTGACCACTATCTAATACTTGTGAAGTTATAGCGGTTTTATTTTATTTTAAAAAATAGGGGTTTATTCCACTTTTTTTGCCAAATCCATATGACAGCCTTGATATTTCAGCCTCGCAGATATTTTTTCTGAAAATCTCGTCCAATTCCTTATAAGTTTGTCTTATATAAGCCTAAGATAGTATGTCTTCAAAGTTTTATTGAAATTTGAGAGGGTCGAGTACCTTTTTTTTGTTTTGGGCTGGAGTTGCTCTCTTATATCATTTGGTTTAAATACAAACAGAAAGCCTTTTAAATAGAATTCAGGAGGAAGGCACCAATCACTAATGTGGTTCAAGAAACGTTTTTAAACGGGATTTTCTCTCTTTAGTTGCAAAAAGTATTAGAGAGATGTGCAAAAAATCAAAATTACAGAGTGCAAGAATCAAACTAACTGTTTTTAATTTGAAAATAAATTTGAATAAGCCAAAAGGAATACCTGCGTAAATTCAACAGGTTTAAGTTAAACTACATCCCTTCGCCAAACTCAACTGAGTGCACAATCGCTACCGACGTCAAGAGGACAATTTTCCGGAATCATCGCCGAAAGAATCTCCACGCCGAAAATCTTACCCATGTCAAAGCAGAAGATGTTTAGAGGACTAAGTTCAAGCAATAAAAAACTGACATAGAGTCACTCAGCACTCGAATATTGTTTGTGTTTTGTTGAACATTGCCCTGCTGACTTACAAGCAGGACAATACAGGAAAGATTGCGGGACCTTTACTAGTTGGATCTCGGCAGGGGTTTCTGGGAACAACTCATTATCATAAGCAATTTTATTGGGAAATATAAATTATCTGAAAAAATGTTTAAGCAAGTTATGCCTGTTGCACAGTGTAAATTATTAAATTGTTTCATACTAGCGCTTGCAGCGCCACCTCCAGCAAGCAGCTTCAATCTTCAATCACTTTCTGAACATCGAAACGATCAGGCAGCTGTGCTGCACCGTAGACCTTTGGAGGTCGGTACGAGCTTAGAGCTGCTACTCTTCACCGGCCACAAGAAGACTAATGCTTCTTACCTCAAAAAATACCCCTCACCAGACTCGATGCAGCTCAGCTCCACGATCCCCATCAGGCCCGAGAGTTCAGCGGAATTCCATCAAAAACGTAATTTGAGCTTATAAATCATTACGATATCACTTTTATAATCTTTTTGCTTCAATTTTGTTGGGCGACCCCCGTTCAACGGAGTGTGCACACGAGCCAACCGCGCCAAGGAAGGGTTCTCGGGTTCTTGACAGGCCCTTTTTCTTCTTCCCGTTGGTCTTCCTTTCCCTGCCCAGTGGCAACAAGGTGCGGCCAGTAGACCCCCTCCCACCCCCGCTGATGGAACTCACGTGTGCGTCGCTACACACGGTAGTTGTGATGTTCGATATCTAATAACTTTAAAATGCAGCCGGAGTGGGTAGAGATCAAGCGTGTCTTTTGGGCAGCAGGACCATAAGGTTTACGACGATGGATGTGTTTTGGGACGCGCTCTTTCTCTCTGTTGGTGCCACATGTTGCGTAACCGGTTCGGATGAACGGGACAGGGTTGTTCCCGGTTACCATGGCTTTGAGGTCCAGGTCGAGATTCAGCGGGATGTTTTGCTTTGAAGGGTCAGTCACAGTACACCAAGTTTAGCTACTTTTTTCAAAATTTCCCGTAAACAGTTTTGAAGATTTGAAGATTTGAAGATTTGAAGATTTGAAGATTTGAAGATTTGAAGATTTGATGATTCCATAAGAAAGGTAAATCTCAAGGTTGTTAATCGATAAAACTATCGTCGATATTATGATCGTCTAACGATAACAATGAGAAAAAAACGAGTTTTAAAGTATAAATACTCAAAATTGTTCACAAAATACCGTATTTTTCGAAAGTACCGTCATCAGGGGTGACATTGTGTCAGGGGGGTGAAATTGGGTCACACAAATTTCAGCATTTTTGTATGACCCAATCTCACCCCCAGACCCAATGTCACCCCTGATGAAGGTACTCAAATTTTCAAAAAATGCTATATGGATATCATACGAAGCGATATGTTGTATGCTTCATTAGAGTTTTTTTTTTAAGAATACTAATTTTTTTACAAAACATCGTATTTTTCAAAAAACACTCAAATTTTCAAAAAATTTAAAATGGGTATCAAACGAAGCGAAATTTTGTATGCTTTTTCACTTCATAAGTTTTTTTTAAATACGAACATTTTCACAAAATACCGTATTTTTTCGAAAATATTCAATTTCAAAAATTTGCAATATGGTATCAAACGTAGCAAAATTTTGTATGTTTTTTCCATATTATCAGAGTTTTTTTTTAAATACTAAAATTTTCACAATATGGGTATCGAACGAAGCGATATTTTTTGATTCAAACATACATTAAAATTTTGTATGCTTCCTATAAAATTTTCCTTTGCTTGATACCCATATATATGGAAAAAAATAGAATTCTGAGTATTTTCAAAAACTCACGATACTTTGTGAAAATTTTAGTAATTTACAAAAAAAAATGAATATGCATTCAAAATTCAGCTTCTTTGGCCAATTTTGAAAATTTAACTATTTCGAAAAAAAAAGTATTTGTGAAAATTTTTGTAATAATAAAAAGATCTAATAAACTGAAAATACACATCAAATTTCACTTCGTTTGATACCCATATTGCTTATCATGAAAATTTGAATACTTTCGAAAAAATAAGGTATTTTGTGAAAATTTTAGTATTTTCCAAAAAAAAACTCAAATAATGTGGAAATGCATAACAACTTCGCTTCGTGTGATACCCATATTGCAATTTTTTTAAAAAATCTAGAGTTTTTTTAAAGGTCCTACAAACTATTGTGTTTCATATGGTTATAGGACCTAATAATAAAAAGTCTAGATATGAGTATTTGGGGAAAAATACGGTATTTTATGAGAGAGTAGTGCGGTGCCTGTGTGGACGCGCAGTCCTGTTTTTTCATGTTATTTTCCGTCTCTTTTGTGTCACTGTTCGAGTGCATGGGGTGATTGGTCAGTATAATTAAATAATGGCATCAGTGGTGCGGTGCCTGTGTGGACGCGCAGTCCTGTTTTTTTTGTGTATTTTCCGTCTCTTTTATGTCGCTGTTCGAGTGCATGGGGTGATTGGTCAGTATAATTAAATAATGGCATCAGTAGTGCGGTGCCTGTGTGGACGCGCAGTCCTGTTTTTTCGTGTTATTTTCCGTCTCTTTTGTGTCGCTGTTCGAGTGCATGGGGTGATTGGTCATTATAATTAAATAATGGCATCAGTGGTGCGGTGTCTGTGTGGACGCGCAGTCCTGTTTTTTCGTGTTATTTTCCGTCTCTTTTGTGTCGCTGTTCGAGTGCATGGGGTGATTGGTCAGTATAATTAAATAATGGCATCAGTAGTGCGGTGCCTGTGTGGACGCGCAGTCCTGTTTTTTTCGTGTTATTTTCCGTCTCTTTTGTGTCGCTATTTGTGTACATGGGGTGATTGGATTTCTTCTTCTTCTTTTTTCATTTATTTTTTGTTCGCGCGTTCGTTGGCCGATGAATTTTATTTTTGTTCTCTTTATATAGTTTTCGATGGAAACGATCCGATTTTTGTTTTTTGAGACAAGCAAGTCGTATTGCTGGATTAAGTCCTTTCCATATCATCGAGGATCGGAAGGCACGTCGACGGATATGTTTTAAGGCTTATGATATAAAATAATTTTAATGAATGAAGCCCTTCCTACATCACCGTTGATCGGAAGGCACGCCGACGGAGAATTTCTGGAGAATCGCGGTCGAATTAATACTATATTTAAATCCCTAGATAGGTATCTTTCCGCAGCCGGCTGCCTAAGATTTTTAAAATTTCAACCCATAAACAAATTGCTCATGGTCGCATCACCTACCACAGTGAATCCTGACCTCATACCCATCTTACTAACCCCTCAAAACTCATGTGATACTTTGTCGGAGACGCAGTCGATTTGGCGGTCCCATCACTCAAGTATCGGCTAACATTCCCATCCACTTCCCCGTGTCTTACCACTGGTCGTGGCCGGCGTCGGTATTGATCCGCACGATAGGGACCTTTGAAAATTGCGAAGGGGTGATGATTGGTTCCTACTTTTCATCTGTGGTCCACGGAGCAATGTTTGGGGGTCCTGGTCAATAACGAAGTAGCAGCTACGGGTAGACACCAATGCTATGCTAAAAATACGGTATTTTATGAGATTTTGATATTTACAAAAAAAACTCTAATGAATTGAAAAACCATACAAATTTTCGCTTCGTTTGATACCCATATTAAAAACTTGAGTGCTTTCGAAAAATACGGTATTTTGTGAAAAATTTTGAGTATTTATACTTTGAAACTTACTACATTATTAACAACTATATTCTTAGTGAAAGCATTGAAAATTTAACACAATTTGGTTGAATAAAGTCGATTTTAGAAAGATTTCATTATCGGTTAGTTCATTATCGGCAATAAGATTATCGCCGACAGATTTTTCGAAATAACGATAACGATACACGCAGAAAAAAGAGTTCCCAAAATCGTGAACAAGCGTTCATAAAAATGATTTTGAAAAACGTACCATGAAATTTGAACACTTTGTTCGTGGTTCCCATTTTCATGATCGCTTGTTCATGATTTTGGGAACTCTTTTTTCTCCGTGTACACTGAAATAAAAAAAATATACCAAATTCCTAAATTCAAGGAATTTTGCCTCCTTTTCTTATTAAGTAAAAAAAAATTCCTAGAATTTAGGAAATTTGGTACTTTTTTTTTATTTCACTGTAATGATAGATTATCGTTATCGAACCTCGATAATTTTATCGTTAACAACCTTTTATCTCTATTTTAACAGCTTGGGGTTTGAAGTTTAATTTGAGGCTCCTTATTCATCTTTATTTTTTGAAAATTTATAATTAAATTTAAAATACGGATGTTTGACGCTTCAGAGTTGCCAAATTCAAACCTAAAAGTGTCAAAATATCACTTTTCACACCACGCTTAATTTTTTTTAGTTTTTGTTAAAGTATATATTTTTTCCATTTGATGCTTTCGGTGATTTGTACAGTGAAAAGTTTGTCTCCTTTTTAAGTATTGACTTTTTTAAAAAAAACTTTTTTTTATTTCAAAAATAAAAATCAACTGTATACCACGTTTTGACAGATGCGCTTAGAAATAATCGAATTTAGATGAAACAATCTTCAAACAAGTTGCGACCTGTTCAAACCAGCAAATCGTGTACCGATCATCCCGCGCGGACTGATGATCAGCGGTCACTCGTGGCGTGACGGCGAGCGGCGAAGGAACCGCCGAAAGCCGCACGAACACATGAAACGTGTGGCAGCTCGTTTGTAATTTTATTCAACGACAAAATGGCGATTCCCGATATTATTGTTGTTATTAAAATATTGACGGCCATAAAATGATATCGGTTTAGAGTGTCGGAAAGTCGTCGTCCGAGCCGACTTTTCGTTCGATCTTTGATCGGATGCTGCCCGAGTATGGGTGAGCGGAGGAGGTGAGGGAGAAGCGCACACGCACACATAAACACGCCGGTGAGGGTTGGAGGTGGCGGAATGCAAATAAAAATTCTTTCCAGATTTGAAGTGAGAGATGACTATAAAATGAGGTGGGGTATAAAATAAAATTATGAATGGCTTGTTTGGGAATTAGGGTTAATCATTTTAACTGCTTCTCGCGCGGACTGTCCTAGGGTCGGCAGAAAAATGTGCGCTTGGTTGCGTGACTTTTGAAGGCGCGATTTACAAGATTTATGGAAAATCAAAAGCTTTTAATGTTGATTGAATAAATTTGCCCACAAACATGGCCGTTTTTGGCTGTGGCAGTCGCTGGGGAAGGTGCCACGGCAGCCATTGGTAGGCGTCAAAACCTAATCAACGGTGATCTATTGGTGATTTGGAATTTGCATCAGAAATTTTGATGACCCAAGTCGTCGCCGTCGTGCTAACTTGTCGCCCGTGCCTTTCCTTTTGACCTTCACAGATCCCCAAAAACGATTTCAATCCCGAGTTCATCCATAAAAACCGAAAAAACTACGTGCATTGTTGTCACTTTTCATATGAAAGAAGTTTCAATCTTTTTGTGCTATCTTGACACAGCCTGAAAATTGATGTAAGTGCGACAATTGGCCAAAGGGATTTCAGGTCAGAACGCGTTTGACACAGATACGAGATCAACTACCGTAAACATTTTCAATTATAACTCGGGACTCCGGCAACCAAATTTCGGGGCAAGGCACAGAATGGTCAACCAAACAAAAAGTGTTTGTAATTGTTTACATTGCGTGCTCTTATGTTAAACCTTAAACTGAACAAAAACACCGACTTTCTTCATTTTATAGCATTATTGAAAGGGTCGACGCTGGAGTCAGAGTCGGAGTCGATAAAGTCGGGTCTTTTGAAAGAACCAAAGTAAATTCTGAGAAGGTGGAGTGGTAGTTGGATCCAGAGTTGTCTAATTTTCAACAACTTAGTATGGAGTTGTTATTGGAGTTGAAAAAAATAATAATAACAAGCCATGGTATTAACTTTTGAATAAAAAAAGTGTACGAATATGCATTTTACACTTGCCTAGTTGATTTGCAATCATCAGGATTCAAAATATTTAAGTATTGACAAAATTTTTATGTACGCCGATTTTATTTTTTTTGCAGTGCTGTACAAAAGAGTTTCACAAAAATTCAAAATATTTTTTATCGATCCCAGACATGCAAAATATGATTTTTTTTACGCTGGAAAATGCATGGCAGTTGGTCAGACTTTTATTTCCATTAAAATTTAAACGGTTTTTTGAAAAAAAAAAATATTTTGCCCCCTAATTTTTCGGACCGATTTTAAAGGAGAGGCGACATAAACTTTGAAAAAAATTGCAATGGCCTATGTTTCAAAGTATAAATTCTCAAAATTGTTAAATTTGCAATATCGGTATCAAAAGAACCAAAGTTTTTTCACCTTGTTAATGTTTTTTTAGAAGAAATTTTCACAAAATTCAGTATTTTTCCGAAAATACTCAAATTTTCGAAATTCGCATTAAGGGTATCAAACGAGGCGAAAGTTTGTATGCTGCTTCTCTAGAGAGATTTTTTTTAATGCTAAAATATCCATAAAATACTTATTTTTTTCGAAAATACTCAAATAAAAAAAAAGGAATATTAAACGAAGGGAAATTTTGCATGCTTCAAACATACATTCAAATTTTTTATGCTTTTTGTAAAATTTTGCTTCGATGTCCATATTGAAAATTATGGAAATAAAATTAAATTAAAAAAATCCATTTACAAAAAAACAATATTTTGAAAAGGCATTCAAAATTTTGCTTTTTTTGCGATTTCAGAACAAACTCTAATAAAGTGAAAATGCATACCAAATTTCGCTTCGTTTGATACTCATATTGCAAATTATAAAAAATGATGCCTTAGAAAAAAATACGATATTTTGTGTAAATTTTGTGGAACTCTAATAATGTGAAAGTTCATAACAAATGTCACTTCGTTTGATAATCATATCATAGATCACTCCGGCAATTTGGAAAATTTTAGTATATTCGGAAAATACGGTATTTTGTGAAAATATTTGTATTTGACAAAATAAAACTCAAAAAAGTGAAAAAGCACACAAAATTTCGCTTCGTTTGAAACTTTGTATGATCCAAGTTTCAAACCTGATGAAGATTCGATAAGTAGCTCAAAAGTTGTTCATAAAAATGAGTTATCTCATAAATCCAGATGATGGATAAGAGACTAGAATTCCACTTAAATATTATTATATTATTTTTTTTTTTTTTTTTTTTGATAGGTAACCAACGGATATAAAATTTTGATGATCTGGCAACCCTGTCAGAAGTTATGTTCACTTTAGTGATATTGAAGTACTTTTTTGAAGCCGAATCTTTTTTTTATGAATGTAAACGTTGTCCAGATTCATTATCCGACCTACCGTTAGATAGGTAATCCAAACGAGTCCAAAATTTAAAGATCTGGCAACACTGTCCCAAGCTATTACCGCTTAGGTGATATAAATGAATTGTTTGAGGTCGAATCTTAACTGAACTAAGTTGGTTCCTCATCAAAGAGCGAGTTTGCTGCTCTCTTGGTTTTGCTAAAAATTAATCTCTCAGAAGAAAATTATTAAGTGAGTTATGAGGAAGACGCCAACCACATAAGTTTTCTATAAAACGGGTAGTTTTAGAATTTGCACGCATATATATTTTTTAAACCGTTGAGTGTTAAATTAGGTGTGTTTGACTGATTTAAAAGTAACAAAAAGCTGCTAATATATCTCTAATGCAAAATGAATAACAATTGTTTGAAAATAGCAACTTCTTCAATTTCTCTATGAAATTTTCAATTAGTTATTTAAATTTTTGATATTTTAAATACATTTTTTTTGTTAAGAGTTCAAAATTGTTGACAAAGCAATGCCCTCAACCAACAGCCCCACCGATCAAACTTCGCACTGTCCAAATGTTTGACACCAATGTAGATAATTATTTCAAATTTGGGACCGCCTCCATATGCCACATCACCGATCCGTAATCCGTCGACGGCCTCACACCAGCAGAATCCATCCCCCTAGGCGGCCCTCTATTTGCCTCATCAGCCCGACAATCACCAACGCGAAGAGATATTACATAACTTCGATTTTGCCTCCGATGCTAAAGGTCCTACCTCGTCCCCACCTCTTCCCTCAAATCACAACCGCGAAGAAGACCTCCTTTTCGCGGGGTCGTTTCAACCACAGTTCTCCATTGTGGCGCATTTTTATTGAAATCGAAAGCCGAAAGTCGATCAAACATTCCCGGCGTGGATAGAGGTTGAATCACGATCGTTAAGGGGTGCAAGTTTGAGGCTGGCTGGCGTAACCCTTAACTGCCTTAGAGCAATTTTCTGCAAAACGACTTTTCGTTGAATTTGTTTATTTTTGTGTAAATTGGTGTCGTTGGTTTCTCCATAGAAGTCTCCATACCAATTTTAGGCTGTCTTTACAAATATGAAAATATTCAAAAATCTGTAACTTGAGAAGGGATTTTCTGATAGTTTTTGTATGAAGGCAAATTGCAGATTATGACAAGGACTCAAACAAAAATACTCTAGAGCCATGAACAAGCCTAAAAATTACAAACGAATCTTGCTGACCAAGGGTTACAATCTGTAGGCAAATTCCAACCAAAAGTGCAGAACGTCTACTCAGCTCTACGAAATCTCCACTCGTTGTAGCAAAAATCGGTAAGATCGGTAAGCATTGTTGTCTCTCCTCCCCCCAAGAGCCGCTGAAAACCCGCCAGGAAAGCGCCCACATTCAGCTGCAGCTGCCAGAGCAAAGGCCGCCTTGGGACCCCAATCGCTTGGCTTGAAATGGTTAATTGAATCGCACGTCTCGTTTACTTGGCGGAGGAGCTCCACGATAAAGAAAAAAATCACTTAAACATAACCTCACATTCCGCCACATTCTGGGGACCTACCCGACGACAGCGGTTCTTCAACGCAAATCGGCGCTGCGCGCCGCCATGAATTATGATGTAATATATTAAAAAGATCACTCCGGCATTTTGTAAAGGGAGGGGGGAAGCCTACGCGGCACGAGGCCCCATCTAGGGGGTCCAGAGGACTCGAGATGAAATAGAGAAATTAAATCATAATCAAGCGAAGAAGTGGTGCAGATGTCAACGCCGGAGTGATGTTTTATGGAGGTGGTGGAGTAGGAGATTATTTAGCACCCTTTCGGCACTTGGAAGAACGCACGCAAATGTTAAGAGGGACATGATTTGTTGGGTTTTGCTACGGGACGGGATTTACCAGAACCGTTAAGGTGTGAGTTATGAAGTCGGACTAAACAACTTATCGTCGTGGTCGTGCTACCTTGTCGCACGAGCATTTGGACGAAATTGAGTAAAAAAATGCAATTTTTGCAGCTATCAATTTCTTTCCTTTTCACCTTCTCAGATCCTCCAAGCTCGAGTTCCATCCTGAGATATACAACTAAAACCTAAAATGTTCTCACTCTTCATATGAAACGTAGTTCCAATTCAAAAACTATAATTTTCCATAAAATGGAGCAATTTCTTTGGAAAAAAATAAACATATGGATATGGCTACTTCTGGTTCGGTAAAATCCTAAGATGGATAACTTGTTGGTTCATATAAAAAATTAAAAAAAAAATGTTAACTTCAGGAGCAAGTCAAAAATGTGAAAAGTAAGGTTGGAGTTTAAATGTTAGAGTTACTTGTATATCACGAATTTTACTAATTTAGTTGTTTGAATTTTACTTATTTTGAAACTTTAAGTAAGCATTTAATAAATGTTAAAATGCATTTAAATGTAATTTTTTAAATTAATTGAAAAAAAGCATCTTTTAGGTCATAAAAAGTATGGAAAAACTAATTTTCACGAAGATTTTTTTTTCGAAACTTTTATAAATTCATTGTTTAAAATTACATTCGGTCCTAACATATTTGGGTTACGTCTTATTCTACTAAAGCATATTGTGACAAAAAATCTTCTTAGATTACTTCCTTGCATAACTAATTCCTAAATTAGTAATCCATTTTAGATTTTTATCGTTTTCAATACATTTGACATGTATAACAAAAAAAACATTCGAAAAATGTTTGAAAATAGTTTTTGTTATTCCATCAGAACAAAAAATATGTTTTTCAGAACGTACGACAGATTTAAATCATTTTGAAATTATTCTTCATGCAGAAGTAGTTTTTAAATGTGTGAATATAATTCTGGTGTTTTTTCATGTTCGAATAATAGGAAGTTCGCACAATGTTCTATTTTTAATGCTAAATATTACTTAATTGAAAAATAAAATTTAAAAAAAACCTATAAATTGGTTAAAATGGCTTTTTTCAACTAACCTAATATTTTTTTATTTATTGCTTTCCAATTATTCAACTATACTTTGACTGATAAAATCAAAACACATAAAATATTAAAAATAATAGGTTTTTAGACAAAGAGCTTCATTTTCTTTTAGATTTTTTATGTCTTATAAAAATGAACATTGAAAAACACCATTTTTTAACCATTTATAACTGAAAATGGTAATAAACTGACAAAGATTACTAATTTTATGAAACATGCTCAAACATAATTTTGTTGTAGCAATGTGCTTCAATTTGTTTCAAACGAAATAAAAACACGTTTAAAACATGTTCTAATAGATTTTTTTGTCTGAATAAATAAAAAATATATAAAATGCAAAATTATGAATTTTACCTCAACTGCATGCTTTTTTCTGTAATTTTTCAGCCTGGATCTAAAAAGTTGGTGCAGAAGACTTTTTCCGTGACTCGGTAAATTCTTTCGAAAAATATTAGTCTCGTTCGAGGTCCAGTATGCATGCAAAATTTGACTCTTCTTACAAGTAAAAAAAATATAATTTTTTATTTTGACCAGTTCACAAGTCCAAATTTTCTACATTTTTTATTTTTGGACTTTAAAAATCGTACAAATAGTAGATGTGATATAGCATTGAAAACGGATCCAATTGAGAAAAAATAAATTTTCTTACTGTTTTCCAACTAGCCAAAATTTTCAACTGACTGGTCTGATTTCAATGTCTAACAAAATGAAATCATAGTTTTTAATTCGTTCGAAATAGTAGTTTATGCAACAAGTTGCAAAAACAAGATTTTTTCAGCACGAGTCGTACATTTGTCCAACGAGGTTTACTGAGTCAAGTTTTGCAACGAGTTGTTTACAACATTTTATGCCATTTCAGAAAACGCTTCTAGAATGACATTTTTATGTTCAAAACAGAAAAATATTGAAAAATGATATTTTTCGATACAAGTGTTGAAAAGTTCAACTTTTCCGCACCCATTACAGTGCTAAAAAGTAGAACATTTCAGCACTGTTACTGAAAGGTATTAATTTTCAATTCTGTTATTTTAGGTAAGGAAAAGTAGGCCATTTCGAAAGCGGAATTCCAAAAAAAATAAATTTACTCTCAAAATTTAAAATCAAGTCTAACGTGACAAATGGACATTTGTGCAGCTTTTCCACATTATGTGTTGTTCCATTTTTCGTCTTAGTCTTATACTTTTGCCTTCCTCACTGAGGTAAGGCTATAATCCTGCTCGAAAATTGAACTTTTGAAAAACAGCTCGTAGACCTATATTCATGTATACCTATCGACTCAGAATCGAAAACTGAACAAATGTCTGTGTGTGTGTGTGTATGTGTGTGTGTGTGTATGTATGTATGTGTTCAAAATTCTTGCCAAGTTTTCTCAGCACTGGCTGGACCGATTTTGATCAAACCGGTTGCATTTGACTTGGTTTAGGGTTTCCCATACATCGCTATTGAATTGTTTGAAGTTTCGATAAGTAGTTCAAAAGTTATATATAAAAATGTGTTTTCACATTTATCCGGATCTCACTTATATGCATGAAAACTATGTCCGGATCCATCATCCAACCCATCGTTGGTTAGGTAATCAAAAGACCTTTCCAACGAGTCCAAAACATTGATGATCTGGCAACCCTGTCTCGAGATATGTCCACTTAAGTGATATTTATGTACTTTTTTGAAGCCGGATCCCACTTAAATGTATGTAAACTATGTCCGGATCCACCATCCGACCCATCGTTGGTTAGGTTATCAAAAAACCTTTCCAACGAGTCCAAAACATTGAAGATCTGGCAACCCTGTCTCGAGATATAGCCACTTAAGTAATATTTATGTACTTTTTGGAATCCGGAACTCACTTAAATGTATGTAAACTATGTCCGGATCCACCATCCGACCCATCGTTGGTTAGGTTATCAAAAAACCTTTCCATCGAGTTCAAAACATTGAAGATCTGGCAACCCTGTCTCGAGATATGGCCACATAAGTAATATTTATTTAGTTTTTGGAAGCCGGATCTTACTTAAATGTATGTAAACTATGTCCGGATCCACCATCCGACCCATCGTTGGTTAGGTTATCAAAAAACCTTTCCAACGAGTCCAAAACATTGAAGATCTGGCAACCCTGTCTCGAGATATGGCCACATAAGTAATATTTATGTAGTTTTTGGAAGCCGGATCTTACTTAAATGTATGTCAACTATGTCCGGATCCACCATCCGACCCATAGTTGGTTAGGTTATCAAAAAACCTTTCCAATGAGTCCAAAACTTTGAAGATCTGGCAACCCTGTCTCGAGATATAGCCACTTAAGTAATATTTATGTACTTTTTGGAAGCCGGATCTCACTTAAATGTATGTAAACTATGTCCAGATCCACCATCCAACCCTTCGTTGGTTAGGTTATCAAAAAACCTTTCCAACTAGTCCAAAACATTGTAGATCTGGCAACCCTGTCTCGAGATATAGCCACTTAAGTAATATTTATATAGTTTTTGGAAGCCGGATCTCACTTAAATGCATGGAAACTATGTCCGGATCCACCATCCGACCCATCGTTGGTTAGGTTATCAAAAAACCTTTCGAACGAGTCCAAAACATTGAAGATCTGGCAACCCTGTCTCGAGATATGGCCACATTAGTGATATTGATGCACTTTTTTGAAGCCGGATCCCACTTAAATGTATGTAAACTATGTCCGGATCCACCATCCAACCCATCGTTGGTTAGGTAATCGAAAAACCTTTCCAACGAGTCCAAAACATTGAAGATCTGGCAACCCTGTCTCGAGATATGTCCACTTAAGTGATATTAATTCACTTTTTTGAAGCCGGATCCCACTTAAATGTATGTAAACGATGTCCGGATCCATCATCTGACCCATCGTTGGTTAGGTAATCGAAAAACCTTTCTTACGAGCTCACAACATTGTTGATTTGGCAACCTTGTCTCGAGTTATGATTGCTTAAGTTATATGTGTGTACGTATATTTCTGGATCTAAAAAAAAAAAAAACTGAAATATGTGTCCAAACCACTCATATTACCCATTGTTGGTAAAAAAGTGAGGAAGGCATCAACCACGTAGGTGGATTAAGTTAGTTTTTTATTTTTGTTTTTATTCGACAAAAAATCAAATACCTGAATTGTTTTGAATTCTTACATAAAATTGGCTAAGATTTTGTTTGTACTTGACGATAGGCAACAGAGCATTGCGCTGGCTTTTCTAAATTAATCAAATTCAATCAACTAAACAAGGTATTACTCTATAAAGAAATTATTGTTTGCAAAGTTAACAGTAAAGTTAACAGAAAATCTTTAAAGCATCCATTCCAATAAAGGCTTCAGTATTTTTTATAATTATTTGTTTGAATTTTTTTTAATTTTTGTTATTTTTTCTTCAAAATGTCTAATAAGCACCTATTCCAATAAAAGATTCAATATTTTGTTATATTTATTTCTGTGAATTTTTGTTTTGATTTTTTTAACACCTAAACTCCCAAGCTCGAGAAAAAGGGGGAATCTGTATGGGAATTCCCCCTTTTTCTCGAGCTTGTGAGTTTAGGTGTTAATTTACTTTTTTTTGTTAGGCCGTTGCGAATATTTTTTGAAGTTTATATCCCTCGACTCTGACCGAGGTTAAAGGGGGGGGGCAAAAAAATAAAAAAAAAGTATAAAAATTGAAATTACGAGCCATGGTTTCAACATTTCAATGAAAAAAGTGTTTTAAAGTGTATTTTACACCTGTCCAGTTGTTTTACCATCATTAGTTTCCAAAATATCTAAGCATTGACGAAAATTTTATTTTTTGCGAAAAATATTTTTTTACTGAATTTCATAAAAAATTAAAGCATTTTTAAACCAGCCCAAACATGCTAAATATGATTATCAATGCAGAAAAATGCATTTTAGATTGTTTTCAGTTGATTAGACTAATATTTTCATGGAAATTTTGAAGTTTTTTGGAAAAATGTTTTTTTTTGCCCCCTGATTTTTCAGACCAATTTTGAAGGGGGGGGGGCGACATAAACTTTGAAAAATATTTGCAACGGCCTTATTTTTTTTTAAACAATTCTGGTGCCCCTCCCCTTAAAGCTTACTCTGAGGGGGGGAGGGGTTTAAAAAGTGATATGCACCCCAGTGTGGTACCCCTAATCTCGACAAGACCCCAAAAATGTTGTTGTTTAGCATAGCTTTCCAGAGTTTCAAAGTAATGTGGTGTTTGGAGCACTTTAGAACTCTGAACAGAATCAAATTCGCTTTTTTTTTTTTTTTTTTTTGAAATTAATAATCAGGCTGTGTGGTGAAAATTAAAATTCTAACATCAATCATTTCCAAATTGCGCTTGTCAAATTCGATGAACGAGGTTTAAAATGAAAGATATTTTATTATTAGAGGTATCTAAGTTTAAAATATTCACATTAAAAACGTATTATGCCACGCTGCTATAATTTCATAAAAAAAATCGTTTTTATATTTTCGCATTTATAAGTATGTTTAATGTTGATGATCAATTTTCAAAGCACAAACCCTTGATAACGAACCCTCAACAATTTGATATCCAACCTTGTGCTGCATCACTTAACACACACTCAATGGCTCAATTTATCAATTAGTACACGCACCTCCCCTCCTTAAACAACCGCTCATTTACGGTATTAATCAAGGCCCGCATACGCCGCGCCAATACACGAAATTAATCATATTTTTCCACCATCAAGCTCTGCTATTACGGCATCATCACACGGAGAGCATCCCATAAGAGTTCAACCCGTCCGTCCGTCCAAAGCCGCAGAACACGTTGCGGTTACGACCGTCCGTCCACGACCATGTGCCTCAAATCGTTTGCTTAAATCAAATTACACTCGATAATCGTTTCGTATTTTCGCCGGTAACTTCCTACCCGGCTTCTGTACTGCGCGCAACTCGCACTCTGCTCTCTTCGTGTGCGTGGAGTATAGACCATGCTGGCGGCCTCCTGAAGAAGACCTGAGACGGTCTGAGGTAATGACCACGCCACGATGATGATGATCTGCGTTTCGACCACCACGACGATGTGCGCGAGGACCACGATTGGGACGTTCTGAAAGGTCTTGTTTCGCAGAAACAAAATCAGTGAGAGTTTTTTGAAGAAATAGAGATGTTGGAAATTTTAGTGACTTCTCTAATAGACCCTTATCAGAACGTAATTGAACTCCACACCCGCCCTTCACCTGTTAATAGCTGCTAGGGCACCTAGGGAAGCCCGGCGAAAGGAACCAGCTATCATCATCATCGGCGTGAACAATTTATTGTATATCTACGGCGCTCATTCAGCACTTCTTCTCCACAGAGGTATCGAGCCTTCGGTCCTTCTTGAGGATGGGGGGAAACCGCCACCACCCCCTCCAAACCCCCAACCCCGACCATGCTATCACTGTTTCTCACAAAGTAGTTGATTACAATGATTATGTTCATTTTTAAAGGGGTAATTATCACTTTTCACCGCGCTTTTTTCCGTTTCACACCAGGTTAGAGGCTCAAGCTCAAGCTTTTTTTGCCTGCCTGCCTGCCTCAAACCATGAGAAGCAGCGATAGTCAGCGCGCGGTGAAGTTGGAGCTGGAGCTTTATCTGCTCATTTAGTCTCGGGAGCGCGCGCGGCGGTAGCAGGTGAGGTTGCGCGAGCTTTGTGTTTAGAAGCACATGATGATGATGATCGTAAAATGCGGAAAAAACCTTGACCGTATAATAGACACATTAACTGTTTTTGCCCGTGGGCGGTGGTGGTGGCGGTCCGTGGGCTGGCGCTAAGATGGTGACTAATTGATGTATTAGAGGGGCGTAATTAGTCAATGATATCGCGCGTTTTACGAGGCTGGATTGGGGAGATTAGCTTTCACTGGGGCGGCGGTGGGAAGCGATGGAAGGATTTAAAAATCAATATTACACAGCATAAAATCCGATGGTAAAATCGCATGCAAAAGCATACACATCACCTTCGTCAAAATAAACACTTAATATTACACACTGCATGTACAATTTTTGCAAAAACAAAAAAAAAAGTTGTACAATTTTTGCAAAAACAAAAAAAAAAGTTGCAGCCGACGGGATTCAAACCCAGCATCAACAGTAAGGACTGGCGCCTTAGCCCACTCGGCCATCAGACCGATGAAGAAATGTAAGGATAAACGCATATCTGAGCTTGACATTTCGGTCGAGTTGGTTTCCCATACTGATGGGCTACATATTTCTGGGTGTGAAATTACATAAAATTGCATAAAACAATGCAATCATTAGTTTACACCCATGCCTTTTACACGCAGCTGGATTACTAATATTTTAGCAGTGCACAAGTTTCGAAACGCATTTTAACCACCTGCAACCTAAAACCACTCTGAACGGTACACATATATTAATTTAAAATAATATGAAAAAAAAATAAAATAATATCCCAAAACATATTTTGCAATCCTTTTACCCTTAACGGGACGAAACTTCTTCAAAAATGATAACTGCAAGACCATAACATATAAAAAACAATAGCTTATAGGACCTTTTCAAAAAAAGCTCTGGAATTGATTTCGAAAATTATGGACAAAAACGACTAATTTTGCCTTCGTAGTTTAGTGTACAAAAACGTATCATTTAGGTTTGATTATTTGTAAAATTACATTTAATGTAATATTACACCTAAAAATATGTAGTCCATCAGTATGGGAAACCTACATGACCGAAATCTCAGGCTCATATAGGCCAATCAACAATTCATCGGTCTGATGGCCGAGCGGGCTGAGGCGCCAGTCCTCACTGTTGGTGCTGGGTTTAAATCCCGTAGGTTGCAACTATTTTTGTGTTTTGAAATACAGTACTTGCAGTGTGTAATATTACGTGTTTTTTTTCTCACAAAGGTGATGTGCATGCTTTTGCAAATTTGAGAAAATTAGCATTAAATATTTTAAGTTAAGTGAAATTGAATTTCTCCATCACTAAGTGAAGTCCCTTCATAATGTGATAAGTTAAAAGGCATGTGCCTTATATTACATGAATAAATAAACGAATAATAATAATTAAAAAATAAACAAACTGAAAATAGGACAAGAAAAACAAAAAAACATGCATAGTAAAGTTTTTCGTAGAACAAAAGTTGTTAAAAATTACCTCTTGAACACGTTTTTTTTTTAAATCGAAAAAATAATTTGAGCATTAAAGGGTTAAACGGAGTTTACAAATAACTCAATTTGAACTGAAAAATATGCTTCCTTCATACAAATTTGACGGCAAAAAGTTAAACTTCTACCACTTTATTGTAATTCGGAAAATAATTAATTTTATACACAAAATTCAAAATAAAAATCAGAAAGCTCTAAAAAATTCCTACAAATTTGTCACAGAAAATTAGCGTTGAATGCCAGAAAATCAGAAAATTTCACATAATTTTAATTTATTTATATTGAAAACCTGATCACCAGTTGCTGGGATATTGGCATTCAATAGTTGAGTGCTTTCTGAGTTATATATAATAGTAGTTTATGGAACAAGTTGCAAAAAGAGTATTTTTTCAGCATGAGTCGTACATTTATCCAACGAGGTTCACCGAGTTGGATAAATACGACGAGTGCTGAAAAAATCAAGTTTTGCAACGAGTTCCATACAAATTTTTTTGCAATTTCGAAAAACACCCATTGAGTGAAATTTTTAGTCGAATTTTCATGTATTTTGTCAATAAATCGTTTAAATCAAAAAAAATTGAAAAGTGTTACTTTTCGAAACAAGTGCTCAAAAGTTCAACTTTTCAGCACCCATTTCAGTGCTGAAAAATAGAACTTTTCAGCATTTATTTTGAAAAGTGTTGCTATTCGATTCTGTAATTTTTGGTACAGCAAAGTAGGCTATTTCATCGTTTAAGAATGACAGGAAAAGTAAATAGTTTCACGACGGAATTGCAAAAAAAAAATTATCGTGTCTGTTATTATTAAATTTATGTTAAAAATATGAAGAAGAGTGAGGGGATACTAAGATAAATAATTGTAGCAGCGCTACTTTGTGTTGGTTTTTCGATCTGATTTTTTTTTAATTATATTGCGGCAGATAATGATAAAGAAAAAACATTTTGATTTACACTCGTCACAATTATTTGAAAGGTACGATTTGCACTGAAATAATTTTCATTTTGAAACTCGTTGCATAAACTACTTTTTTGCCTCGACCAAAGTCAGAGTTTATTTGAATAATTGTAAACAGAACATGTTTTCTCGAGTTTTATTGCAGAATCAAAAACAAAATACGGTCTGCTTTTCAATGAAATATGATATGATTTTTCACTGAATGAAAACCAAACAAAAATCAAGTTCTATGATTTATATCAGTAATATTTCATCGCTTTTTTACACTTCTCTTTTTTGAGCCGGGACCGTGGTGTAGGGGTAAGCGTGATTGCCTCTCACCCAGTCGGCCTGGGTTCGATCCCAGACGGTCCCGGTGGCATTTTTCGAGACGAGATTTGTCTGATCACGCCTTCCGTCGGAAGGGAAGTAAATGTTGGACCCGGACTAACCTTAAAAAGGTTAGGTCGTTAGCTCAGTCCAGGTGTAGGAGTCGTCTCCCTGGGTCCTGCCTCGGTGGAGTCGCTGGCAGGCAGTTGGACTCACAATCCAAAGGTCGTCAGTTCGAATCCCGGGGTGGATGGAAGCTAAGGTGTAAAAAGAGGTTTGCAATTGCCTCAACAATCAAGCCTTCGAACACCTAGTTTCGAGTAGGAATCTCGCAATCGAGAACGCCAAGGCAATGCTGTAGAGCAAATAATTTGATTTATTTGATTTTTTGATTTTTTTTTTTTTTTTTTTTTGAGGAGCTTAAAATGATCCTATAATATTTCGCCTTAAGTCGTTTCGCCGCACAGATCGTTTGGCCGAATGCGACTTTTTGCCAACGGTCCTTTCACCGAATGGACACTTCTTCAAATGAAAAAAAAACAACAGAAATCGAATTGGTGATAGACCTGGAAATAGACCCTGAAAATATCAACGACTAAAGCTTCTTCTTAGAACAAAGCTTCCATTGTAATTATGAATTTTTTATATTGTTATGAAGTAAAAAATATTATTCATGAATGTATAAAAAAAGTAAATCTTAAAAACCCAAATTTTCATACCAAAAATCAATCCAACCTATCCAAGTATATCGAAAACAATCAAACATAAATCCATTCAGCACTTTGTGCGCTCTAACGAACACCAAATTACTAGAATTTATAAATATTATGTATTCTCTAATTATAGCCAACCTGCGCCTCGGAGTTCCGTCCACGGATCATCCAGCAGCAGGGCCCCCTAATAAAAGGCCCCCTGCTCCCGCGAGAGTAGCACCTTCACCTTCATTACAGAGATTAGCCCCCACGATTTCGCACACGCGCGATTATCGCGCCATCCCAAATTGTTAGTTTACTTACACACATATCGATCGTTTCGTTTTGCGGCGAGGCACCACGAACCATCGTGTGGCGGTCTATCGACGACTCTCTGGTTGTCAGAGTGGGTCAGTCAGTGTGTTTGTGTTTACGGAGAGGCGCTCGTTTGAAATTTAAATAATAACATGCAATTTACCTTTTATTTCAAAATTGTATAATTGATATCTCAGAACGCGAACGCGCCAAGACCTTCTCCGCGATTCTCCTCGCGATTGATCGTTTTCCGTCCCTCTCGCTCGCTCTCTCACGAAAACAGAAATCTCACGATTGAAAAACCGAAACGATCCAGCTCTAAAGTGGTCAAGGGGTCCTAAGCAGCGGATGCCAGTACGAGTGTGAGTGTGTGTGTACGGTTGTGGTCAAACTTGGTTTCGGTACTAGGAGAACATCGAACCGAAAGAGGTGTAGGCAATAATTGACTCTAACGATTCGTGGAGCCCCCTCTTTTAGTTTTGTTTATAAAATTAATGTTTTCATTTTCGGTTGGTGTTCTTGGGGAGAAGCCGATGGGAATGGAGTTGAGATGTTCAGTATATCAAAGTTATGTAAGAATTTCATTGAAAAAGCTTATTTTTTTATTATCTCCATATGAGCAGTTACAACAGGACATGTCGATTAAATAACTCATTTCACAACTTTATTATTATTACACTCGTTTTCAGTAACATAGTCAAGGAAAAAAATAAAACTAGTATGACATGTTTAATTTTACAAAACAGATGGACAATAAAAAAAACTACCTGAATCCTTGTCTAAAGCTATGTAAGTTTCGGAAATTTTGAACACGAGTCTTTTGAACTTAATAAAAACTAGCTAATAACATATTTTTTTACCGACCCAAAAATGGATCATTCGCCGCAAACTCACACGAATTCGGAAAAAGTTATCCGATCCCTCTCCGAATCATAACGCCTCGGCAAAATTTTGGTCCATACTTCTGAATGACTTAAAAGATGCGGGTTTTTGTCCCCTCAAACATATAAAAAATTAAAAATTTAAAAATACGGATTTTGGAAAATTGAATTTTTGTGAAAAAAAGTATTAAAATATCACATGTTTTCGTGTACCTTTTTTCCTAAATAGTCCTCATCAATACCAACCACTTTGCCGAAGACAGCTTAGTGATTTTTCACGCTCAAAAATAGCAAATTTCACGGGGATTTCAATTTCTAAACACCAAATTGAAAAACTAAAAAAAACTCTGAAAGTCTTATGTTTTAATCACAGAAGCTACTTTTAATGCTTCATTATATATTATTCTTCAATAAACTAAAAAAAATCTTCTCTAAATTTGAACGTGACACAAAATAAATTAAGTTTGGTTCATATCAAGCTTTTCAATTGAAAACAAATAAAATTTAACTTTGGAAAAAAAAAAATATTTGAGAAAATTGATGGTCTTGCGAACCTTCGTGGTGAACGGACACTAGAGCTGCGGTATTTTTTACTACCTAAGCTCAGAGTTATTTCAAACAAAATTCACAGTCTTTTTAAAGACTACCTGAGTTACTTTCCAAAATTCTAAACAGTCTTTTCAAGACTAACCCCACCTGAAATTTTGTTGTATTTTACAAACGAAGCCATCTTTTTAAGAGAACTTTGCTTGCAAAATGCGTCAAAACAAAGGTAAACGCAAATCTTCTGAAGATTTGGTCGTTACGTGGGTGAAGCGTTTGAACGCTAAATCGGCTAACGGAAACAGAAAAAGAAAACAGCCTCATCCGAGGTCTGATTCTGATTTTGAAAGTGAGGTCAATCCTCCAATTCCATTGGCAAACGGTTTCGGTGTTTTATCCGAAACTGTTGACAAGGATCCTTCTCCTCGTACTGAGCCTTCTGCCGTCGAGAAACGAGTAAAGGCTCCGCCAATTGTAGTGACTTCCGTCTCCGATTTGGCCAGCTTTCGAACGCAACTGAAGAATTGCAAGGAAACTTGCAATTTGAAGGTTTCGTTCCAGCTTGGTCGAAGAGGAGAATGTCGCTTGTTGACGGAATCTTTACAAGATCACCAAACTTTTGTTGGTTATTTGAAAAACCACAAACACAATTTCTACACGTATGAGACCAAGAATGCTCGTCCATTCAAGGCGGTCCTAAAAGGTCTCTCCAACGACTTGTCGGTGGATGAGATCAAAAACGAACTTAAGGTGTTGCTTGGCTTTGCCCCATCCCAAGTAATACCAATGAAGAAAAAATCAAACGGGAATATTTCTCGCTTTGGTTTGACTTCACAATTTTATCTGATTCATTTCAACAGAAATGAAATCAACAATTTGAAACTTTTGGACAAAGTACAGTTTTTGTTCCATGTACGGGTAAAGTGGGAGCATTTTAAGAAACATGGCGGTAATGGCCAGAATCTGACCCAGTGCCGGCGTTGCCAGGCATTCGGTCACGGTACTGATCATTGCGCCATGGTTCCAAAATGCATGGTTTGCGGGGATTCTTCTCACGACAAGGACAATTGTCCCGTGAAAGAAGTCACCCAATTTAAATGTGCAAATTGTGGTGGAAATCACAAATCAAATTTCTGGGATTGCCCCATCAGAAAAAAGGTTTTGGATTCTCGTGCTAAGCATCAGCCGAAATCCAAACCGAAATTTTCTCAAAGTCAGGTTGTACCTGCATCTTTAAATCAAACGTTCGTGCTGTCTCACTCGAACAATGCTAGAAATACCCCTACCGTGGAAAAGTTAGGTAACGCTAATGGTATTTCTTATGCCAACGTCGTTTCGGGTTCGGGTTTATCCACGAATTTTAAATCCTCTACCAATATTCCTGAAATTGGTCAGGTACCTCAAATCTCATTTGAAAATGTTTCTGCTGGCAACGCTATGGGATCTTCTGATCTCGGCGATGTTACGTTTGAAAAAATGACTTTTTTGAGTAATGCTACATCCATGATGGAAGCTATCCAGATTGGATTAAAATTTGCGAATGATGTTGTTCTTACCCTGAAGTTTAATCATGGATCTAAGTAATTCCATCAATATTATGAATTTTAATGCTCGCTCTTTAAAAGCGAAAGAAAATGAATTTTTCAACTTTTTACGAGTTCATAACGTGCATGTTGCTGTTATAACCGAAACATTTTTAAAAACTGGCACTTATTTGAAAAGTGATCCAGATTATAAAGTTATAACCAATAACAGAATGAATCGAAATGGCGGTGGAGTTGCAATAGTTATCCACCGTAGTATGACTTATAGCACGTTACGTGACTTTAAGTTGAAAGTTATTGAAAGTTTGGGCATTGAACTTGAAACTTCTTTTGGGAAAATTATGATTGCAGCTGCATATTTGCCTTTCCAATGCACTGGGGAAAATAAAAATTATTTCAAAGGGGATTTGAATAAACTTACTCGGCATAGATCTCGATTTTTGATCATCGGTGATTTTAATGCCAAACACCAATCTTGGAATAATTCAAAAGTAAATTCCAATGGTAAAATTCTATTCAGAGATTGCACTTCTGGTCTTTATTCGGTTTTATACCCGAATGGGCCAACTTGCTTTTCTTCTGTTAGAAATCCATCAACAATTGATTTGGTTTTGACAAATCAAAGTCAGTATTGTGATCCTTTAGTGACTCATGCTGATTTTGATTCTGATCACCTTCCAGTAACTTTTTCACTTTCTCATGAAGCAGTTACCAGACCCAATAGTTCTGTGTTTAATTACCACAAAGCTAATTGGGACAGGTATCAGCATCATATTGAGAACAATTTAAATCATGATTTTGTTTTAGAAATCAAAGCTGATATTGATTCAGCCTTGGAATCTTTAACTAATGCAATTTTGGATGCTAGGAATATTGCTATTCCTAAAGTCCAAGTCAAATTTGATTCTCCCATTATTGATGACGATCTTCAGCTTTTGATTCGTCTGAAAAATGTTCGCCGAAGACAGTATCAACGTTCTCGTGATCCTGCACTGAAGCGAATTCAAAAAGATTTGCAAAAGGTTATTGACCACAGATTCACTCTCCTGCGAAATGAAAAGTTCGCAAGAGATGTCGAACAAATTAAACCTTATTCCAAACCTTTTTGGAAACTTTCAAAGGTTCTTAAGAAACCTCAAAAACCAATCCCTTCTTTAAAAGATGGTGATAATATTCTATTAACTAATGGGGAGAAAGCTCAAAAACTTGCCCAGCAGTTTGAGAGTGCTCATAATTTCAACTTAAATGTTTTGAGTCCTATTGAAGATCAAATTTCAATAGAATTTCAGAATATTGTTGAACAAGAATTTTCATCAGATGAAGTTTTTAATACGGATCTGAATGAAATAAAATCTATTATTAAAAAAATTAAAAATATGAAAGCCCCTGGTGAGGATGGCATTTTTTACATTTTAATTAAAAAATTACCTGAAGCAACTTTAAGTAGCTTGGTCAAAATTTGCAACAAATGTTTTGATTTGGCATATTTTCCCAGTAGTTGGAAAAATGCTAAAGTAGTTCCGATTTTGAAACCGGATAAAAATCCTGCTGAAGCCTCAAGCTATCGGCCCATTAGTTTGCTTTCATCTATTAGTAAATTATTCGAAAGAATAATTCTTAATAGAATGATGACGCACATTAATGAAAATTCAATTTTCGCTGATGAGCAGTTTGGATTTCGCCTTGGGCATTCAACTACTCATCAGTTGTTGAGAGTTTCAAATTTGATTCGAAGCAACAAATCTGAGGGCTATTCTACTGGCGCTGCTCTTCTAGACATAGAAAAAGCATTTGACAGTGTTTGGCATAAAGGTTTGATTGCGAAATTGAAAAGGTTTAATTTTCCGATTTATATCGTGAAAATTATCCAAAATTATTTGACGGATCGTACTCTGCAGGTATGTTATCAGAACAGCAAATCTGATCAACTACCTGTACGTGCCGGCGTCCCTCAAGGAAGCATTTTGGGTCCAATTTTATACAATATTTTTACTTCTGACCTGCCTGATTTGCCCCCAGGATGTCAGAAATCACTTTTTGCTGATGATACAAGCATCTCCGCCAAAGGAAGAAGCCTTCGTGTCATCACAAGAAGATTACAAAAAAGCTTGGATATTTTCAATTCTTATTTGAAAGAATGGAAAATTACTCCAAATGCTGCAAAAACTCAACTTATTATTTTCCCTCACAAACCAAGGGCTGATTTTCTTAAACCAAAAAGTCATCACATTATAAAGATGAATGAGGTAAATTTAAAGTGGGAGGATAAAGTGAAATATCTTGGACTTTCTTTTGACAAAAACCTTACTTACAAGGATCACATTGAAAGTATCCAGGTTAAATGTAACAAATATATTAAATGTTTGTATCCACTTATAAACAGGAATTCTAGACTTTGTCTCAAGAATAAACTGTTAATTTATAAACAAATTTTCAGACCTGCCATGCTTTATGCTGTGCCGATCTGGACAAGCTGTTGCTTAACCAGGAAGAAAAAACTTCAGAGGATTCAGAACAAAATTCTGAAAATGATTCTGAAACTTCCTCCCTGGTTCAGCACCAGTGAACTTCATCAATTAGCCGAAGTTAACACTTTGGATGTTATGTCCAATAAGATAATTGATGCATTTCGACAAAAATCATTGCAGTCTTCAGCTGCATTGATCCGCTCTTTATATAGTTTATAAGTTAGTTTTAAGGTATCCCTTTTCCCTTTTGTACATGTAGGACCTCCTACATTTGAAATCACTGAATAGCGAAAGCTACAATATTTCATGAATAAATGAAAGTTGCTAGTATTTAAAATTGAGGTGAAAAGTCATCGATTGTGATTGGACACTCAATAATATTTTAACTGAATGAATGTACATGGAAGAGAAAATCTAAATAAATATAAATTAAAAAAAAAAAAAAAAAAAAATTGAGAAAATTGATAAATTTCAAGAATTGTGACCGTTTGCGAAATCGTCAAAATTCACTAACCCTGTATTATTTTATTAATTGAACAAGGGTATTCACTCGCTTAGTTCTATAGTAGTTCTTTAGATTATTTTAAATCCTATTTAAGTTTGATAAAATATTGTTTGCAATTCCGTCGTGAAACTACTTACTTTTCCTATCATTTTGGAACGACGAAATAGCCTACTTTTCTGTACAAAAAAAAACAGAATCGAATAGCAAACACTTTTCAAAATAAATGCTGAAAAGTATTACTTTTCAGCACTGAAATGGGTGTTGAAAAGTTGAACTTTTCAGCACTTGTTTCGAAAAGTAACAATTTTCAACATTTTTTGATTTAATTGATTTATTGACAAAATACATGAAAATTTGACTTAAAATTTCACTCAATGGGTATTTTTCGGAATTGCAAAAAATGTTGTATGGAACCTGTATGGAAACCTCGTTTGATAAATTTACGACTCGTGCTGAAACTCAACTACTATTGAGACAAATCGTTACAGTTTCACACAAACATAAAATTTCACGGGTTTTCGCGGAAAAAAAAAACAAATTTCGTGGATTTCACGCTGTCTACGAAATCGTGAAATTTCATCAACCCTAGTGATAGGGAAGGCCGCACAAAGTGTGAGCCAAATAAAAAAATATAAGTAAAATCCATTTCCGGGTTTGGTGAAGAATTGCTTAAATAATCTTAGATACAGTAAATTGAAATGATAACTTAAATTCCAGCATAAAGATCCACAAAACTGACCATCCCTACCCCTCAAACTGCGCATAGGGTCCACCAGGCGCGTCTACGTTTCAAGTCGCGACTTGTTGAGGTTTCGACTAAACTCCACATGTGTGCGGAGGCAGAAGCTCTCTTCACTAGTATGTTCGAGTGTGTGTCTGTGTAGATATAGAAAATGAAGGTGGATCAGTGCTGATTAGTCAGAGCTCGGATCGAAGGTCCATCGTGCGCGCTCGGATTCCAGAGGTCTTTGGACGCTTACCAGTCACTTTGGCCGTCGTTGTTTACCGGCTGACAGACTGAATCGACTGCTCGACCAAAGCATCTCTGGCGCTTTGTGTGTGTTGATAATGAATGGTTTTAGCGGTCATTAATTTGTTAATAGCCGGTGATTAGTTTCGGTCGAATGACAGACGCGAGCGAGCGTCTGTTTTTGCTGCGCGGCCAAGATCGAACTCGAGCGTTGGTTCTCTTTCTAGCACGTATTGAACAAACTAATACTGTATTCTGATATCTTTTTGCAAATGAGTGTAATGAAAGTTGGAAATGAGACAAGAAAGAAATTCATTGGAAAAAGGTTGATAGCATAAATAATGTATTTTTATCTGAATACCATTGATCGGAAAAAAATTAAGTGGATCTAAAAAGTAGTGATAGTTTAAAATTGAAAATATTTTAATCAATTACTTTCAACAAGAAAACGAAACTTTGGTGAAAGGTTCAAAGAACGCAAGAATCAACGCTATAAATCAAGACCAAAAACAAAGATTTTGCTGTCCCACTGTTTTCAAACACAAAGGTGCGAAACTAATTGATGCTTTAATTAAATTTACAAAATTTTATTCCCATTTCATGTTTGAAAACTCGCAAAAAGGAGCAAACAAAAAAACATCCGCTCATCAGCATGGCCAGTGCCAAAGTTAAGTTCTTGCTCTCTCCCTTACTCGACAGTCGACGTTTTATCATTTCTGCTCGTAAATTTATCATTGCTTATTAAAAATTATTTATTTTTAATCAGCTTATTCCGAGCGCAAAACAAGCAAGGGCACTCCGTTTCAAGTTGAACCTCGAAATGTTTTATTTGTGCACGGGTTTAAGTCCAATTTTCGAAACTCGAGCTGGTTTTCCGAAAGCAGATTTCCCCAGCAGTGGGGCCAGAATCAGTTTGGAGATTGATGTGGGAATTGCTTACTTTTGAGGAATGCGAACGCCTAGGATTATGCATCGATAATGATGATTGAAGTTCAGTTGTCAGGTGGCTCACGTGGAACATTCCACCAAGTTCAAGAACCTTTCCGTCGGTCGTGATGATCCTTTTAACCTTACTCGATTGCGGGCGTGATTTATCTTTAAACTCTTCGCATACGGATGATTACCCATCAATCAATCGAAATTCGGCGAAGAAATATTGCACCTGATTGGCACGACTTGTTATTTGTTCTGAACACACGAAATTTGCAGTCCCAGGCTGCAATTAGGGTGGTCATTGTTGCAGCTGCCGCTAAATCTTCGTCATCCCTGGCGGCGGCGGCTGACATGTGGTCCCGGTGATTTAAGGGAGACGGAATTTGAAGGTGATTTAATGCACAATCCAACAATATCCCCGAATGCCACTCCATATCTCCAACAACGACAGAAAAAAAGTATCAATCGACTACATGGCCATGGTCGCAGCGCAGCGCAACGCCAAGGCATTCAAAGTCAATCTGTCATGTAATCACGCGGTCCAGGAAACGTGAATAAGTCATAATTTAGGCATATTACTCAAAACGTCCGGACCGCGGCCATGACAGTCGAGATGCAAATCCGTACGAAAAAAAACGCATGCCACCACCGCGACTGGGGCAATTGAGCATGTGTGATGCTGGCTTTGTTGGAGCGGTACTTTTGTAACAAACTTTAATTTAAAAACGTTACTTAATCCACCTTTTGGTAATTGGTACCTTCCTCTCATTTATATAAGGATTTCGTCAAATAATTGCAGACTTTTTGTCAAGAATATAGAGACACCGCCTTTTAAGAAAATAGCCAACCCTGGAAAATTAATTGAAAACATTGCAAAGTGTTAATTTTTATTTTCATTCTTTTAAAATGTTGGACCCACCAATTAGAAAAGACGGGATTAATGGTTTTTGTGAACTTTAAGATATATTTTATAGCTTGTAATAAATGTTATAGAAAATTTTTGAACATAAATTTGAAAAAGGCAATTTTATGTTTAATTTCTCATTTGTTTCTATAAGTGATTCTAATTCAGCTTTGATCATAATCCGACTTGTGGAAGAAAAATAAAATTGTGTTGCATTTAAATATTTAAATTGCAAGTTATTTTCAAAATAATAATCTTATTTTGTTATTCCATTTATGCATTTATAAACAAAATTGAAAATATATAACTATCCGAAAAGTTAACTATGAATGTGGTAAGGATATTTGGTTCATTGCACCATCATTATTTAAATTGTAGACAAATGCGTAGATGCATAGTTTGGGACACTACAAAATTATGTATCTTCTTTTCATTTAAAACAAAGGAAAGGTTAGTAAAAAGCCCAGCCAAAGTTGACCCCTAAAAAATTACATTTTTAAAAACATTGGCAAAGTTACATAAAACAAGTCAAACTTCCAACCCTAATATTTTCCAAAATTTTAAGAGTTATTTTTTCCAATGTTTTTTTTTTAAATCAAAAATTGGTTGAAAAATGGTTATTTTAGCATTTTTGTAATCGAAGCGAAGCGAGGTTGGGTTGAAGAGGATTAAAAAAAAGATTACATATTTTCATGAAAATATCTTCCTAAAATATTGAAGAACATTTTAATTGTATAAAAAAATATTTCAAAAAATATTAAAAATGCAGACACTTGTATGAATAAGTCTTCTATATTCTAAAAGCTTGACTTAGAAAAATATGAAATATTCTATATTCAAACGGGCCTTGATCTAAATCCATTTCAAACCCAATTTTGAATCTTATAAAAGCATTGGAAAGGGGATTCTTCTGTTTTTTCTTGTGTTAGAATCTAACCTTAAGGTGATTTAAACTGTTTCGTGTGACTTTACCTATGTTTTGAAAAAAATAAATATTTTATGATGTCAACTTTGGAGTATTAATAGCTGAAATCAAGCTATGGGAGAGAAATGGCAACGCCCAGCTAACAGAAACAAACGAATGTCAAAAAACCCTTCAAAGCTTTTTGTCCTAATGAAAAATGTCTATGCTTGCAATGAAAACAATATTGACAACCGGAAGAGTTTGCTGATGCAATTGAAATCCTATTTATGTACCATCAAGAAAGAGATTGTTCAAGCAAGAGAGAACATCGAGAAAAGAAGAGCATACTTCGATGAAGAAGGGACTACAGAAAACATCGAAAATGAATTAGAAGATTGAAAACCAGAGAGAACACAGTAAAAATACATTGCATTTAGGAAGTTTGAAAATTTGGTTACTTCTGTTTTGAGTAATTTTACCGAAAATAATGTGTAAAATTATGGAATTGCATAAAATCCTGATGTAAAATTACACATTCTTGGCACAAAATATGTCACCATTACCAGATGTAATATTACCATTATTATTTTACTGTACAGACTGTTTTTCTTAATAAAAGAAAATCCTAAATGTTGCATGTCTGTTAATAAACTGTATTTAAGCAAAAAGCTTGAAAACAAAAACATTAAAAAAAATTTGGCAATGTTACATTTAGAAATCCTGAAATATTTTTTGCCAAAAAATGTGTAATTTTACATCAGGAACAAGTGAAATTATCATCAGTGTCTGTTGAATTTTGCAATTTAACACATCATTTTAAGTAAAATTATTCAAAAATTTGTTATATTCATCTATTCCAATTCCCAACCTTCCCAAATATTGTTTTATGTGTAGCTGATACATTTATGAAAAAGCTATTTTTTAAACTAAAATAGCTGTATCTTCACACTGTTGCGAAAAAAAAAATACTTCAAAAAGCAAAAACATTCAGTAAGAAATTTCCGTCAACATTATAATTTAAAAAAAATGATTTTATGCTGCAAAATGTTTTTGGATGGATTTAAGAAATTGTAAAAAAATCCTTTCAAAACATTTTTTTTTCTTGACCGTGGTGTTTGTTCAAATCAACAACTTCCCGAGTCAATATAAACAAAAATTATAATGCTGGGACCCCTAGCTATGATTTCATGTGAAATAGGGATTTTCGAATGATTTAGAACAAATTTTATATTTACTCTCCAAGTATTATAAATTTGGTGGTTTTATTACGGTGGTCTATTGCAAAAAAAAATCAATGCAAATGATCTCAAATTACTATCAAAATATGTACAAAATTAAAAGCCTTCTAATGTACATAAAATTCCGACATACGTATTTTTTTAATAAAAATTTAGTCCAAAAATAGTTTTTATTCGCTGACAATTTTCGTTAATCAACGGTATAAAATCATGGGACATGTCATTTTCATGGGAAATTTTATTTACTTTTAGAATCTGCAATAACCTAGAAGGTTTTTTTCTCATTTAGAACAAACTTTTTCATTTTAAAATACCGTAATTTTTCAAACTTTTGAGGTTTATTTTTATTGTTTTATTATTTTATTTCATGGCTAAAATCATCTTATTGGAAAAACATAAAAAATGGAAATAGCTTTTTGGACCTAAGAGCTCCCAGTTCAATAATGAGCTAATTTGAAATATTAAACTTGATATTAAACATGATTTTAAAACCTTATCCTGTCATTTAAACACCGCTCCCTGCAAAAATGCAACCATTATTGTTGCGTCTTTTTTCGCGATGCTTCATTTACCATCTGGGTGTGGGGGGGGCCGTGGGAAGCATCCATTTTGGCCCAGCCCTGGTGGCACAATTCGACGACCGCTAGCTGTCAGTTTGCAGTCGTCATCATAAGTGAGAACCGATTCCTTTCCCCCTCCTTGGTTTCCTTTTTTTGCTGTGCTGTTTATTTTTTCTCCTCCTTTCTGTTTCGATTGCCAAACGCAATCAGTCAAAAATCTTTCACATTTATTTATCACTCACACGCAGATCTTTCTTTCTGATGTTGAGCGCAGCTCCGACGCACAAAAGCCGCAGCGTCATTTTTCTGACTTTGGTTTTGCTGGCCAAAATCAGCGCGGATTTAGTCAAGGAGGAAGATCAAGAAGAAGAGCAAAAACACCTCTCTCGATTTGACCCGCGTAAATGCCCCTGAAACGGTTCGCAAAGTGCATATTCATTACCGCGAGCACGTGTGCGTGTGTGTGAATGCATCGTATTCAAAATCCTTAAAAAATCGTTTCCAAAAGGCACGTCAGGATTTGGTTTATCCCCTCGTCATGCTGCAAAATGTGCACACAAACACGCACTCTCATGTCAAAAGCGACCTCTCTGCGGCGTGGAGGCGAAAAATTATTGTTATTAGCGGTTTTGGCAGCAAACAAAGCGAAACTGCAAATTGACGATTTTAGCAACGCGCGCTGATGACCACCGCAGCCGGCAGGCAGGTTGGTCGTTTGCCGGTGGGTGCTGCAGGGACACGCCCCGAGGGGTTTACCCGCACTGCATTTTTTTTTCGGCCGGAGGTTGTTGCCATCCCAAATGCGGGATCAAAACGTGATTGATGCAGAAAGGGATTTGCGAGTGCATAGGGAAATGGCTTTAAAATACACGGTTACGATATTGAACCTTCAACGAAGTTGATTAACCAACTTAGAATTCCTTAATTAGACTTCCCAAATATTTGCAATGTTAAATAAAACATAAGGGTAACACTTTATTTTTATATATTCTCTATATAGTTTTTCAAATCTAGTGCCAATAAAATAAAATAAAAAAATAACAATGTGAAAATAGAAGTTTATGCAACAAGTTGCAAAAAGAGGATTTTTTCAGCACGAGTCGTACATTTATCCAACGAGGTTCACCGAGTTGGATAAATACGAAGAGTGCTAAAAAAATCAAGTTTTGCAACGAGTTCCATACAAATTTTTTGCAATTCCGAAAAACACCCATTGAGTGAAATTTTAAGTCAAATATGCATGAATTTTGTCAATAAATCGTTTAAATCAAAAAAAAATTGAAAAGTGTCCAACGAGGTTCACCGAGTTGGATAAATATGGAGAGTGCTGAAATAATCAAGTTTTGCAACGAGTTCCATACAACATTTTTTGCAATTCCGAAAGACACCCATTGAGTGAAATTTTAAGTCAAATATGCATGTATTTTGTCAATAAATCGTTTAAATCAAAAAAATGTTGAAAAGTGTTACTTTTCGAAACAAGTGCTGAAAAGTTCAACTTTTCAGCACCCATTTCAGTGCTGAAAAATAGAACTTTTTAGCATTTATTTTGAAAAGTGTTGCTATTTGATTTTGTTATTTTTGGAACAAGTAGGCTATTTCGTCGTTCAAGAATGACAGGAAAAATTAGTAGTTTCACGACGGAATTGCAAAAAAACAGTTTCATCGATTTTCAAGTTTCATAAACAAAAGTTTAAAAAAACGAAGTTGACTTTATAGCTGTCGGCCACCATTGCTAGTACCAACCACTAGTGTCTTAATTTTTATCTACAAGGACTTCGCCGCCCTGGGCTCCTAAGTGTATGAAAGTATGGCACGGAGCGACGGCGCCGAATACTCATATTTACACAAAGAATTTTAGAGCGCCCGCCGCGGGATTCGAACCGGTGACCTCTGGATTGTGAGTCCAGTGCGTGGTCCGATTGATCCACACGGGCGGGACAAAAGTTTAAAAATAGTTTTAAAATTGCTGCCTTTTCACGCTACTCAACTGCCAAAAATTGAGAAATGTGCCATTTTATGGATAATTTAATGTACTTTTTGAATTTGCAATAACCCATGAAAATATTTTTATTTAGACTAAAGTTTTTAATTTGTTATTTCGTGAGTCGCGTGGTGTTCGTGGGGGAGATCGGTTGAAGAATCGACGCGCGAGAATCCGCGAGAAAGTGATAGAAGTTTCTGGAATTCATTGAAAAAAGTGTCGCGTGGTGGCCTTGGGAGTTTGGCCCTCAGTCGCGTGGTGTTCGTGAGGGAGATCGGTTGAAGAATCGACGCGCGAGAATCCGCGAGAAAGTGATAGAAGTTTCTGGAATTCATTGAAAAAAGTGTCGCGTGGTGGCCTTGGGAGTTTGGCCCTCAGTCGTGTGGTGTTCGTGGGGGAGATCGGTTGAAGAATCGACGCGCGAGAATCCGCGAGAAAGTGATAGAAGATTCTGGAATTCATTGAAAATATGTGTCGCGTCGTGGCCTTGGGAGTTTGGCCCTCAGTCGTGTGGTGTTCGTGGGGGAGATCGGTGGGTGAATCGACGCGCGAGAATCCGCGAGAAAGTAATGAAGTTTCTTGAATTTATTGATAGAAGGCTTCGCGTCGTCGTGTATATATTGTCTTTCTGTTGTTGAGCCGGTTGTTCGCGGTCCGGACTGGGTAAATTCGTGGTTAAGTTTGTTGCAAAGAAGTCATGCGCGAAGAATTTCATTAAATCGATTGAAACAGTTAGGTGTATCAGCACTATTTGAGGTTTACATGATAACGAATAATACGTTGCTAAAAATTTCATTTTGTTTTGAAAGCCCTTCCCAAAGCATCGTTGCTCGGATGGCACGCCGGCGGTAAGAAGTAAAAAAATACGCGAATGATAAGTCCTTCTCATAGCGTCGTAGCTCAGAAGGCAACGATTATTGTTCACAGTTCACATTCTGGTCATATCATCTACCAAGATGAATCCTGACCTACCCTTTCCTTCCCCTACTAACACAATTCCCCCACTTCCCGTGATGCTTGAAGGAGATGCTGTGGATTCAACGGTCTCATGCGGTGTCAACAGGTATAGAGCGACAAACTCTGTGTCTGATGAGTCTGCAACTTCAACTATCGGACTAACATTCCTACCTTTGTTGAACTGCATCTCCTTGGGGGGGCGCCGGTATTGACTTAAAGCAGAGATCTTCAGGGGTTATACAGTGAGGATGATTAGCTCCCACTACTCATCTGTTGGTTCATTGTGTAACTTCAGCTGATCCGTCAATAACGGAGTAGCAGCTCATTGGCAGTCAACCATGCTCATGCTCATGCTCATGCTCATGCTCAAGTTTTTAATTTGTTATTTCGTATTCTTAGCAAAGTTACTTTATAGCAGAGGTTCTCAACCTTTTTCGTTCCATTCTCCATTCGGAACATTTTCTAGAACTTTATTGCCCACTTTATACAAAGCATATTTATATTTAACTCCCAGGTTGACAATCATTGATTAATTATGATTTCCATAAATTTACAAGCAAAAGAAAAATCGTTGTCAAAAAGTATCAATACTATTCTAACCAACTTGTAGAAGAAACCTTGAGAAAAAATTGCGAATGAAGCAAAATTTATGTCGCTTTACGAATAATCATGGCAATGATGGAAGTCATCACCTAAATATTACATAATTTATTAAAAAATGTTTCAAATATACTTCAAGTTTGAAAACAAAGACGGAGCAATTAATGCATAAAAAATTGGTGAAAACAAGAGATTTTCACATTTTCAAACGTTCTAAAACTGAAGTTGCTGAATCTATTTTTCATGATTTTTTACGCCGGGTTCTTGTTAGAAAAAGTCAAATACTGACGACAGTTGAAATGGATTATTATTTATTTATTTTAACAAAAAATAAGCCTGAAAATGTTTAAATATTCACATAAATCCAAAACAAAAACTTGTTTGAAACTATGTACTCAAGTTTAAATAATTGCCAAAACTTACAAAAAATAATATTTAAAAACCATTTTTAAAAGGTCTGCAAATGTTTGAAGGAATGAAAAATCTCATTAAAATCAATATGCCTGTAAAAAAAATCGGCAATTTTGCGAGGTTTTTTTTATTTTGATTTTTTTTATTTTACTGATTTTTTTCTGCCTGGCTTCCTTAAGATCAAAGTTATTTTAGATCATTTGTTTGACCACTAAAGTCTGCATAACATTTTGGTATTTAAAAAGGATATGGTTGAAAACTTCAATATTTCTACCTTTTTAAATGATGGTTCTGATTTTAATATTTGTTTCGCAGAGATCACAAAATTTCACTATTGGTTCATGTTTTGACGCTAAAAGTAAGACAATTAGCGTCAAGAAATCGGCATCACTTTAAAACGAACTGATATTTAAACGTTTTCTAAAACCCATAAAATGAATTATATAAATAACTGGTCTGCTCATGTTCACATAAATATCACATATGCATCTTCATTCCTTTTACATTTTAAAATGTTTATTATTCAGTTTGGTTCAGCTTGGTGCTAGAGTACAAAAAATAAGAGAGCAATGGATAAATTTAGTACTTTCTTTTAGAAAAATCGATAATATCCCACTTTTCACGAAATCTCATCAAGTAAACTTTTGATAACTAGAAAACTATAATTTATTCGTGAACTGAGCTTTGAGAAGGCATATTCTCGAAAAAAATGTCAGTTTATTTTTTGCACTTAATGGTTAATATAAACACTAATTGAATTGAATTGAATTGAATTAATGGTTTATAATGTTGCACGGTGGAATCACGATATTTTTTCACGAAAATTAAAATGCTATTGAAAACAAAGCTCACATATTAATTTATTCATGAAGTTATCCTTAAAGTAATCAAGCGGCTTATGCTTGTGCACCAAACTAGATTAAATTCCACAAAATTGAGTGGTTACCAACCCACAAGCATAACTAAGCTTTACTAAATTTTATTAGCTTCAAACACTGCTCGGTTGATACCATCATCTAGCCAACTGAGTCAGCCAGTCGACAGTGTTGGTACTCCTCTCTTGCTCGATCACTTGTTCTACACACTCACTGCCGTTGCTTGTTGCTGCATGCGGTAGCCAAACCGTAAACATTATCTGTGATTATTTATATGTTTTTTTTTTTTTTTTTTTTAAATTTATATTTATTCAGATTTTCTTTTCCATGTACATTCATTCAGTTAAAATATTATTGAGTGTCCAATCACAATCGATGACTTTTCACCTCAATTTTAAATACTAGCAACTTTCATTTATTCATGAAATATTGGAGCTTTCGCTATTCAGTGATTTCAAATGTAGGAGGTCCTACATGTACAAAAGGGAAAAGGGATACCTTAAAACTAACTTATAAACTATATAAAGAGCGGATCAATGCAGCTGAAGACTGCAATGATTTTTGTCGAAATGCATCAATTATCTTATTGGACATAACATCCAAAGTGTCAACTTCGGCTAATTGATGAAGTTCACTGGTGCTGAACCAGGGAGGAAGTTTCAGAATCATTTTCAGAATTTTGTTCTGAATCCTCTGAAGTTTTTTCTTCCTGGTTAAGCAACAGCTTGTCCAGATCGGCACAGCATAAAGCATGGCAGGTCTGAAAATTTGTTTATAAATTAACAGTTTATTCTTGAGACAAAGTCTAGAATTCCTGTTTATAAGTGGATACAAACATTTAATATATTTGTTACATTTAACCTGGATACTTTCAATGTGATCCTTGTAAGTAAGGTTTTTGTCAAAAGCAAGTCCAAGATATTTCACTTTATCCTCCCACTTTAAATTTACCTCATTCATCTTTATAATGTGATGACTTTTTGGTTTAAGAAAATCAGCCCTTGGTTTGTGAGGGAAAATAATCAGTTGAGTTTTTGCAGCATTTGGAGTAATTTTCCATTCTTTCAAATAAGAATTGAAAATATCCAAGCTTTTTTGTAATCTTCTTGTGATGACACGAAGGCTTCTACCTTTGGCGGAGATGCTTGTATCATCAGCAAAAAGTGATTTCTGACATCCTGGGGGCAAATCAGGCAGGTCAGAAGTAAAAATATTGTATAAAATTGGACCCAAAATGCTTCCTTGAGGGACGCCGGCACGTACAGGTAGTTGATCAGATTTGCTGTTCTGATAACATACCTGCAGAGTACGATCCGTCAAATAATTTTGGATAATTTTCACGATATAAATCGGAAAATTAAACCTTTTCAATTTCGCAATCAAACCTTTATGCCAAACACTGTCAAATGCTTTTTCTATGTCTAGAAGAGCAGCGCCAGTAGAATAGCCCTCAGATTTGTTGCTTCGAATCAAATTTGAAACTCTCAACAACTGATGAGTAGTTGAATGCCCAAGGCGAAATCCAAACTGCTCATCAGCGAAAATTGAATTTTCATTAATGTGCGTCATCATTCTATTAAGAATTATTCTTTCGAATAATTTACTAATAGATGAAAGCAAACTAATGGGCCGATAGCTTGAGGCTTCAGCAGGATTTTTATCCGGTTTCAAAATCGGAATTACTTTGGCATTTTTCCAACTACTGGGAAAGTATGCCAAATCAAAACATTTGTTGCAAATTTTGACCAAGCTACTTAAAGTTGCTTCAGGTAATTTTTTAATTAAAATGTAAAAAATGCCATCCTCACCAGGGGCTTTCATATTTTTAAATTTTTTGATAATAGATTTTATTTCATTCAGATCCGTATTAAAAACTTCATCTGATGAAAATTCTTGATCAACAATATTCTGAAATTCTATTGAAATTTGATCTTCAATAGGACTCAAAACATTTAAGTTGAAATTATGAGCACTCTCAAACTGCTGAGCAAGTTTTTGAGCTTTCTCCCCATTAGTTAATAGAATATTATCACCATCTTTTAAAGAAGGGATTGGTTTTTGAGGTTTCTTAAGAACCTTTGAAAGTTTCCAAAATGGTTTGGAATAAGGTTTAATTTGTTCGACATCTCTTGCGAACTTTTCATTTCGCAGGAGAGTGAATCTGTGGTCAATAACCTTTTGCAAATCTTTTTGAATTCGCTTCAGTGCAGGATCACGAGAACGTTGATACTGTCTTCTGCGAACATTTTTCAGACGAATCAGAAGCTGAAGATCGTCATCAATAATGGGAGAATCAAATTTGACTTGGACTTTAGGAATAGCAATATTCCTAGCATCCAAAATTGCATTAGTTAAAGATTCCAAGGCTGAATCAATATCGGCTTTGGTTTCTAAAACAAAATCATGATTTAAATTGTTCTCAATATGATGCTGATACCTGTCCCAATTAGCTTTGTGGTAATTAAACACAGAACTATTGGGTCTGGTAACTGCTTCATGAGAAAGTGAAAATGTTACTGGAAGGTGATCAGAATCAAAATCAGCATGAGTCACTAAAGGACCACAATACTGACTTTGATTTGTCAAAACCAAATCAATTGTTGATGGATTTCTAACAGAAGAAAAGCAAGTTGGCCCATTCGGGTATAAAACCGAATAAAGACCAGAAGTGCAATCTCTGAATAGAATTTTACCATTGGAATTTACTTTTGAATTATTCCAAGATTGGTGTTTGGCATTAAAATCACCGATGATCAAAAATCGAGATCTATGCCGAGTAAGTTTATTCAAATCCCCTTTGAAATAATTTTTATTTTCCCCAGTGCATTGGAATGGCAAATATGCAGCTGCAATCATAATTTTCCCAAAAGAAGTTTCAAGTTCAATGCCCAAACTTTCAATAACTTTTAACTTAAAGTCACGTAACGTGCTATAAGTCATACTACGGTGGATAACTATTGCAACTCCACCGCCATTTCGATTCATTCTGTTATTGGTTATAACTTTATAATCTGGATCACTTTTCAAATAAGTGCCAGTTTTTAAAAATGTTTCGGTTATAACAGCAACATGCACGTTATGAACTCGTAAAAAGTTGAAAAATTCATTTTCTTTCGCTTTTAAAGAGCGAGCATTAAAATTCATAATATTGATGGAATTACTTAGATCCATGATTAAACTTCAGGGTAAGAACAACATCATTCGCAAATTTTAATCCAATCTGGATTGCTTCCATCATGGATGTAGCATTACTCATTGTTTGAATCAAACCAAACAGTGAGTTTTGCAAAAAAGTCATTTTTTCAAACGTAACATCGCCGAGATCAGAAGATCCCAAAGCGTTGCCAGCAGAAAAATTTTCAAATGAAATTTGAGGTACCTGCCCAATTTGAAAATTGGTAGAGGATTTAAAATTCGTGGATGAACCCGAACCCGAAACGACGTTGGCATAAGAAATACCATTAGTGTTACCTAACTTTTCCACGGTAGGGGTATTGTTCGAGTGAGACAGCACGAACGTTTGATTTAAAGATGCAGGTACAACCTGACTTTGAGAAAATTTCGGTTTGGATTTCGGCTGATGCTTAGCACGAGAATCCAAAACCTTTTTTCTGATGGGGCAATCCCAGAAATTTGATTTGTGATTTCCACCACAATTTGCACATTTAAATTGGGTGACTTCTTTCACGGGACAATTGTCCTTGTCGTGAGAAGAATCCCCGCAAACCATGCATTTTGGAACCATGGCGCAATGATCAGTACCGTGACCGAATGCCTGGCAACGCCGGCACTGGGTCAGATTCTGGCCATTACCGCCATGTTTCTTAAAATGCTCCCACTTTACCCGTACATGGAACAAAAACTGAACTTTGTCCAAGAGTTTCAAATTGTTGATTTCATTTCTGTTGAAATGAATCAGATAAAATTGTGAAGTCAAACCAAAGCGAGAAATATTCCCATTTGATTTTTTCTTCATTGGTATTACTTGGGATGGGGCAAAGCCAAGCAACACCTTAAGTTCGTTTTTGATCTCATCAACCGACAAGTCGTTGGAGAGACCTTTCAGGACCGCCTTGAATGGACGAGCATTCTTGGTCTCATACGTGTAGAAACTGTGTTTGTGGTTTTTCAAATAACCAACAAAAGTTTGGTGATCTTGTAAAGATTCCGTCAACAAGCGACATTCTCCTCTTCGACCAAGCTGGAACGAAACCTTCAAATTACAAGTTTCCTTGCAATTCTTCAGTTGCGTTCGAAAGCTGGCCAAATCGGAGACGGAAGTCACTACAATTGGTGGAGCCTTTACTCGTTTCTCGACGGCAGAAGGCTCAGTACGAGGAGAAGGATCCTTGTCAACAGTTTCGGATAAAACACCGAAACTATTTGCCAATGGAATTGGAGGATTGACCTCACTTTCAGAATCAGAATCAGACCTCGGATGAGGCTGTTTTCTTTTTCTGTTTCCGTTAGCCGATTTAGCGTTCAAACGCTTCACCGACGTAACGACCAAATCTTCAGAAGATTTGCGTTTACCTTTGTTTTGACGCATTTTGCAAGCAAAGTTCTCTTAAAAAGATGGCTTCGTTTGTAAAATACAACAAAATTTCAGGTGGGGTTAGTCTTGAAAAGACTGTTTAGAATTTTGGAAAGTAACTCAGGTAGTCTTTAAAAAGACTGTGAATTTTGTTTGAAATAACTCTGAGCTTAGGTAGTAAAAAATACCGCAGCTCTAGTGTCCGTTCACCACGAAGGTTCGCAAGACACTGATTATTTATATGTGTTTTCTCCCACGAGACCAGCTTTATTGTGCAGGGAGGCAACTACGCAAACGACAACAGGACTTCCGTCCGTTTTCCCACTCTCTCATATAAATTGTCGTGGTGTGCTTAGTTAGGGTGGTCTGTTTAAGAAAATGATTTTTTATAATAAATTTCAATATTTTTTAATATTTCACTGATTTCTTTGTACAATTTAAAATTATTATTAATATTAGGCTTAAATAAAAAATTTAAGATTTATTTTCCTATTTTCCAGATAATATTAGGACAAGTGGCCCCACCGATATTAACTTCATGTTGGAACATACCTCCTTCCCTCCAACCAAGCCCCCTCGGTTCCAAAGGTGGGCTCGCGCAAAACGCAACAATTTAACCGCCGGGACATCCCACCGGCCCAAACTCGGCATGTGTGCGCGTGAATTCTCGTATTTCTGCCAAAATGATAATAAATTTCAAACTAAACTACCCGAGCCACATTCTTACCGTGGATATTGCACTTGGGAAGCACCTTCCCGGCACCGCTGGATTGACCATTGGAGTTGAGGCTGCAAAATTGGCGGCCAGCTTCGTGAAGAAGGCCCTGATAGAACTAGAAAATGCAGCACGAACTGGCCAGGGCAACAGTGGCGTGGCGCAATTGCAATAATTTCTGGCCACTACGATAGCCTCAATTTATCGACGATATTTCTTGGCCTGGTTGACCTTCGGAAGGTAACCGGGAGTGGACCCCGCGTGAAACAGATTATTTTATTGCGGAATGGCCGGTTGAGATTTGTGAATAATGAGATTCTTAACAGCATTCGAAAAATTTAAAACATTTTTTTTTGTGAATTCCTCAATTATAAACAATTGAGTTGTTTTGAGTATAAAGTTGTGAATGTAAATTATTTTACCTTAGCCATAGTAGAGAATATAATTTCGTTAGAATCATGAGAGAAATCAAGCTCAAATTAAGCTCAAAACATTTATTAGAATAGTTAATTCCTACGGTTAAGTCGTAATTTGATTGCAACCGGATGCCCATACGTCATCCTGCCCGCACATTCTATACTTAAACATCCATCCGGTCTCACCACGTAGAATCTGTACTCATTGCCCATCGCCAAACGTACAAACTTGCCGCCACTTGGTCTCATTAGTGCAGCACCTGATCCGCCCAGCAAACGACCCTTTACAATCTGCTTATCTTCAGCACCAGATGTGTGGCTCGACTCCCCGTTTGTTGGGCCCACTCTGGCTGCCGATGATGATAATAATAACGATGATCACTTCTTCAGTAAACAGCAGCGTTTTTTCTGCATCATTCCAACGCTGAACCGGGTAATAAAATGCCCGGTTGCAACGGGCCAGGCCAACCCGGCGATGATACCCCAACATTCGTAAATTGACCGCCACAGTTACCATCTTCTGAAGACCCTTTTGCGCGGAGGACCTTTCCGCCAGCCGGTAGTAGAGGTTTCTTGCGGATCGAACCTCCCTTCTTTTTGCGTTGTCCTTCGGCTGCCGCTGCTGAAGAACTGACGCCGCGCTTTGGAAGCTGCTGCTGCTGATGGTGGCTGGTGGCCCTCGGTAATTATAGGGTACGAAAGTTATGATTAATCATGATTTAAGGTACTTTTTAATTTCAATTTAGGACCAGATCCGGTGGCACGCAGGAGTGTTTATGGAGGTGTTAAAATCATGCCAATTGATCGGAAGTGAACGTGGGAAGAATGGGAATACCGCTGCCACAGTTTGGTTCTACGGAGTCTACTAAGAAGTTTTGAAAAGTTGGTTGTGTCGATCATGGCCGTTCATCGTCACCCGCGACAGACACGAGCAACGAAACAAAGAGAAACGAAAAAAGTAACTTTTTCAAAACTTTATTTTCCTAAAATTGCGATAACTAGCGATGATTACAAGCAAACTCCTTATGTTTGTTTTTATTTATTTTTTTGTAATTGTGTGCTCTACAACTTTGTAAAACATTGTTACACTCTTAAAAAAAAGCTGAAAAGTTAGAAAAAAAACAAGAAATATTAAAATGGAAAAATTTCTTGGTTAATGTAGATTCGAAAAGTACGTTAAGTTTCCCTTAAAATGACATGTTCCAAAAAAAAATACAGTTGAGTAACGCAAAATGGCAGAGTTTTTTTTTTAAATTTGTGTTTTTTTGATGAAAAAAACATTTTTTCGGAATTTTGAGAACGTCATCAAATCGGGCGTCCAATTTTACATTAAAGTCCCTTTGACATAAAATTTCAATCTTATCACTTTCAGACTACAAATTATTGATGTTTTTCGCATGTTCAAAAATGGAAGAGGTCGTACCGCACCTCCGTCACGAGATATCAAAAAACTGACCGCGGATTCGTGATCAGGGCAAAAGTTATCCCTTAGGGGTAATTCTCCGCCAACTCACACAGCAGTTGCCCCGACCCCTCTTCGATTTGCGTGAAACTTTGTCCTAAGGGGTAACTTTTGTCCCTGATCACGAATCCGAGGTCCGTTTTTTGATATCTCGTGACGGAGTGGCGGTACGACCCCTTCCATTTTTGAACATGCGAAAAAAGAGGTGTTTTTCAATAATTTGCAGCCTGAAACGGTGATGAGATAGAAATTTGGTGTCAAAGGGACTTTTATGTAAAATTAGACGCCCGATTTGATGGCGTACTCAGAATTCCGAAAAAACGTATTTTTCATCGAAAAAAAACACTAAAAAAGTTTTTAAAATTCTCCCATTTTTCATTACTCGACTGTAAAAAAATTTGGAACATGTAATTTTATGGGAAATTTAATGTACTTTTCGAATCTACATTGACCCAGCAGGGTCATTTTTTCATTTAGAACAAAAATTTTCATTTTAAAATTTCGTGTTTTTTTCTAACTTTGCAGGGTTATTTTTTAGAGTGTAACAATGTTCTACAAAATTATAGAGCAGACAATTACAAAAATTTTGATATATAGACATAAGGGGTTTGCTTATAAACATCACGAGTTATCGCGATTTTACGAAAAAAAGTTTTGAAAAAGTTGGTCGTCATCGATCATTAGCATAGCATTAGCATTAGCATTTGGAGGACGCCCCACCACCGGAAGGCTCCACAACGCTTATCCCACTGTTTGGTCTGGTTGTATTAGACCCTCATCCGGAACAATATTCCAACACGGGAGATACCATGTCTTCATCTTTAGATGAGTGTGTAATACTACCCAGGGCATAAGGGGGTCCAGGCCGGGTCCAAGCTATCCTCAGGGATATGAAGGATCGTTAGTAAACACCTATCTAAAGCGCGCAAGGACCCCTACGTCACCTTAGTGGTATAGATGTTTGTAGGGAGGTTTTGGACTCAATGTTAGTAGGAGAGGTAGAACCCTAGGATACACCTCGAAAGGCGTTGCGGGTTGGTTGTAACAGTATTCCTAATTCCAGTCTAGGCCCATCAAGTCGCCATGGCCTAGTGGTTAGCATTTTTGCTTACCAATCCAAAGGACGGGGGTTCGAACCCCGCCTCCAGTGACTTTGATTTTTCGTTCATATTCAGCATTTCAAGTATTTCTATGTCCTTAACTTTCTCGATGGGAGCAGATGGGAATCGAACCCAGAACCATTCGCTTACAAAGCGAACACTGTAACCATTCAGCCACAGCTGCTCATCTTGGTCGTCATCGATCATGGCCGTTTATGGTCACCCGCGACAGACACGGACGACGAAACAAAGAGAAACGCAAAAAGTAACTTTTTCAAAACTTTTTTTTCGTAAAATCGCGATAACTCGTAATGTTTATAAGCAAACTCCTTATGTCTATATATCAAAATTTTTGTAATTGTCTGCTCTACAACTTTGTACAACATTGTTACACTCTAAAAAATAACCCTGCAAAGTTAGAAAAAACACGAAATTTTAAAATGAAAATTTTTGTTCTAAATGTAAAAATGACCCTTCTGGGTCAATGTAGATTCGAATAGTACATTAAATTTCCCATAAAATGACATTTTCTAAAAAAATTTACATTCAAGCAACGGAAAATGGGAGGATTTTTAAAACTTTTTTATCGTTTTTTTCGATGAAAAATACGTTTTTTTCGGAATTCTGAGTACGCCATCAAATCGGGCGTGCAATTTTACATAAAAGTCCCTTTGACACCAAATTTCTATCTCATCACCGTTTCAGGCTGCAAATTATTGAAAAACACCTCTTTTTTCACATGTTCAAAAATGGAAGGGGTCGTACCGCCCCTCCGTCACGAGATATCAAAAAACGGACCTTGGATTCGTGATCAGGAACAAAAGTTACCCCTTAGGACAAAGTTTCACGCAAATCGAAGAGGGGTCGGGGCAACTTTTCCCGATTTCGTGTGAGTTGGTAGAGAACTACCCCAATGTTTTTTAGGAGAATTCATAGATTATTTTCTCTTCTCCCAATCAAATCCAATTCAGAAATAAGCACTACAGTGGACTCTCTTGTTGTCGATATTGAAGGGACCGTCAAGAGCGGAAGTTATCAATATAGAACGAAAACAATTGAACAATTTATTGACAGCTGGAGCATTATTGATATCGAGAAGATCGACAGCCAGATTATGTTTTTTTCTCAAAATCAAGCTTAAAGTGGCTATAATTCAAAAGAAATTGCAAAATCGAAAAAATGCAACAAATTTTTTTTTAACGAATTTCGATTTTTCCAGAAATAATTAAAATAAGACCAGATTTTGTAATATTTACATTCCATTTTTGCATGGATAACTGCAGAAAATACATGAGCAACTCTCTACGAAATCAGCCGATTTCGACCATTTTTATTTTTTTTGTATTTTTTTATTTGACTCAAACTTTGTGGGGGCCTTCCCTATGACCAAATAAGCTATTTTGCGTCATTGGTTCACCCATACAAGTCACCATACAATTTTGGCTGCTGTCCATACAAAAATGGTATGTAAATATTCAAACAACTGTAACTTTTGAGTGAATTTTCTGATCAATTTGTTGTCTTCGGCCAAGTTGTAGGTATTGTTGAGGACTTTTGAGAATAAAATAGGTACACGGAATTTTTTTTTGCAGATTTTTCTATCAACTTTTTTTTTACTAAAACTCAATTTCCCAAAATATGTATTTTTTGATTTTCGAGATTTTTGGATATGTTTTAGGGGACAAAAATCCGCAACTTTTGAGCCATAGAGAAACATGGTCAAAAAAGAAATAGTGATTTTTGGAAAAAATCGAAGTTTCATGCAAAAACAAGTTTGCCATTATTTTTTTATGCTAAATTGAATTTGCAATTGAAAAGTACTTTACAGATTTTTTGATAAAGGGCTCCGTTTTCAAGATATAGCCACCGAAAGTTTGATTTTAGCGAAATATTTGCAGTTTTTCAATTTATAAAAATAGTGACCATGAGTGACCATTTCTTAACATATATTTTTTAAAAAGTTCAGAAAATTTGCTATAAAATTGTCTTAGAGACATTGAAGATTGGACCTCGGGTTGCTGAGAAAGAGCCGCTTTAAGAAAAAGAAACACGAAAATTGAAGTTTTCTTAATATCACCAAAAAAAACACACCATTTTCTAATGACGATATCTCAGCAACTAATGGTCCGATTTTCAATGTTAATACATGAAACATTCGTGAAATTTTCCGATCTTTTCGAAAAAAATATTTTGAAAATTTTTAAATCAAGAGTAGCATTTTGAATGGGCGTAATATTCAATGTTTGGCTGAACTTTAAAAAAAAACTATTTTTAGAAATGGTCACTCGTGGTCACTATTTTAAAAATTGAAAAACTGCAAATATTTCGCTAAAATCAAACTTTCGGTGGCTATATCTTGAAAACGGAGCCCTTTATCAAAAAATCTGTAAAGTACTTTTCAATTGCAAATTCAATTGTGCATTAAAAAATAATGTCAAACTTGTTTTTGCATGAAACTTCGATTTTTTCCAAAAATCACTATTTTTTCAAAAATTCATAACTCGGCGGCAGATTTTTTGACCATGTTTCTCTATGGCTCAAAAGTTGCGGATTTTTGTCCCCTAAAACATATCAAAAAATCTCGAAAATCAAAAAATACGTATTTTGGGAAATTGAGTTTTTGTGAAAAAAAAGTTGATAAAAAAATCGGCAATTTTTTTTCCGTGTACCCATTTTTATCTCAAAAGTCCTCAACATTACCTACAACTTTGCCGACAACTTTGATCAAAAAATTCACTCAAAAGTTACAGCTGTTTGAATATTTACATACCATTTTTGTATGGACAGCTGCCAAAATTGTATGGAGACTTCTATGGGTGAACAAATGACACAATATAGCTTATTTGGTCATAAAGAAGGCCCCCACAAAGTTTGAGCCAAATCAAAAAATACAAATAAAATCCATTTCCGGTTTTGGTAGAGAATTGCTCACATGGAAACTAGGGTGACAAGAAAAATTGAAAATTTTGGAAATCTGAAAAGTGAAAAGATACCCCCCTGGCTCGATTTTTTAGGCAATAATAAGTAGGCTTAGTGATTTTTCACGCACGGAACTTGCAATTTTCACGGGGACCTCAATTTCAAAACACCAAATTTCACGCAAATTTCGCGGAACTTGAAAAATGTTAAAATAACTCTGAAAATCCTTTGTTTAAATCACAGAAACTACGTTTTATGCTTCACGATATATTATTCTTCGATAAACTAAAAAAATCTTCACTAAATTTGAATGCAACACAAAAAAAATCCTCTTGGCTTATGGATGGGCTCTATATTTATATATTTTGAAACAAAATGTAGGGCACGCGTATTCTCACTAACTGAACTGCTCTTATATTATTCGACTAATAAAGCTAAAATGTATTCTGTTATATATTTTTACATTTTATTGAATTTCATATCAAAAGCAAGCATTAACAAACTTGTCCAGTCAGAATGAGTAAAATAAAATGAATTTTCTGCGACGTTTAGTCCATTCAACATATTTTTTAAGGGTTTAAGCTAACTCTTCAAAAACTAAATTCAAAATCAATTTGCAAAAATAACATAATTTTTAACAAAATCGAAATTTTTATTCTAAATGAGAAATGAAACCAAAATAGTAGTATTTTTTTAATTTCACGGGAATCATCTACCAAAATAAACACATATAGTTAAAACTAAACAGGCCTAAAAAAACATGATGTGTTTCTAAAATGTGATTCTAAAGTTAAATAATACTCTTCATTTTATTTTGAATTGATTTGAATTGAAATAGCAGTGAAATTTTTAATACAGCGAATGAAAATATTACTAAATTTAGTTGGATTCTAATAAAATTCAAAACTCTGAACATTTCTTCAAATGGTTTATATCAACTTGACACACATATTTATTCAAGCTTTTTAATTGAAAACTATTAAAATTTAATTAAATAGTCTTTTTGGATGAAATATTTATTAATTTGTTATTAAAAAAAAATATTTGAGAAAATTGATAAATTTCACGAATTTCACGCCGTCCATGAAATCGTCAAAAATCACTAACCCTGTATTAGTAATTAAACCAGGGTATTATCTCGCTTAATTCTACAGTAGTTCATAAGATTATTTTTATTCCTTTTTGTATTTGATAAATTATTTTGAGAAAAATCGTTACATTTTCAAAAAACTTAAAATTTCACGGGATTTCGAGGAAAAAGCCAAACTTCGCGGATTTCACGCTGTCCGCGAAATCGTGAAATTTCACTTACTCTAATAATAAGTAACTGTGCCAAATTTAAGCCAAATCGGTTAAGGTTAAGGGGTCGATTTTTATCGTTGAGGTTCATATGGGTTCCCATTCGCTCGCTAAAATGAATGGGGAAAAACATCGGTTCAGAATTTTGGCAGCAGGTGGCGCAGATCTCGCCAAAAATTGTCCAAATGTGAGATTCTATTATTTATAAGAGGAAAACTTGAATTGTTCTTGCCTACCAAAATTAAGATAATAACAACAAGTATCATTCGTAAATGGCAGTTTCTTAAAAATTGTCGCTGAATATCACAATTTCTTTAAATGAAGTTTGGTTGGCCCAATTTAGAGACAAAAACCCCATTTTAGATTATATCTGCACCAATCCTTTCATAACCTGGTATTAAATGTCTTGCACGTTGATGAGGCAATTGAGATGTCTTGTTCATCAATTAACATCAAAGCCTGGATAAAAGTACACCATTGTCCCGTCCAGCCCAGTATCTCATCGCATCAGATGGTCAAATTGAGATATCCATGTGTCCATGCGCCTGTCAAATAATCCGACAATCCAAGTTGACTCGAGTCATGCCCGATTTGGTACCCCATAAGCTAAACTCTGGCCGGCAGTAGCGCGCCGAAAAGCAACTGTTGTTTCCGTGGGGCGCAAACAAGAAATCCTCAACTAATCCGTTGAACGCCGACAAGATTAAAATATATATAGAAAAGAAAGCAGAAATGATTTGTATCACCAATTCAAATCAATTGAAGTTTTCTTTTCCCACTCATCACCCTCTGCTCGATTCCCAGGACGGTTGCGTTTTTTTGTTGTTGTTTTAGTTTGGGAACTCTCCGGCCACGGGTCCGGCCGGTCAAATTCCCCGTCGCACAGAAGCAACAGGTTTGCGGGTCGTTCTCCCGTTAAAAACTCCTAAGCCCAAATTCAGCCGGGTAGCAGCAGCAACCGCACACGTATGTCAGTACCGTGGCACGATGAAGGAAAATTATAAATAATAATTTGTATATATGGTCAACGTGGTGCTGGATTTGCCGGCGAGGGTGCCCGGGCCCGAGTGTGAACCCTCTCGAGGAGAGCCACCACCACACGCGGTCAGGTCGCCGGCGACTTAACGGAACTGAAACTGGTTAGCGAAATTAATCTAATTGAGTATGTTGGTTTAGAAAAACTGTTTAGGAACTGTCAATCATTACCGCCACTAATTAGGAACTGGTTTTTCATGGACGTCGCGGGCACCCTCCCGTCAGTCGCCACATATATGGATGTGGTATTGCTTAATCCTTTGGCGCTGTTCCTTGCGTAGTACGAGAGGCTAAGGAGTTTGGAAGCGTACCTTGGGAACCAAAAAGGGGAAGAGAAATTGTACAAAGGTATAACCAATAAATAGAAAATGAATAATAAATTAAGAAAAAGTATATTTGTACTTTTTCTTAATTTATTATTAATTTATAATTTATTTATTTTTTAATTTTCAGATTTTTTTTTGCTGGAAAAAATCAAGTACCTGGATTAACACTAATCTTCATGACAGCTGTTTCAAGTTGAGCTACGTTTTTACGTTCAATTTTTTTGACAAAGCTTTTCTTCCATCATAATGACTTATTTTCTCTCAAAAGATAAACTTACTTTAAATGACTCTATCCCCAATATTTCCCACATAAACGCCCCGATAAGTCGTTCATCGTTTGCAACTTCTTTAGCGGACTTTGAGCACAACCTATCTCCCCTTGGAAACCTCAGTTGTGATCGATTGCCCTTATTACGAGCCGCGCAGAACGTTCTGTCCGCGGACGAGACTCTGGTTCCGCTGATTCCGGGAGCAATCGAAGGAAAACACACAGCCATATATTACCCCCTTTCCCCCCGACAAGCTGCTACCGGCTTGCAAAACCTTAAGACCCCGCGGACAGCCCCCATGGCCTTAAGGGGAGGACGAGAGAGTTTGCAGGTCGTAAACACCGGCGAAAATAACTCCGCGCCAGTTGGCCTCGGAGGAGTCTCCTCACCAAACCCCCGGGAGCTTTACGTAAGGTTTGAAAGTGAAAAATAAAACAATCACTGCAAAACCCACACTCATATATCAACTTTCATATTTCGGTAATTTATTGTTTTAATTAATTTCAATGCTAACCAAAAACCGCGTGCGCGTGCACGCTCATTCATGGAGTACGCGCGGGATACAAGTCCAAGAAAGGAGTCCGCACTCACTTTCAAGCCAAACAAGAAGTCGTGCCTTAATCGTCCCCATAAGTCACACTGACCTGACCCCGCGTCTGATACGGTACGGTATGACCCCTGGGTTGCGTCTGCCAGGGCGGCGGTGAAATGCCATGGCGGTTGCGACCCGCGGTTCACGAGCTGGGCGCGTAGATTTTTGGGGCCACGACAACCAGCAACAGCAGGTCCGGACTGAGCTGCGTGCAAATGATGAATTTCCTTGAAACTTCATCGCGCTTTATGGTCTGAAGAAAGGGAAGCGGTGAGAAATATTCATGTTGAAGGGTTCGCTTTCATTTACTACGTCCATGCAAACCTATTCTGTAAATTTAAACTTTTAATTTTTGAAAAAAAATTCAGGCTGTTGAAAAATAGTGGAAGTAATGTGCGAAGAATGAATATACGGCAGTTCCAGGTCAAACACGCAGTATCTTTTTTTAAGGTGGCCCAATAATGTTGGTTTCGTAGATTTTCGCAAAACTACATTTCAAAAACGCACCAATAAATTAAAAAAAATTACAAATACACAAACAGATCCAATGTAAACATTTTTTTACAGGAACCAAAAAGACTCTACCTGAATTTATTTTTGTATAATTTTTTGGAAAGTTTTACGAAACAATCGAACCTACATACTTAGATTTTTTTACCGAATTTGGTAAAGTTTACCGAATTGTCAACAGTTCGGTAAACCGAAAACTACCGAATTCTGTAAAAACTTATCAAAATTCGGAAATGAAGTTAATTATTGTTCATCGTACAACCGAAAATCGGTAAAATTTTGTTCATTTTGACAGATGGTTTACCGATCAGCACTTTACCGATTTTTCAACTACCGAATTCGGTAAAAAAATAAGTGTATATAGTACCATGGTTCTCCAACTAGTATCCAAGTAGATTTTGCTGAAGAAACATTGTGCGTAAAGTTTGATAAATGTACCGAGATATGTTTACCTTTTTTTTGTTTCAAAAAATCATATATCAGAATATTTTTGTCCATAGGCTCTTTGGTCCCGAGACTTTCAAATTAGTAAGCAATGTTTACATAAGATCTAGACATGTGTTTGGCAATGTTTTGAAAATTTATTTGTATTTTTCATTAAAATTTTCAATTCATTAACATACTTTTACAATGCGGCGCGCTAAAGCTGGTTAAGCCGAGTTTTAATTTGTTTTGTGAAAATCTATGAAAAAGCAATTATTACTTTTGCTGGTTTTCCAAAAAAACAACGTCATAGAAAATTCAATCGCTCAATTGAGACTCAATTTAACATTCCCAAAATTATTATTTTTTGAAATGATTATTTGGTGGAAAATGTATTTAAAAAAAGGTAGTCTTCTTTTTCCTGCATTAAAAAATGCCATCGTAGTAATTATTAAGAATTCTACATTTTTGTTATTTAGATGAAACTTTCACCGTACTTTCTGTATGTGAGCAATTCTCTGAGATTTCGGTCATTCGATTTTTTTGTATTTTTTAATCCGGCTGAAACTTTTTTGGTGCCTTCGGTATGCCCAAAGAAGCCATTTTGCATCATTAGTTTGTCCATATAATTTTCCATGCAAATTTGGCAGCTGTCCATACAAAAATGATATGTAAATATTCAAAAATCTGTATCTTTTGAAGGAATTTTTTGATCGATTTGGTGTCTTCGGCAAAGTTGTAGGTATGGATACGGACTACACTGAAAAATAATGATACACGGTAAAAAAAATTGGTGATTTTTAATTTTACTTTTTGTCACTAAAACTTGATTTGCAAAAAAACACTACTTTTATTTATTTTTTTTATTTTTTGATATGTTTTAGAGGACATAAAATGCCAACTTTTCAGAAATTTCCAGAATGGGCAAAAAATCTTTGACCGAGTTATGATTTTTTGAATCAATACAGATTTTTTTAAAAAATCGAAATATTGGTCGCAAAATTTTTTCAACTTCATTTTTCGATGTTAAATCAAATTTTAAATCAAAAAGTACTTTAGTGAAATTTTGATAAAGTGCACCGTTTTCAAGTTATAGCCATTTTTAGGTAACTTTTTTGAAAATAGTCGCAGTTATTCATTTTTTTAAATTAGTGCCCATGTTTGCCCACCTTTGAAAAAAATATTTTTGAAAAGCTGAGAAAATTCTCTATATTTTGCTTTTTTGAACTTTGTTGATACGACCCTTAGTTGCTGAGATATTGCCATGCAAAGATTAAAAAACAGGAAAATTGATGTTTTCCAAGTCTCACCCAAACAACCCACAATTTTTTTATGACGATATCTCAGCAACTATCGGTCCGATTTACAATGTTAAAATATGAAACATTCGTGAAATTTTCCGATCTTTTCGAAAAAAATATTTTCAAAAATTTTAAATCAAGACTAACATTTCAAAAGGGCCAAACATTCAATATTACGCCCTTTTGAAATGTTAGTCTTGATTTAAAAATTTTGAAAATATTTTTTTCGAAAAGATCGGAAAATTTCACGAAAGTTTCATGTTTTAACAATGTAAATCGGACCTATAGTTGCTGAATTTTCCTGTTTTTTAACCTTTGCATGGCAATATCTCAGCAACTAAGGGTCGTATCAACAAAGTCCGAAGAAGCAAAATATAGAGAATTTTCTCAGCTTTTCAAAAATATTTTTATCAATAGTGGGCAAACATGGGCACTATTTTAAAAAAAATGAAAAACTGCGACTATTTTCAAAACAAATTTGATTTTGATTTTAAAAATGGATTTAATTTGAAAACGGTGCACTTTATCAAAATTTCACTAAAGTACTTTTTGATTGCAAATTCGATTTTACATCGAAAAATGAAGTTAAAAAAATTTTGCGATCAATATTTCGATTTTTTGAAAAAAATTGTATCGATTCAAAAAATCATAACTCGGTCAAAGATTTTTTGCCCATTCTGGAAATTTCTGAAAAGTTGGCATTTTATGTCCTCTAAAACATATCAAAAAATAAAAAAAATAAAAATAGTTTTAATGACAAAAAGTAAAATTAAAAATCACCAAATTATTTTTTACCGTGTATCATTATTTTTCAGTGTAGTCCATATCCATACCTACAACTTTGCTGAAGACACCAAATCGATCAAAAAATTCCTTCAAAAGATACAGATTTTTGAATATTTACATATCATTTTTGTATGGACAGCTGCCAAATTTGTATGGAAAATTATATGGATAAACTAATGATGCAAAATGGCTTCTTTGGGCATACCGAAGGCACCAAAAAAGTTTCAGTCGGATTAAAAAACACAAAAATTAAAATTTAAGAAAAAAAACCGAGAAAAAACCGGCTCATGTTAAAGGATCTATCTTGCATTATTTTTATTTATTTTTTCAAACATTTACCCACACAATTTTTAGGATTTGTTATACGAAATGCGCATGTAAATATTCAAAAATCTGTATTCTAAGATAGTATTTTCTAATAGACTTTGTCTAAGCCAATGTTATAGGATATGATAAGAAATATGTGCACGTACACGAAAGAATATTAAGTAATAATGTTTTTTTAAAATATTTTTTAATTGATATAATAGTTCTAGAAAATATTAAACATGTCGCCATACAAAAATGACTGTCAATTTCAGATGCATTGCAATCAAAAATGACTCATCAATTTTGTGAAGTGCAGTTTTAGAATTTTATAGATTGCAGATTTAAAAAAAAATAGTTACATTTCATTGATTATTTTCAATTGTTACGCTTGATTCTAAAATTTTGAAATTATTTTTATGAAAAAGAACAGAAAATTTCACATGTTTTTATTTTCAGTAATGAAAATCGAGTCAATGTCACCGAGTTTCTCACAAATTGCTGTATTTCAGTAACCAGTACCCCATGAATAAAGTTTTAAAAAAGAAAATTTTTCTCTGCTGTTGAAAGTATTTTGCGGGGATGCTTTTCCATGATTAAAATACATAAATTACAAAAAATATATTTTTTAAATTGCCTGCTTTAAAATTTAATTGAAAACGGTGATTAAAAATGCTAAAAAATATCATCTAATAAATTGTCAGCTTTAAAATGCTTATCAATTAAAACGGTGAATTAAATTGTAATTATTTTGTTGAATTGCAAAATATCGTTTTATTGCAAATTTGATTTTGCTCTAAGAATTAATGTTATGGAATTTTGACCATAGGTTGGTTATTTCCAAAAATCATAATTTTTCAAAATAATTATAGCTCCGGCACCACTTTTTCACTCTTAATCAAGTGCATAAGATGCATTTGTCGTTTTAAGGCAATTTAAATTTTAGCAATAAGGTCGTTGTTTTTTCAAAGTTTAAGCCCTTAAAAATCGGCCCGAAAAATCAGGAGGCAGAAAAAATCCAAAACATTTTTAAATATTTAATATTTCTTGTTATAAAATATTTCTTGTGATAAAAATCGTATTATGTTTGAATGTTTGAGATCAATAGAAAATATTTAGATTTTTTGTAAAGTTCCGGTGCACGCTACCGCTAATTTTTTTTTTTCGTTCACAAAAACAAATTCGTTAATACAGTCCAGACTCGATTATCCGAAGGCCTTCGGAAAATCAAAACTTCAGATAATCGAATCACGAAATAATTTTTTTTTTTCGTTGTCTAATTTTTGATTGTCGAGCTTAGGTATGACCCCTAAACTACGCTAAAATGATTTAGAATTTTTAAATCCAAGATGGCGGCCAAAATGGTGGTGATGCAATAATGAAATAATGCATTTCATTTTTTTTAATAGGCAATCAATAACTCAAATTTGACTAAAAGGGGGTAGTAGAACTCAAATTTATGTTAAAAACAAGAAAATGAAAAAATACGAAAACATTTTTTTTGTTCGTGATTCGATTATCCGAAGTCCCATACAAACCTTCGGATAATCGAACTTCGGATAATCGAAACTTCGGATAATCGAGGCTTCGGATAATCGAGTCTGGACTGTACTTATTTATTTTAGAGGCTAATGATTGCAAAACTTTTGGACAGGTTTAAAATGCATTTTAAAACACGGTGACGGTTGAGCGGTACGACCCCTTTAATTTTTTTAACAGTCGATAAAAGAAATGTATTTCAATAATTTGCTGCCTGGAAATGATGATGATTTAGAAATTTGGTGCCAAATGGACTCTCATGTAAAATTGGAAGCCCAATTTGGTGGCGTCCATAAAATTCAGAAAAAAATATTTTTCATGGAAAAATATACAAAAAATATTTCACAACCACAGCATTTTTTCGATACTCAACTATAAACATAATTAACTTTTCAAATCTGAGATAATCCAGAAGGGTAATTTTTTCAGTTTTAAATTTTGTGTTTTTGTGACATTGTCGAGTATTTGTTCAGAGTTTATAACTTCGTCTTTACCCCATTTCCAATGTTTTGCTTGAAATGATCAATCTATAACAATAACAAATGCTCCAACAGCGCACAAACTGGAGCATCCAGCAAAACACACATTCGCAAGTAAAAATGCCACATGACTGATGTCCACTCTTTCATTCCCTTTTCCCAACCTCCACGCTCAAAACCTGTCCTCAGCAGTGACTCCGAATCCTTCCTTGAAAGCCTTCTCCTCCTCACCATCACAAGACACCACACATACCAAAGTCCCGGGCCCAACTCTCTCGCACCGGCCGCCGCACGGTTCATCGATCATTTTTCGGTTTAACTTTTATTTGAATTTGATTCCTTTGAACGTAATTATCTCTTTAGTTTTAAGCTGTCGTTTTTTGTGTGTGCCACGACCCTCTTCCGCCCAACCGAGGTTCCCACTGCATTTCGGTGACGACCCCGAGTTCGAGCGAAGGCCAATTGCTGTTGCTACTACTACTGCTTGCCCTGTGTGATCTTCGGACGGGGGGAAATTGGGACGAGACGAAAAGCTTTTTTTCCTCCTCAAAAGAGGCTCTCTTCCTCCTTGGTGCATTCTCGGGCAATGTTTTATCGGCACAGGAGGTGCTCGATTTATGAGTTCAGAAATAATCGGAAATTTCTTTTTTTGACTTTTATTGATTTTTTTGTTAAATAATTCTATAATTTCTCCTAAGTCTCGTTTGATTTACAAATTTTACTAAATAATTAACTAAACTTCTTTCAAATTGTATTGAATGATTTTCTGTATTGTTTATTAACTTATATTTTCAGTCTTTCAATTACTTTTTTTTGTTCCAAAACTAATTTTAATCAGAGTTTACAATTTATACAAATATATTCAAGATAGATTAATGAACTGAGCACAATCCCTTCTTCACTGTACTCCCCGGACCAATATTGACGTGTCTTAAAACTTACTTTTATTTTTATTATTTGTGTTTTAAGACTGATTCGTATAAATTATCTCGTGGGGAAACATTTATGAATATTCATTCGCGCGAGAGCGAGCTAGAGGGAAGCGAGCGCGCTCGCGCGAGTGCAAAACTTACACTCGCGGAGAGCCTCAAAAAATCCTTCCCGAAATCGCGTATATCGAACACGCATTTTTAATGGAAAATAAAATAAAAAGGCTCAAGCGGGGAGAGAGTGCATCGCGGTCGAAATTCTCGACCGTCATTATCGCGAGCTCCCTCTCGCTCGTCGTGACAGGCGGCTCCACCGAACGACCCTCAGCAACCGTGGACATCATCGCTGGATGACGGTCCTAATGAGATGAGGTGGTTTGGAGGTGTGTGTGTGTGTGCAAATCTGTGTCGCCCAGTCAATATAATGGCAAACTTTCAAACACATGGATGCGGATTAAAAGTCACGTAAAATCGATTCTGCGGAACACTTTTCGACTGACGCGAAAGGAGATCAAACTTATTTTATTAAAGTAGATATAATGTGTGTGTTTATTTTATTTTAATGGCCATCTCGATCTCGATCTCGTCACGTATCATCTTGTTCTGGGGAAAATCTCTGGATGATCGAAGCTTTGAGGATGAGAAGATTCTTTACGAAAAGCGAGCAACATTTTATTATTTTTTTTTAAGTTTGGTGTTCATTAGATTTGTGGGATAAAATCGGGAAAAATGCGATTACGTCTCCATATTGGAAAGCAGCTAGTTCCTCAAGTTCTGCCAAGACTACCAGGAGGAGGTTCCATCGTGATAAGGGGAACCATCTCAAAAATGTTTAGATATTAATTTGACGGGCATTTGAAAAACCTATAAAAGTCACCCCGGGCTATCAAAATCACCCCAGTTTACGGTACTAAAGAATCCTTTAATTTACAGATTTCAAGATTAAGCCACTTTTAAGTGGCTACACATCAAAAAGTTTAATTTTAACAGCAAAAATCCCACTTAAGATTTTTTTTAAATAGTGTTCATGATTATCCATTCCTGAAAATATTTTTCGAAAAGTTCAGAAAATTTCCAATAAAATTGCTTTAGAGACATTGAAGTTTGGACATCTGGTTACAAAATTTTTACGTTTTTTAAATCTCATCCAAACATTCCCACATTTTCGAATGGCAATATCTCAGCAAACCATGGTCCAATTTTCAATTTCAATTCAATTCAATCATATTACAATAAGTTCATTTGCAGTACCTACATAACAGAGTTTTGGAATCCTTTCAGCTGTGTGTTAAATCTCAATCCATAACTAAGAGATTACCAGGAGTAAGAAAAATATAGAAAAACTTTGCTAAAAGAGTTCAATTTTCAATGATGAAAAATTAAACATTTGTGAAATTTTATGATCTTTTCGAAAAAGAAATAATTTGAATTTTTTTGAATAAATACTAACATTTCAAATGGACATAATATCAAATGTTTGGCCCTTTTGAAATGTTAGTCTTGATTTCAAATTTCTCAAAATATTTTTTTGAAAAGATCACTAATCTTTCATTTTATTCGCTGTATTTCAGCAGTCCAGAGTCCAATCTTCAATGTCTATAAGGCAATTTTTTAAATTTTCTGAACCTTCAGAAAAATATAAATTTAGGAATAGAAAACCATGGACACTTTTTGAAAAAATCGAAAAACGTACTTTTTTCACTGAAATTAAACTTTAGGATGCTATACCTTGAAAAAGTGCAATTTTTCAAAATACATTGAAAAAAGTTTTTTTTCGATTGCAAATTTTATTTTACATTAAAAACTAAAGTAAAAAAAATTGACTGAAATTCCCATCGAATAAAAAAAAATAACTTGGTGGCAAAAAAAAAAGATAATTTAAAACCGGCTTCTTGGCTTCTTTGGTCATAAGGAAGGCTCGCACAAAGTTTGAGCCAAATCACAAAATACAAAAAAAACTAACTTAATCCACCTATGTGGTTGATGCCTTCCTCACTCTTTACTTACAATGGGTAATAAGATAACTCGGGACAGGGTTGCCAGATCTTCAATGTTTTGGGCTCGTTGCAAAGGTCTTTCGATTACCTAACCAACGATGGGTCGGATGATGGAACCGGACTTTGTTTAAATACATTTAAGTGAGATCCGGCTACAAAAAAAGTACATGAATGTCACTTAAGTTGTCATAACTCGAGACAGGGTTGCCAGATCTTCAATGTTTTGGGCTCTTTGGAAAGGTTTAGATTATAACATGATGATATTTGGTGCGATTTCCTGCCACTAATTCAACTTCAGAAAATATGTGAAAACACATTTTTATACATAACTTTTTAACTACTTATCGAAACTTCAAAAAATTCAATAGCACCATAATAGGACCCTAAACCAAGTCGAATGCGACTAGTTTGGTCAAAATCAGTTCAGCCAGTGCTGAGAAAACTGAGTGACATTATTGGTCACATACAAACACACATACACGCAGACATTTGTTCAGTTTTCGATTCTGAGTCGATATGTATACATGAAGGTGGGTTTTCGAGCTTCAAATGAAAAGTTCATTTTTAGAGCAGGATTTACTTCAGTGAGGAAGGCAAAATGTAAAAAAGTTGCTGATGTTGTTAAGAATTGCTCACGTGACCTTCTAATTAGAATGTTTGACCCCAACCCAAATTTTATTAAAAGTTTTAGTCTTTCAGCTCTGATCAAAGTCAAGGAGGGGCAAAAAAAGCTTAATTTCAAGCCAAAAAGCTCTTTTTTTATCACAAGAGTTATGCTACTATCACAACTTATGCAAAATATCGATGAATTTATTGTAAAAAATTGTTGTCCAAAAGTTTATTTTTTTTAAAGACTTTAAAAAAATCATTAAATATGCAAAAATTAGCGTTGTTTGCAATCGATTTTGTATGTTCTTCTCTTATCTTTGGGAATTTTTTCTACAACCAAACATCAATAGCGAAATTTAGCGATTTGTGTAAAGTTTATGATAAAAAGTTAAAAAGTTAAGTTAAGTTAAGATGAAACATTAGATAAACGTATAAGATAAGATGAAACTTGAGATGAGATGGGATACCAGCTATCATTTTTGCTTGCGAACTTTATTCATCCGCGAAAGAGAGAGTAGGCAAATCACGCAAAAGAAAATCGCTTCCGAAATTCTCCAAGGAAATCAATCTGCTGATGATTTTTTGTGAATTTCTTTGTCAGCACCACTTAAAATTATTTATTTCGTTTTGTTCACACACATTGCCCATCTAAAAAATGTGACAGGTCATTTTTCGACGTGTGACGTTTCACTTGCCAGTGTAGTACTGAAAAAGATTTTCCGCTGAATAATCAAGATGATGATTTTTTTAGAAGTTAAAAAGTTAAGTTAAGTTAAGATGAAACATTAGATAAAAGTATAAGATAAGATGAAACTTGAGATGAGATGGGATACGAGCTATCAGATATCAGTTATGATATGTAATGAGATGGGATTTGCTATCAGATATGATGTGAGATATGCGTTATGGGATATGAGATGAGCTGTCATGCTTTATTTATGCCTCATACAATGCAGTTCATTGCAAAACCAGCTCGAAACGAAGTTAAACTTCACAATGTCCCATATCTTTTCCGAATCGTTGCCATAATGAGCTCCTCTGAGGCGACGATGACGAAAATGACGAGAGAAATGGCGATGACGCGACACAGTTACACAGTGAGCAGCTCCTCATCACCAGTCTCCCACCAGTTCCATGTCAACCCCAACACTCCCTCTCGGTCTCTTCATTGATGCCAATTCTCGAAACCAACCGAGATGCACTTCTGCGAGTGGCCCAGGCCCCGGTTCCAGGCCACGAAAAGAGCGCACAAATGCCACGGATGCCGAACTACCGAAACATTTTTCGTCCGTCGGCCAAAAACATCGAAAAACTTGTCTACATTAACGTCTCGGTTATGTGACAACTTTTTATTGTCCTCGCCGGGCTGTGCCCCGTGTGTGTGTGCATTTAGTGTGCCCAATGTTTTGTGTGTCCATCAGGTCTCAGATCTTCTGCAGCGACTTTGAGTCGCGCGTTTTACGACCAGCATTGGGGCATCATCGGTGGAGATCGGTGGTATTCGGGTTCGATGTAGAGATATCGCTGGCTGATGTTTTTTGATGGAGCACAGATATAAAATTTTTGAAGCATATTTGTACGCTTTCGGGGGGACGTGAAAAAAAGCGAGGTTCCGAGGGCCTCATTTGCCAACATGCCGAGCCAGACACAAAAGAACATGTCCGACATGAAATTTGACGAGATTTTTGCGACAGGCGATAACTGTTTTGTAACCTCGCCGGTGTAAAACTGATCAGGTAACTGTAGTTCCAGAAACTAGGTCTAAAAGTCAATCCAAAGCATAAGGAACTACCCAACCATATTTATTATTACAAAGTTTGTCTCAGATTACCGTTCAAATGTCACAAATCCCTTGAAATCGTTTATCGTTGACACGGTTCCACCCAATAAAGATAACAGTATTTGGTTTTTAATTGCAGCGCATTCGAAAAGTCCATCCGCAATGCTACCGAAACTAATGTCCACAATAATCCCCGCCAAAAATCGCTCTCATTACGCCATCGCTGGCCGCTCCCTCGCAGGAATTCGCGTCCACTATCGGCGCGCTGTTCCATTTAGTGGTATTTAATTTCTTAATGTAAAGCTTATCACCTACTGCATTCGTGCAGCACTTTCGTCATGCTGAAGCAGGGAAAAAAAGAGCAGAGGAAAAAAAAGCCCCCAAAATCAAAGTAAAACGTTACTCTTATTTTCACACACAGTTTTTGTTTTTTTTTTTCGTGCAAACCACTCAAGTCCTCTTCCTGGGTCTCAATCCTTCAAAAGCGAGCGCACAGCCAATCTCTTTCCCGAGAGGGTCTTTCGCGACGGACGGACCCCAGATGAGAGTCGGTCGTAATATCAGTAACGTTCGACTTGGCGGCGCGGCCCTGGTCTTATCGGGCGGCCTTTTCGGGGGCCCATTATTGACCCAAACAGCCGGGCAAATAACCAGGCACTTCGGTTTCGTGGGGAGGGGGACGGAGCGCGAATACACAAAGTTATATATTGCATGTATTTAACGAGAGATAATAATACATTTATATTACATTTCTGCACCTTCATCTCATCGTTTTGCGATTTTTTTTATTTCATTGCTTTGCCGGCAGTTCGTATCCTCGTGCTCGGGCCGAAAAGGAGCTGATATTTTGCGGGGCAAGAATATTAAAAGCCGGAAAATCATTATATTAAAACTGCTATTATAAAAATTAGGCGGGTACAAATTAGGACGATACTTCCTTATCGCAGCGGAAGGTTTTTGCGGGAATTAATAATATTGCACATTCTGATCTTCAATCAGTACCAACAACAATAACCAAAAATGTTTCACACAAGACGCAGTCTGACAGTTGGCCTTTCTCCATGCTGCAAGGCAATGCAATTTGCTCAGATCATCGATCAGTCAATCCGTCAATTGAACCTTGATGAAGATAAGCCCGACAGATCAGACGTTCGAGCACGTCAAACTTTTTACACGTTTACACTTTTTCATCCTTTCTCTCATTTTTTTCTTTTCTTTTTTTTTGTTTTGCTGATCAAGAATTGAAGTTGATGATCCTGATGCAAAAGTACGAAATTTTAAAATGATTTTTCTTCTAAATGGGTTATTGCAGATTTGAAGAAAAAAACTATCCTAAAATACACTCAAAACTGAGCAGCGTTCGTCCGAGAGAATAATGGCCTCCAGTCGAGAGAATAGTGCTACTATTCACGGACACAGAGAACACAGCTTGAGATGGGCGAGAGAGGTATTTCCTCGAGGTTCATTTGCAAAAAAAAAAAGTTCTTCCTTCAAAACAAAACAAAAATACAAAAGTGTCGACAACGGGAATCGAACCAAAGTTCTTTGACATACTAACGCAATGTCTTGACTGCCTTAGCCACCACAGCTTGGTGACTAAGGATGTTAATGTATGACACATGTTGGAGATTTGTTGTATCAATTAACGAATGAACACATTTGTTGCCGTAGAACTTTTCAGCATTTATTTTGAAAAGTGTTACTATTCGATTTTGATATTTTTGGTACAGAAAAGTAGGCCTTTTTGTCGTTCAAGAACGACAAAAAAGTAAGCAGTTTCACGACTGAATTGCAACAAATAACATGTGCCAATGGGACCATCCACAAACCACGTGGACACTTTTTTGGAAATCTGCATTTTGGAAATAATAATGTTGAGACAAACCTTACCGCCCTTCCGATATCTTAAATGGAGCTCAGATTCGTGATTAGGGACCAAAATTACCCCATAGGACAAAGTTTCACGCAAATTGAAGAGGCAAATTTTTGCGATTTCGTTTGAGTAGGCATAGAATTTCTCAATGACAAAAAATTAATTTAAAAAAATCTAGAGTTTTGTTTGAAAAGGTCCTATAAACATATGGAACAAAATCCCAGAATCAATGAGTATCGCAAATACGATTTTTTCGGAATTCTGAGTGCATAATCAAATCGGGCGTCCAATTTTACATAAAAGTCCCTTTGACACCAAATTTCTATCTCATCACCGTTTCAGACTGCAAATTATTGAAAAACACCTCTTTTTCGCATGCTCAAAAATGGAAGGGGTCGTACCGTCCCTCCGTCACGAGATATCAAAAAACGGACCTCGGATTCGTGATCAAGGACAAAAGTTACCCCTTAGGACAAAGTTTGACGCAAATCGAAGAGGGGTCGGGGCAACTGCTGTGTGAGTTGGCGGAGAATGACCCATCGACAATGAGTAAGTGACTTCTGACCATAGAAACGAAAATCAGAACCATTGGTTTAGATTTAAAAAGTTAAACAACGTTATTTAAAACATGATAAAACAGATGTAAAAAACCTCCAAAAAACCCAGACACGATTTCACTCCCAGCCGTAATGATCCAAATTCCTAAGAATTGCAAGCCAGTTGTCAATCCCGTTGCAGGTGTGCTCAAGCAAGCAGACAGCAGTGACCATATGTGCACTTTTCGTTTCTGCTCCTTAAAACCCTCTCCCCCCTCCTTCCCACTTTCCCCTTAACTTTCCCCTCCCGTGATATCATCAGAAATCCTGATGAGATAATAATATTGTCAGTACACTGTCACATTTGGCAGGCGAGCTTCAACATCGATTCCAGTGACAGTTTGTCGTCGTCGATGTCAACGCGCGGCATCCTGAAAGCTTCCCCCAGATGTCTTGAGTGGGGGGAGGAGGAGGTGGGCCTCCTGGGTGGGAAGGTGGGGCGGTATTTCCCATGACACTTGTCCCTTTCTCCATACACGCACGCACACACATATTTACTTGCGAGCGCAATTCATCTCCTTACACAAAGCAGATCATCAGCGGAGGTACGGTACAACCGCGTTAATTGGATAGAGATTGAGCCAAACGAAGGTGGTAACTTTATTGTCTTGTTTACAGTCTTGCGCTTGGATACTAGAGAATACCTTAGGTGGTAATATGACGCCTTGGAATGCAATACATTAAAACATTTTAGTGGCCAGGCCTACTGCATAAAGTTTAACGCAGAGAAGATTCGTTGAGTTTGGTTGAGCAAGGACGCTCAAAACATCTTATCATAAGGTGTCTTACTAGCAACGTTTCACTGTCCAACTCAAAAAAAGCTTCTGGATGAAGCCAAGTAAAGCGTTGCAGTTGACAAATAACAGCGAGCCAGCATCCCCGAGAGAGACAGAGAGCGAAAGATCACGTACGCACACACTCCAAAAAGTGTCCAAATGAGACACGACCCGATCGGAAGATGAGCGTCCCGGCCGGCGGAGTGAGCGGGACGGGATCACAAGTATTAAATCGTTTAATGGCGGAAGATTTCTGATAGGCTGCTTTTTATGAGTCGCGTCCGCGGACCGCGGAACGGCCAACACGGGAAGAGGACCGGGAGAGTGGGATGAACGGCTAATAAATGAAATCAAAAAATACGAGGTAAAATAATCTCTGGAAATATAAAAAAGGCCCATTCCAACCCTCTCTCTGACACATACGCGGCGCGCGATCAGCATCATCGTCGTTGTCATGTCGGGCGGTTGACGATCGGAAGACACGTCCGAATGATGACGACGACGGTTTGAGATGCCGAGCGACTGCAATGCGCCGCGGTGCAAGAGAGGGAGGAAGGTTTTTGTTGGGTGTTTTTTTTAGGAGTGTTGCAGTTTTGTGACGATGTGGTTACAGTATATTTTTGCTCTTTTGGGTATTACCATTGTTATGAAGGTTATTCATTTATTTGTGTTTAAAAAGTTTATTACTTTTTAAATAATTCTTGCTCTAGCTTGAAACGTCATTTGTGAACAAAAACGAGATCAACAAAAAAAATTAATACATGTCTTCGATACCTTTTCATAAGGATTGAAAAAATGTATTGGCTCCTAGGTTTTTCAAACTATCTTTTATATCAATCGCTTCAAGAATAAGGTGAGAGACCATCCTCAAACATCCATTAAAAGCTTGTATATACGAATCCAAGTCCGCTTTTCGATTTGTTCAATTATTGACAATTAATGGCTATTTTGAGCTTAATTCATTTGAACCTTTAATATTTGCAATAATCAGTGTGGTTGGATACAATTGAATTAAAAAAAAACATAAGCAGGTTAGGAATTGACTCAAAGCGACTCACCAAAACCATCGAGAAAATTAGCGTATAACGATAACGATAATGGTTATCGCTATCGTCAGGTCAATAATCTACGAACTATAACGGCGATAATTCATTTTTAGAAGCTTTATAACATTGACCTAATCCAACCATATCATGTTAAATTGTCGAAGCTTTCACTAAGAATTTTTTTTTATGATGTAGTAAGTTCCAGAGTGTAAATAATCTATTTTTCTCACAAAATACCGTTTATTTTTTATATCAAACGTAGCGAAGTTAAATAATGTCGTCTTTTTTCGAAAATACACATATATTCATAATTTGCAATATGGTTATCAAACGATGACAAATTGTGTATGCATTTTAAAGATGATTTTGTTTTATAAAATTCTCAAATTTTAACAAAATTCCGTATTTTTCGAAAATACTCAAATTTTAATAACTTGCAAAATGGGTATTAAACGAAGTGGAATTTTTTATGCATTTTTTTATAAAAGAGTTTTCTAAATACTAAAATTTTCACAAAATACCGTGTTTATGAAAATACTATATTTTTTTTAGAATTTGCATTATGGTTTTCATACGAAGCAAAATTTTGTATGCATTTTCACTTCACTGAAGTTTCTTTTAAATCAGTGGTTTTCAACCTTTGTCGTTGCATTACCCCCTTGGCTTATTTGAAAGACCTTTTAAATTATTCCCCCCTCCCTCATTTTTAATTATTTTTTTGTAAAATTGAATAAATAACATAATTTTGAATTTAACAATTAATAATAAAAGATTGATGTTTTAAATCATGAATAAACGATTCAAACAAAAAAATTGAATTTGTGATTGCGAAATAAACTGAACTACTTTTGTTCTATTCAATTTGTTTGATTAAATCAAATATAATTGAAAAAGTTTTGTAATAAAAAAAAAATAAAGACATAGGGATTTCAAAAAAAGCTGAACGCAAAAACAGAAATCAATTCTGATATCTTTAGGAATAAAAAAAGTAAAAAAAAGTAATGATAGAAAGATCACAACAACAACAAAAACATATAAAAATGTACTTTAAGCCTGACAGAATTCAATCTTACACTAATTATTGTGAAGATAATTTTTTTAATTTTTTTTTTCAATTAAAGAACTGTTTGTAAACAAAAATTTAAACTTTCAGTTTTAATATAACAAAAAAAATGGTTTAATAATTAAGCATAAACCTCACCAAAATGCTAGAAGAAAATCAAATCAAACAGTCACAAACAATATTTTCAATGTATTTTAAAGAGCAACTCTGCCCATGTTCGCATAAATGTCCCATATGCAAAAACAGCAAGCTGAGAAAAACGCATTTGAAGTTTGTCCCATACATAAGGCTACGTGTTAAGTTTTCGCGAAAAATCTGGATTTCCTCCTGATTTCTAGAACAAAGTACTGGATGTTATAGGCTCTTTTGAAAGAGCACACAATTTTGAACCAAACTGCATTAATAACTCGAAATCGATGAAAATGCATATGGGACATTTATGCGATCAGGGGCAGAACTGAGATTGAAACGACAGCAAAAACACAAATTAATGAAAATGATCATGATGGATGGACATCTATTTAAAATATGTTTAAGAACTTTAATTTTTTTGTAAAACACTCCAATTTTCACAAAATATCATATTTTCAGAATACTGTGTTTTTCATTAAAATTTCAGCAATTTTTAAAATGTTCCGATATTTTGCAAAAATTGTAGTATTTTACAATCAAAACTATTATAAAGTTAAAATTTATGGAAAATTTCACTTAGTTTGATACCCATATTGGAAAAAAAAGGAAATTTTAGTATTTTAAAGAAATACGATATACTATAAAAAAAAATTGTATTTTACTAAAACATAATGAAGTAAAAATGCATACCCGAATTTCGCTTCGTTTGATATCCATATTGCAAATAATGAAAATTAGAGTATTTTCGAAAAGTACGGTATTCTGTTAATTTATTTGAGTACCTATTTATATTTTTAAACTTATTATTATCAGAAAAAATATTCTTAGTGAAATCTGCGAAAATTCAAAATTATGTCCACATTTTCAAAACTTTGTTTATGCCGAATCTTTATAACTCAAGTGATTTATTATGTCACCTGGTGGTCCTTTTGTTAGTAAGGAGTGAGGAAGACATCAACCTCATAAGTTGATAATGTTAATTTTTGCACTAAATCTGTTTACATTGAAAGAGTTATGCACATACATTTTTTTAACTTGGGTAATGTTGACTGTTTTCTTTACAAAATATTATTCTTTTAACCTATGAGATTTTAAATGTGGGATGTATTTTTATTGTTATCGGTTTCATAAGAGTTGATTGAAATTCCGAAATAAACAAAAAAATATTCAACTTGAAGTTTTTGGATATTACTCGGTATCGTAAATTTAAATGTAATAATACGGCTTTTTGTTACAAAATAATACTATTTTCTGCAAAAAAAAATCCATTGCATTGGTCGTGTATCTACCAAGTCAAGCCTAGTCAAATCACTTACTTGTTTCGTTTACAGCTCCTAGAATGTTGCCAACCAGTTGGCACTCAATCAAATTGCTAAATTACGGCGCTGCGCTCGCAAAAAAAAGTTCAGTACTACAACGTGTTAATTTATGCACCGCTCTACCAAAACCGGAATGTTGGTCATGTTGGCTCGAATCTCGGTGGCATATCGTTTCGCCCTCGCCAGCTGATTGAGGCCCTGGACAAATGTTTGAGCGTGTCGAATCGGCTTTGAGTCAACCAAACCACTTGGGCCTCGATTTCTCTCTGTCTAATGCAGGGCAAGAAGCTTTAAAAAACAGATGTAATCTCAAAGGTGGAGTGCAAACTGGGCGTCGTAGGTGGGGCTTTGGACGTAATTGGAAGGTGGTGCGATTAGAATGTTACGAGACTTTGCTAGTTTGTAGCTAATTGAGTTAAATGGTGTGCGCAAAGTGTTTGTTATGCGATTTGCTGATTTATTTTAAATTATTTTAACCCAAAAAGGAGATATCGAAAAGACTTGCACCGAGATTCAAGTTGACGAACCAAACACATCATACTCACAGTTCATCAACAGCAGCAGCAGCAACCGAAACATGAGAGGTTCGATCCAATCAGACCCGGCTGCTCGAACATGGCACTAAACGGGGGGCGAAAACAAATATTCAAATCACCACAAAGAATTACTCCTCAATTAGGCATAATAATTTATCGACCGAGAGGAAAATTCCTCGCCTTTTATACAGTCAATAATTGTTTAAGCCGAACCAAACAGCGCCGTGGCCACATCGAAGATATCCGCGCAGGGCCCTGGCAAGACCCCATCCCCAACAGGGAGAAGAGAGGAAAAAAAGTAACATCGAATTCAGCTGAAACCGGTTCTGGTTTCGGTTGGAGGCTGCAGCAGGCGGCAGAATCCCCCCAGCAGGAACGGAAAGGATTTGGCTGCTGAGCGATCGCTCGCCAGAAATTTGCATTTTTAATCTTTTAGCGTGCTGCTCCCCGAGTCCCCAATAAATCAATACATTTCGCACGCCATCAGAGTACGTCTCGCCGGCCTAGGCTCTTTGCAGGCTGCGGCCCGCGTAAGTGGTTGGAGTTTTGATAAGGTTAAACGAGGGTTTGAGCTCTTTGGACGGAATGAATTTTCTGAAGTTTGTACGTTAAAGTCAAAAAAGTCGACATTCTTTTCATAAAAAAAATAATAAAACGTTTTATTTTTTATCTAATATTAACTAAGCGACAAGTTTTACCAATTTTACAATTAAACAATT